>NC_046162.1:12241012-12549762 GCF_011064425.1 Rattus rattus | reverse complement strand
AATAAGGCTGCTATGAATATAGTGGAGCATGTGTCTTTGTTATATGTTGGGACATCTTTTGGGTATATGCCCAAGAGAGGTATGGCTGGGTCCTCAGATAGTTCAATGTCCAATTTTCTGAGGAACCTCCAGACTGATTTCCAAAATGGTTGTACCAGTCTGCAATCCTACCAACAATGGAGGAGTGTTCCTCTTTCTCCACATCCTCACCAGCATCTGCTGTCACCTGAGTTTTTGATCTTAGCCATTCTCACTGGTGTGAGGTGAAATCTCAGGGTTGTTTTGATTTGCATTTCCCTTATGACTAAAAGATGTTGAACATTTCTTTAGGTGTTTCTCAGTCATTCGGCATTCCTCAGCTGTGAATTCTTTGTTTAGCTCTGAACCCCATTTTTTAATAGGGTTATTTGTCTCCCTGCGGTCTAACTTTTTGAGTTCTTTGTATATTTTGCATATAAGGCCTCTATCTGTTGTAGGATTGGTAAAGATCTTTTCCCAATCTGTTGGTTGCCGTTTTGTCCTAACCACAGTGTCCTTTGCCTTACAGAAGCTTTGCAGTTTTATGAGATCCCATTTGTCGATTCTTGATCTTAGAGCATAAGCCATTGGTGTTTTGTTCAGGAAATTTTCTCCAGTGCCCATGTGTTCGAGATTCTTCCCCACTTTTTCTTCTATTAGTTTGAGTGTAAATGGTTTGATGTGGAAGTCCTTGATCCACTTGGACTTAAGCTTTGTACAGGGTGATAAGCATGGATTGATCTGCATTCTTCTATATGCTGATCTCCAGTTGGACCAGCACCATTTGCTGAAAATGCTATCTTTTTTCCATTGGATGGTTTTGGCTCCTTTGTCAAAAATCAAGTGACCATGGGTGTGTGGGTTCATTTCTGGGTCTTCAGTTCTATTCCACTGGTCTATCTGTCTGTCTCTGTATCAATACCATGCAGTTTTTATCACTATTGCTCTGTAATACTGCTTGAGTTCAGGGATAGTGAGTCCCCCGGAAGTCCTTTTATTGTTGAGGATAGTTTTAGCTATCCTTGGTTTTTTGTTATTCCAGATGAATTTGCAAATTGTTCTGTCTAATTCTGAAGAGTTGGATTGGTATTTTGATGGGGATTGCATTGAATCTCCAACACTCTTAATCACAACATACAAGGGGGCAGCCGAGAGGATCAGGACACAGGGAAATTTGCAGCCATAGAAAATGTATAATGAGATTTAAAATGGCAACAAACAAACAACAACAACAACAAAAAAAAACCCTAAATTTGGATTCGAGTACCAAAAGCTGTGTGACTTTCGTGAAGTTGCATAACATCTCTGGTCATGTTCCTTCATCGGAAATACGGTGATGATGGAGACTTAATCTGTCCAGAGGTATTATATCTCTTATCCTTAACAGAAATCATATATTGTTTAAGATGTCACACATTCCCTAAGAGCCTATTGACTTTGCGGGATGTCCAGCCCTGTGCCAGCAACAAGAGATGCTCTGATTCAGTTTCACTGTCTTCCGTCAGCCTCCTCAGTGTCTGAATAAGGAGGCCAGGATCAAACCGTCAAATGAATGTGAACAAAGCTTATCTCAGATGTTGTTCACAAAAAAATCTTTAAAAAAATAATAATGAAATCCAACTAGAGAGCAAAGGAGGCTCGCACAAAAGAGTGTCACAGGACAATGATTCCAAACCTTGATCATATTGTGCCTGAAGTGCACACGTTTGGAATTCTGTTATGTAAAATAATTCTCCTATAGGGATTGAATTAAAATTGTTATTGCTGAGAGGATTGGACATTCTGACTCATACCTATAAATTAAAGGTAATGCATTAGAGCTCACCGGCACATAGGGAGCAGTGAGTGTGTGCTGGTCATACCATTAGGACACAGTAGCACCCCATTACATCATATTTTAAGATACATACTCTTACCTAATGGAACATAGGCAATGAAGTCTCTCCATCTCCCTCCAAGCATAAGGCTGTATTAATTAAATTTTTAGAGGTTCTTTTTTATTACTAGTGGTAAAAATGTAAAGAAAATGAGAATATTTCTCCAAGACCCTGTGGGAAACGGTGGATTATTCCTGTGGCCGGCCAAGATGTCATGAAATGAGGTGGATCTTGGGAAACCGTGGTGACTTGGACAACACACCAGACCTGGGCAGAACCGTCAGCTCATTCACCAAACTTCCAGGCCTGGGAAGAAATGTGGCTGGTCTCCCTTGCCCACGCATAACACAGCAAGTGTCATTGGGCCTAACAGTGAGTCTTCCATTCCTGGGATCCACGCCAGACTTTGTGTCACCAGGAACTGGGCTAGGGCTCAGAGGCACCTGCAGAAAGCGCCTTCCAAGTGAGGCAAGAAGAGGGAGGGAGAAGCCAGGACAAAGGCAGAGAACAGGTGAGGAGACACAGCCAGGCTCTCTAGCTCCCCCACCCGGCTGGGACAGGGAGTCTCACCACCATGAATAGGAGGAGGTGCAGCGACCAGGAGGAGTCCAAGACACCTGCACCCAAGGTCAGCGAGCACACTGCCTTTTTGCACACATTTCTCCTCTTTCCATAGAAAGGATATTTAACGTGAGCACTTCATGGCGTCTCAGTTGCTTTACAAACCATTTCCACCACAAAACAAAGCCAGAGATTGTTTTCCTCTCCGGAGCCCTTGCCTCATCCCCCTCCAACTCCACAGCCCCTCACCTCCTCATCAATCCAGATCGAGCATGTGGCTTGCATCCCAGTTCAGGCTCGCTATACCTAACTCAGGCTAGCTCAGGCTCGGTTTACCTAGCTCAGGCTCGCTCGGTATGGTATGGGGTTGTCTGCCTGTGACTCAAAGGGCTCACTGCTGAGATGAGCCGTCTTTGCCACACGGAACTTTTTACTTTCTCCGGGTATTGATCGAAAGTCCTGGTATGATTCTGTGAGGTTGCAGTGAGTCAGATATATCAGCAGTGGCCACAGTCATGACATCTTTGAAAGGATCGCAGCGCCTGCCACAATGTAAAGCGGGTACTAGATGCTGCAGATACCCACCAGGCTGCACCACCGCATCAAACCTGGGGCCAGAATCTCCCGCGAGGAGTGCAGCTGGAAGCCACAATGTAACGTTTATCTCCTTCTCAGTAATGAATGTTACGGCTCGTGTTAATTTGAGCCCACATCCTCTTCCAGTTTCTCATTTTTCCCTAGGTGATTGTACTAGTTATTTTTCTTATTGCTCCGCACAATACCTACTAAGTAACCACTTACAGGAGGAAAAGGTTATTTTGACTTTCAGTCTAAGGACACGGTCCATTATGGTAGGAAAGAAACTGGGACAGCTGGTCACACAGTTCACAGTGAGGAGACAGAAAACAGACAGAAAACAGGGCCAGGCTATTAAATCTTAATAAGGATCCCCCTCCTGAGGGTTCCACAACCTTCCCAAACAGTGTAGGTCCCTAACAGCTGGGGACACTGTGTATAAGCACATGAGCTTATAGGGGACATTTTACACTCAAAAGAGAACAGAAACTTCAGTCAATTTTAGGACTATGAGAGCCATTGATAATCTCAAACTCTGAGAAATATATATATATATATATATATATATATATATATATGGTGTGAATACAGCCTCTCCTCTTGAATTGCCTCCTTGAAATTTCCACTTGAGTCCTTCAAAAGCATATTCAATTCAACATGTCTGAAAATGTTCACTATTTCTGATTCCCACCCACCCCACAATGTTTCTTTGCCAGTTTCTTGTGTTTAGTAAAAGACGTAACCATCCACCCAGCTGCGCAAGTCTGAAATGTGGCTGCTATTTCTTTTCCTCCTTGCGTCATCCTCACCCGTCAGGCCTGGTTCCCTTGGTACCCAGTGAGCACTAAGCGCATCACTTCCTTTTGAAAGCTTAGCTACAACTCCTACTAAGACGCCATCCCTGCCATTGCCTCCTGGCAGGTCTCCGTGCTTACACACTGAGACCTCCCACTCCCAATATGCACTCTGCCAGCAGGCCCCAGAGTAAGGAAGGTAGCACTTGTATTTGCTTTATCTCCTCCCTGAGCCGAGACACAGCAAGCATCGCTGTATATTGCTAAGTGACCATGTTTCAGAGTGATAGAGTCTCCAGTACTCTACCCCGAAGGAAAGGAACCCATATGTCTCCTTTGCTAAGTCTGTGCTGGTTCCAAGACTTACATCTGGCCTTTGGCAAATCGGAACAGTATCTGTGCTCTCCTGTGACCCTCCCCCCACCAACAACCCGAGCCACCTTCCCAAGGTAAAGTCTCAGCCAACTGCTGCTTCTTCTGAGTTGCCAACATCAAGTTTCCACCATTTGTCGAGCTATTCACTGGATGCCAATTGGAAATGATTGACTGGCATTGCGGGGTTGGCATACGGTGCTTTTGACTTCCAGCCAAAAGAGAGAAGGCTGGGTTCCAGGAAGGACGGCACAAACAGCAATGTGCCGAGGCAAGGCTGCTGACTAAGCTCTGGGAATTGGACGCCCAGAGCACTCAGCCCACCCCTCTTGGGTCCAGCGAGACACACGAGGGAGGCAACATCAAGAAGTGTACCCTGAAAAGTACCGGCCGTACCCTGCAAGCTTGGCTGAAGAGTTCGCACGTGTGTGGTCGGCACTACCACCCCACAGAGGCTTTGGTTGGTCTCACGTTTGCCGAGGAGACGAGAAGTAAGCCACTTGCCCAGGAGGGGCAGGGCGTGGTTTAGATCTATATTCTACAACCAGAGCCTCGTGCGGGATACCTTGTCTCAGCCGGGCATCTGCCCCTGTGTTCTCTCATTACATCTGTCCTTTGCTGACTTATTCTGGGCCACACTTCCTGACCCTGAGTGGAGGGTCCCCATCATCAGAACCACGGCGCAGCCCCACAAGATACTGTGTTCTCTGGAGTGGCTAGCGCATTGCCAGGAATGTTTGTGCAGCCAGTGCTGATCCCACTGATAAATATTTGCGAAGAGTTATCACATCCACCCAGGGAAGCCTGACTGCAGTCAAGCTTGGAGAATTAACCAAGAAGACTCTTTTATTGGCATTTTAAAAGAAACCAACAGTGAGGACTCTGATTATCAAATAAGAACACACCAAGCAGATTTAGTGCAGCCTTTCAGTGGGTCATTAAACCCTAAACCTTCCTCCCTCTGCTTCCTTGGGGGCAGATCAAGTGTTACCTGGACACAGGTTAAACTCAGGGTTGACTCATGTGTAGACCGCCCTGCCTCTTTCCCCTTTCCTGTCAGGGGAACTTACAGTGCAGCTGCTTCAACCCTGACTTCCAGGGTCAGGCAGTTAATAAAAGAGATGGTCAGATAGGGTTCTTTCAAATACTCATCTCTGAAACCGGAAGAGAGTAAACACTCTCATTCCTTTGTGCTAGAGATGCACCCGAGTGCGTCCAACGCAGTGAATTCTTCACAGTCCACTGCGGCAACTGGAACAGCAGCCACAGGACATAGAGTGTAAGGCAGTCCTTCACAAATAAATCCCAGGGCTGCACCCATCAGTAGTTAAAAGCGCTTCTCGTTCTTGCACAGGACTCACGTTCAGTTCCCAGCACCCATATCACACAGCACACAGCAGCTTACCAATCTAGTCCCGGGGATGCGACGCCCTCTTCTGGCCTCCACTGGTACCTGCACTTATGTGCACACACTCTCACACAAACACAAATACAAGATGATGGGGAAGTAGAAATAGTTTAGAGGGTTGCCTTCTGCCCAGCTCTAGTGATTTAAAGGTTTATTGTGAATATAAAAGGTTTATGTCTTTTATCTGGGAACTGAGTGATCAAAGGCCAATCAACATGGGGCAAGAACTCACTTTTAACAAAGTTGATTTCAGATTCCTGGATAAAAGACACACGATGTTTCTATTTGTAGTAAGCATTTAAAGCACCAGAACTGGACAGATATGGCATCTCTCTCCCTTGCTTTGTGCATAACTTGCAGCACGACCAATAAAAATTCCAGGAATGATTGTAGAAAGATGTGATCACTTGATGGATATGCGTGAACGTCTGGTATTGTTCGGGAACCACATTAACCATTTAATTCTGCTAAGATAAATGATATAAATACACAGTGCTCTGTACACACACACACACACACACACACACAGAGAGAGAGAGAGAGAGAGAGAGAGAGAGAGAGAGAGAGAGAGAGAGAGAGAGAGAGAGCATGAGAGCCAAAAAGGCGGTAACGTGGGGCAGGGCCGTCCGACCTCAGGAGGAAGCCGCTGTTCCGAGTGTTAGACCTTGCATTTGGTGGGCTCATAGTACATCCAAAGTCAAGCTGCTGCACACATACCACGGCCACAGGGCCTTTCACACCAGCCACATCCTCCTGACTTAAATCCATGACAAGAAGATTCGGTCAGAAAAGCACTCACTCTCCTTTTGACAACTTCTGTTTCCCAGAGTCTAAAAGGTGTCCCCCTTCCGATCTGTATGTGGCCACACATACATATCCATGCACCAAACAACCACATATGTGCTTAACAGCAAAAATACAACTCTCTCAGTCCCTCAAAACCACAGAACCACAGCAACTGTGGCAGGAACTTCATCTGGGAGACCACACCGGGGTTAAAGGGCAGAGCTTTGATTCCCAACAGGACGAATTTTAAAACCATCAAAAAGAAGACTGGAAAATGGCTGGATTCTCCTGTCTCCTTGAAAAGCTGTGTTCACTATGGACCCCTTTTCCTTCCCGTGCCTCTGCTCTGGCCAGCTGGACCTGACTACTCCCTGCACCACTTCCCAATGCCTAACAGAAGACAAAGGGAGAAGCATTCCTCCCTGGACCCCCAGGCCTGCTGTTGTCTCTGGCTCCCTCCACCTACAGCCAAGGAGAGCTGGCATACCAAAGGCTCGCAGCACTGTTTCCCATGGTGAGCGAACAGTTTTGTGGGCTGTGGCGAGCAGAGTCATCTGCTTCATGCGCAATCTTATTCCTTCGGGTGTCATCGGCACAGACAGAGAATCTCTAGTCTAGAAATGCTTGGTGCTGCAAAGATTGCAGCTTTCAGAGTTCTTCAGATTTGGCAACATTTGTGTAGACATGCGGTATCTCAGGCATGGGACCCAAGTTCTAAACCCTGGAGTTTCTCTCTCTTTCTCTGTCTCTCTCCTCCATCCTCCCTCACTTCTTCCTCCTTCTCCTTTATTCCCCTTCCTTCCTTCCATCCATCCTTCCTTCCTTCCTTCCTTCCTTCCTTCCTTCCATCCATCCATCCTTCTTTCCTTCCTTCCTTCCTTCCTTCCTTCCTTCCTTCCTTCCTTCCTCCCTTCCCTCCTCCATCCATCCTTCCTTCCTTCCTTTCCTTCCTTCCTTCCTTCCTTCCTTCCTTCCTTCCTTCCTTCCAAAGGGTAGCTCAGGCTGGCCACAAATCCACTGCATAGTCAAAGATGACCTTGGATCCACGATTCCCAAGTTCTGTAATTAGATGTGTTCTATACCACCGACCACAGTGTATTCTACAGTGGAGATTGAGACCCAGGGTTTCGTACATGCTAAACCTGCACTCCAGCAACTGAGCCCCGGCCCCGGCCTCATTCATGTTCCATAAACACAAAGCCTGAAAACAGGCTTGTATCCTCTTAGTGACCGAGAGAGTCGGCGTGGAGCGTCCCACTTGTGGCATCCGACTGCACTCCAAGTTTTGGGTTTTAGAGCGTTTGAGATCTTGTATTTTCAGGCTAGGGCTGCCCAACTTACAAGAGCATCCATTTATAACCTGCTTGTCCATATACCCAGCACTGGCCATCAGGCACATGCCCTCCTTGTCTCCATGTGAAAACAGGAGATGTGGAGGAGTCAAGAGTCTCTCCCAAAGTTCTAGGTCTGGAGTCGCTCGCATTAGGGACTCAAACCCCAGCAGCCTGACTCCAGGGAACACAGCCCTAACTGTGTGGCCTCCCTGGCTGCTCTTGAATGGGACAGAGCCTTGGCACAGAACTGGGATGCACAGCCTGGGCTCCACACCAGCAAAGCAGGTCATGGTTTGCCTTCGCAATTCCGGCGGTTACGTGTGCTGTGCTCTGTGCTTGGTGAAGGAGCAGATGTTTAATAACCTCGCAGTAGCAAGGAAGAGGTTGCATAACATGGCTGAGCTATTTTTGAACTTTGGAAAATGCTGACTGCTCTTTTCAAAGTGTCTTCTATACAACTAGGAATATTAAAAGATGAAGAAAAATTTCCCCTTTCTCTATACCCCACTGTTTGAAATGACAAAGACAGAAACGGGTCTATGGTAAGTTCCAGAACACTCTCTACCCTGGACACCATGGGCAACCGTGCATCTTTCTGATACCCTAACTGCAGGAACTCTGAGATTATAGTCAATAACCTTGGGGACTGCAGAGTCACAGACCAGGGATAGCCCAGAGTGGGTCTCAGTTGGCCAAAGCTATTCATGAGTCCTCCTGAGAATCGGGTGTGACTGTAGAACTAAGGATTGGCATCTGTTCCCAAGATGCTTTGCAAATTAAGACTTTATCCAGCTGAGAATGTATTGAGAAAACAAAGT
This sequence comes from Rattus rattus, assembly GCF_011064425.1. Taxonomy (NCBI): domain Eukaryota; kingdom Metazoa; phylum Chordata; class Mammalia; order Rodentia; family Muridae; genus Rattus; species Rattus rattus. The sequence continues at coordinate 12,541,218 of NC_046162.1, read as the reverse complement.
GAAGTAAGGAACCACCAACTCTAGAGTCTCGAGTCCCACTCAGCAGGCTCACGCGCTGGGTTCAGCCTTATCTGCCCACCGCCTTTGGATGCCAGCTCCTGTCCTTAGCAACCGCCTAAATGCCCATCAAATGGGGATGACTGGATGAAAGATGAGGCATGGGCTTGGCAGAATACAAAAGTGTCGGCTGAGATGAATACACCGGAATTCCATTATCTTCCCAGCCATCTTGAAAATACAAGGCTAAAGCCAAGCAGATTCGAATGCATTAGGTGTCACTAGGATACATTGAAAAGAAAAACTGGATCAGGCATGCAGTTGTGCAGGAATCTTTAGTGAAAATACATGCACACGCACGGCTTGAATATGTACTGAATTCACTGTAGGAATTTCCTTTCCCTTGCAAGACGGAAGAGGGATGCGGCTGAGGCTTCTACACTATCACAAACGCACCGTTGTTTTTCAGTGCTCTAAGAAACGTGACCCACTGTCCTCGTTCTCTGTGGTGAGTAATGGGCTGAGCATATTATCATATGCTGGGCTGTTCACTGTCTTTTTCATTATTTGAAAAAGGAAGAATTCTTGAGCTAGCATGAAGGCTCAGTGGGAAAAGAGACTTGCTGCCAAGACGGAAGACCCGAATTCAACCCCTGGAAGCCATGCAAAGAAAGGGAAGAATGCACTCCCAGAAAGCTGACCTGCACATATGTACACAATGATATGCATGCACGCACACACACACAGACACACACACACACAGACACACACACACACACACACACACAGACACACACACACACACACACACACACACACACACACACACACACACACACACAGACACACAGACACACACACACACACACACACACACACACACACACAGACACACACACACACACACACACACACACACAGACACACAGACACACACACAGACACACACACACAGACACACACAGACACACAGACACAGACACACAGACACACACACAGAGACACACACACACACACAGACACACACACACACACAGAGACACACACACACACACACACATAGACACACACACACACACACGGATAAACAGAGCAAATAAACAGATGTAAAAAGTGAATTCTTAAGCCAGGAGTTTGTTTGTGGCAAATTCTCCCACTTTTCAACAGACTATATGGTCTTTGGGGACAGAAGTCACATCTTAAGTCCACTGCATATTCCAGGAGCCCTTGCAGATCTGCTCAGTATGAGGAACTATGTCTGAGACCCAGAAGGGTACAATTCCTCAGTTCTTCTGAGTTACTGTCTTTGGGGTGTCTCCAACTCCCTGACAAGGGCATCTCAGGGGGCTCCACTCTGTCCTTGCTGGGGTGCATGCAAGGGAAGAGAAATGTGGTGAGGAGAGAATGATGGGCCATGGTGAACCACTGTCCAGCCTCACCATCTGAGTGTGCACCTCCACCCAGGGGTAGATGGGAACACACTTCATGCCCAGGGCCATGGGGCACCTAAGTAGTCTGCTTGGTGCGTTGCTTCTCTGGGGTAGAAATGACATTTTAAAAGCTGATACTTTCCAAAGTAAAGCTGGGGGAGCCAGCGCAATGGCACGTCACAGCCTGGAAGCTGTTTTGTTCTCTCCTTAAAGAATGGAGTCTAAGGTGGTCCCTGGGAATGATCTGGGTGTCTTGGCAATTATATATATATATATATATATATATATATATATATATATATATATATATATTCATTTCAATTACCTCAAAATTGAGTTGTGTTTCCCACAAAATAATAGATTTCTAAATCTGCCAGCTGCAGGGCACAGCTTATTAAAGCGAGTAAGAATTCATTAGCCCCGCCCTTGTCTTAGGGCTGGCAGTGAGCCTGCCTTCTTAAGAAGCTTCCGTGTTTCAGTGTTTCACACTGAATTATCAGAGTTCTTTCCTGATATTTGGACAATTATTTAGGATGCCAAAAGTGGTTATGTAGAAACAGGATTAAGGGGGCACTGTCAAACGAGCTTGATTTCTTAATTCAACAGCCCGTTTTTCTCAGGTGTACATTAGTTGTGAATAAATACATCCTGGGCTGGAAAAATGTCTCAGAGGGTAAAGACACTTGTCTCACAATTTGAGCACTTATGTTCAATTTCCCAGAACCCACATAAAAGCAGGACACAGTGTGGGGATCTCAATCCCAACGACGGGAAAGATGGAGGGTGAAGCCAGGACTGTGCAAAAGGCTTTCAGGCTGGCATAGGAGTGGGCCAATGATGAAGACACTATCTCGAGTGAGGTAGAAGGTGGTGATTGACAGCTGACATGTGCTCTGAGTCCCTATATTCAGGCCATGGCATGTGTATGCCACACACACACACACACACACACACACACACACAAAACTCACACCACACACACACACACACACACACACACACCACACACTACACACACACACACACACACACACACACACACCACACACACACTCACACACACACACACACACACACACACACACACCACACACACACACACACACACACACACACACACACACACACACACACACACACACACACACACACTCACACACACACACACACACACACACACCACACACACACACACACACACCACACACACACCACACACACCACACACACACACACCACACACACACCACACACACACACACACACACTCACACACAAACATACATACACATACACACATGCATACACAAGCACAGGCACACTTCTCTTTCAGAGTTAAACCCTGAAAGGTAGCAGACTGAAACCCATAGTCTTCCAGAGATGCTTTAGAATGGCCGTAATCTGAAGACCCAACATGCTGTGCTAACTGCAATCAGTTATTGATATGGCCATACCTCATTGATAACCCTGATGCTTACTGAATGGTCAGCAGAGGGGAGCACACAAGAAGCATCACTTCTCACTCATCATATCCCCTCCTTTCCTACTCAGGAACCCTGCACCAAACTCTAGTTCCCACTGCCCTCAGGCTAGAATCAGTAGCAGCAGCCAGGAATGCAAGATCTCTGAGGTCACTCCAGGTATACTGATACAATAGAAGTCCCTAGAACCTGTGTTATCTCCCCTTTCCAGATAACTCAGTGCATGCTAACATTGGACCAACCTAGAACAGGGGCTGTATTATCACTTAATAACAAGCACTTGAGACCCAGTAAGGTAAGGTGATCGCCACCCTCTGTAGAAGGTGTAGGAGATGGGATTTGAACATGGACAGTAGTGCTCCCTCCCCAGCCCAGCCTTTAATCACAGAGCCACATTGCTCATTGTATGAGAGCAGAAGCACAGATTACATTATCAAACGTCAGGCAAAAACATGCAGAGTGGGTGTCTGAACGGTAATTCTAAATCTTAGCAGCTGAGCCACGGTGACGGACCACAAAGAATAATGACACTTCCCAGAAACATAAAATCTAACTTAAATGTCCACCGTGAATGGACAGCTAAATAAATTATGCTGCATCAGCAGAATGGAATGTGGCTTTAAGAGTGAATATAAGAAAAGAAATTCTCAGTCAGGAACCAGAAGCATCCATGTGGGCAATTCTCCCAACCCAGGCCATGCTGCTGTGGTTGTAGGAAGTTGGACGCTTCCACAACCGTTGTGTGAGCATAAGCCGGTGCCATTGTTTGACAGAAGATTGGATACTTATGCACACACCTCTGGCCCTCAAACCCCACTTCTTAGAACAAACCTAGACAGGTAGTTATATATGGCAAAAAGAGGCAGGTGTGACAGTTACCACTGCAATTGAGCTTCCAATGGGGAAAAAATCTGAAAACAAAATCCAATTCTCATGAATGTAAAGAGTAAATAAATGAGGAAATGTATTAGAATATATATAAATAGTATATATATATACATATATATATATATATGATGGATGGATGGGTGGATGGTTGGATAGATAGATAGATGGATAGATAGATAGATAGATAGATAGATAGATAGATAGATAGATAGATAGATAGATAGATGATGATATGAGGCAGGGAAAAAGATAAAGAGAAAAAAGAAGACTCTAGAGTGGATGTCTACAAGACAAGTTCTTGAGCAAGGAAAATAAAAGCAATTTTCAGAAAGCAGTGGAAATATATTAGCATTAGCCAGGCTTTATATCATTACTTGTAAACCCAACACTCAGGAGCCTGGGTTGTGAGATGGAGGGCCAGCCTGAGCTACATAACAAGTTCCAAAATAGCCATAGCTATACGATGAAACTCTGACTCAAAATCAGCAGCATGTCACTTAGCATTTTAAAAGTGAGATGGGAATAGAAGAAAAGAGAAACGAACATAAAATCAAAACAAACTCCCTCCAAGTAGGTGCACGCCTTCTGCACTTTCTACACTTTCACCAGTGACTGTGAACCCATCATTCGTAGCAGTAAAGCTCTGACCCATCTTTGAGAAACAATCGAAGAAGTCTTGCTTACTGGTGCAGGGTGTGTAGCGGGGTCTCTGGCTTCTCTGCCTGCCCATAGCAGCTGGCCTTGGCCTCAGGAATGTAGGAGAACTTCTCCAACATGGAAGATGCGGCAGTGGTTAAGATCCCAAGACCGTCTCTCACTCTTGCCTCCAGGCTGTAGTCCCAGTCGTCATAAGAGACTGAAATGAGACCTGATGGAAACTCTTTGGGGATAAGCTCTGTGTTCCCAGACACCAAACTGGGGACAATCCAGAAGAAATCATAGCCAGTGAGGCCGAGGGAGCGAGCCTCACTCAGAATGAGGACAGCCTCGTCTTTGGAGCAGTAGAGCAGGATGACAGAAGAATGGATCTTCTTCAGCTGGACCTGCGTCTTGGCATCCTCAAAGGAGGTGTCCAGTGTGATCACGTTCTGCATATCCCAGCCCACAAAGCTGTTGTCCACTGTTGTCTTGATAAAGCTGATGAAGTCTCGGTAGCCAGGGAAGATGGTGGTGACCAGGGAGAAGACGTGCCAGTCGTAGTCCTGCATGATCTTCAGCATAACTGTGGCTTGCTGCTGGATGGAGGCTCCAAACTGGAAGAACGTGGATGTCGGATCCTGCCAAGAAAGAAGGCAGAAAGGCAGAGGGTAAGGGCAAAGGCAGTTGCTATGCAGTGATCTGTCTTTATAGACTTAGATGATATATATTACATTTCTCTGCTCTTTCTAGAAAGCAGAGAAAAACATCAACTCATTCAGAAATACTTCTGAAGAGCTGGGCTGGGGTATGACTCAGTTGGTAAAGTGCATGTCACGTAGTCATGAGTATCTGTGTTTGATCCCCAGAAACCACATTTGAAAAGAGAGACAGGCGGGTCCTTGGATCTCACTGGCCAATCATCCGAGCCTATATGGCAAGTTACAAGCCAGTAAAAGACTGCTTAAAAGCAAGGTAGACCACTCCTGAGGAACAATACCTAAGGTTTCTCTCTAGCTTCCACAAACATATACAAATGCATATGTGCCAATGTGTGCACTGGCACACACATGAAGATTGACACATAAACTCATGCATGCACACACACACACACACACACACACACACACACACACACACACACACACTAAAAAGTAAACATTGCTGAGATGTGCCAGGCTCTGCAGCAGGCACAGAAAATGCAGGCTTGAAAGGATTCATCCTCAGAAGCCACAGCCAACACAAGGAAGATTATCAGCTATTTTGTTCATGTATCATGTACTCTCCTTCTCCACTAGATCCCATCTCCCCACCCGCTTCTGACCACATAGTTCCAATAACACCAATTTGGTCTAGTCCTCAGGGTCATGACATGAAAATGAAGTCAACAGAGACAACGGAGCACCAGTAAGTACAAAGAGGTTCACAAGGGCACAGTTGGAGCTCCTGGACTCTGTCATCCCTGAAACCATCTACCTGGGACTACTGGCTAAGCAAGCCACTCAGTTGCTGTGTTTATGTGAGCCAGTGCAAGTGGTGCTTCTGTGCCTTCAACTTAAGCCTCTCCTGTAACAACACAGTGATCTAAGTGACTATCTACAGGTTTGATTGGCAGCAAGCATTTGCAGAACGCTTGTCTCTATGTTTTAGATCTTGGGAAATGATGAATCCTGGGAAAGGCACAGCAGGACCTCTGCTTTCAGAGATGGAAGGAACACTTGGAAAAGAACAGTCTCTGTGAACGGGAGACTGAGAGAGACCTGTGGATAGAAGAATAGAGGTGAGGGAGTGGGGAAACAGGTGGGCATGTCATGAGGTACATGTTTGAGTACAACAGACAAAGGCACTCTGGTATATGAGGACAAAAAGGATGAAATTCTATTGAAAAGCTTCCAAGACTATATCCAAAGGTTCAGGTGCTATTCTGATAAAGCTTTGATAAACTTGTACTGTGCTAAATGTCCTCTCTGAACCCAATGATCCCAACAGCAACACAAATCATGAGAACAAAGTTCCACTTAGCCAAGCAAGTGATTACCCAATTTATAACCTCTGACATGCCTGGACTCGGTAAGTTCCCAGAATGGTCCTATGAAGTTGGTATTGCTGTCAGGGAAACGGAGCAACCAAGTATCCAAGACGAGGTAGGTCCAGAGAGCACCACACGACAGTCTCCCTTCTATCTGCAGCCACAGCCCTCTCGGAATCACTTAAAATCAGAACATGGTGGGTGCATATGTATCCATAGTTACTATATGATGACATCATGTAGTTACCACAAGATGACAACTCATGGGTGCTGAAGTGGTGGCTCAGCTGGTAAAGCGTTCACCTTGCAAGCATGATGACAGGAACACGTGGCTTCGTTTGTATGTTTGTTTGTTTTAAAGCTGAGAATGTGGCATAGACCTATAATCCCAGTGCTGGTGAGACAGAGACAAGGAGGACTCCTGAAGCTCATTCAGCCTCTCAAGGGCTAAATGGATCTGAGGGAAAATGCTAAGGTCTTCCTCTGACTTCTAAATGCATGTGGACATATGCACACCTGAGCACACATGTGTCCACACATGAGCACAAAACAAATGCCAACTCAACAAAAGATACACCTCTGTGCTGCCACAAAGCAGCCTGTGACCAGTGCTGGGGTGTGTGTTTCTTCTGGAACTGAAAGACTTGCCAAAGTCCCTTGCCTTACTCCAACCACATTTTCATTTTGTCCTCTTGTCATTTTCTAAGCTTAATACCACTTCAACTCAAAACTCAGTAGTATTGTTTATGGGGGACTCCATTGCGTGTACACTCATGATGTGTGTGTGTGTGTGTGTGTGTGTGTGTGTGTGTGTGTTTGAATGATTCCATTCACATCTATCAGAGTGATACTTTGTAGTTATGAATATCAAGTTTTTCCATCTCATTTTCTTGATTTTAGTGGCCAATGAGCTATGGTTCCTGGAAACACTGCTCTTTCTGGAAGGCATGGGTTTGGATGGATTACTTCACTGCAGCATGGCCTGAAGGCAGATAAGAGAAATGGGAATAAATGAATGGTTTCTGGGCTCCTTCCAATATTACAGTTCTATGAATTTTACCTAATTAAATCAATTAAAATGGGTAACAGATTTAAAGACTTGGGGAATTATCTTTTTCCCTACTGTAGCATTTGGAGAAATCCAATATTCTTGAATTGACGAATCATTTCTTTTCAATCACATCTCAACAAGACTGTGAGCTCTTCAAGGGCAGAGAAACTGTTGTCCTCATTACTGTCCCCACAGCTGGCAGGCTTGGCCCCGGACACATCAATGAGGGGAGGACAAAGACATGCATGAGTAGATGAATGTGAATTGAGGCCCCAGAAGAATGTCCTTGGGTTACAGAGGATGCTCAAATGGGGATAGGTTAGTATCTGAGATCATCTGCTCTGTGGATCCTGAATGTCACATTCAAAGCAAGACTTTTAACACCACCACCCACGTCTACCTATTTCAAAAACTCACCCCTCCAATTGAAGCCCCAAATGCATAGCTATTTGTGAGCATGTGCCCCTCTGTGTACATGCATACATTTGCATGTACATGCATGTGGAGGCCAGAGGACAAACTCAGGCCATCCCTCAAGACCTCACTACCTTGTCTTTCTCTATTTTATTTTTTATTTGTAATGGGTGAGTGGCTGGGTGTTTGCAGGGCACAGTGCATATGTGGAGGTCATAGGAGCAGTTCCAGAGTGAAGAAGGCCTCATAAACCCCTCCCACTTCCTTGACTGGCAATTGATAGATTCTGGGAGAGGAAAAATGGCTTGTTATTATTGAGGCAACCAGAGTCTAAGCCCACGATCACAAAAGTGACCCTCGTTCATCTCAGTGGGTCACAAAACAAAATGAACATGAGGCAGAAGTTTGTGAGAAGCAGGGAAGGTGGAGAACAGGGAAGGAAGGTGGGGCGAGAGTAGTTAGTACCCATGACACACACATGTGTAGTCAGTACCCATGACACACACATGTGTAGTCAGTACCCATGACACGCACATGTGTAGTCAGTACCCATGACACGCACGTGTGTAGTCAGTACCCATGACACACACGTGTGTAGTCAGTACCCATGACACGCACGTGTGTAGTCAGTACCCATGACACACACACATGTGTAGTCAGTACCCATGACACGCACGTGTGTAGTCAGTACCCATGACACGCACGTGTGTAGTCAGTACCCATGACACACATGTGTAGTCAGTACCCATGACACACACGTGTGTAGTCAGTACCCATGACACACACATCTGAAATTGCTAAATGAACCAGTCTTTGAGACAACTACACAGGCACACATTTTGGAACAACTGCCATGGATGGAGAAATGGGGGCCAATGTGCTAGATGTGGCTGGGATTTGGGATCCTGAAGGTTCCTTACTCCATGTGTGGTACATTGTAACCTCACGGGAGTGTCCGTGAGACGTCCCATGCACAAACAAGAGCTGGACTGATGCAGACTTGCCTCGGACTCCCTAGACGGAAGTCCTGCACTGCAATCTTCATGGAGAAAGATAATCACACAGAGAACAGTTCAGCCGCACAGGGCCAGCACAGCACAGGGCCAGCGCAGCACAGGCCACCCATGGAGGAGTATGTGCAGAACACTGCCTGGTACCATACTTCCTCTTCTGATCTTAGACGCTCTAGCACAGGCTTCGGAAAGGCCTCCCATTTTTGGTAGGATCTTAAAAGTGGGCCAAAGCCTGTGTGTTGGAGGCTTCTTACCAAACACAGCAGTGTTCAGTCAGAGTTGGGGCCTTCGGGAAACAACTGTTTCAGAGCTCTGACAGCGGGGCGGACTTATCTGTGAAGAGTTTATAACTTATTGGGCTGTTGGAAAGTTCTGGAAACTGTAACAGAGGGGAGTCTAACTGTAGGAAGTAAGTCACCATGAACATGCCCTGAAAGGGCCTATTTTGTCCCTGGTCCATGCCCTCCCTTCGTTTGCTTCCTGTATGCCAGGAGGCGAGTGATTTATTCCGCCCATGCCCTCTATTATCATATTCTTTCTGCTTCAACCCAGGCCTAGGAACACCCGGAGGCTGAAAAGCCCCAAACCATGAACCTAAATAAACTTTTCCTCATTCACATTGCTTTCTCTCAGATATTTGGTCATAGCAAAAGAAAGCTGACCACCATCATCACATTCACACCCTGCTCCAGTGGATGGGTCACAGTGAACAGGCTAGGGTCAGACTGCCCAGTTACAAACTCACCTGGACGCCCTTGGGGAAAGACGCTCAATCTTTCTAAGCTTGACTTTCCTCATTTGCATAATAGGTGTAGGTATTAAAACAAAGCCTGGAGAGGTGGCTCAGGGTGTAAACTGCTTGCCATGCAAGTGCGAGGATAAAGTCCGAATCCCTAGAGCTCACATAAGCACAGGGTACACATTTGTAATCTCAGCGTTTCTCCAGTGAGCCTTGACCAGCTCAGGGAACAGGAGGATCCCTTGACTTGCGGGCTAGCTAGTCTGGTGTATGCATTGGAGAGGCACATGACATGATATCCTCTCCCTAACAAGGTGAAAGACAAAGATTAACATCTGAGGTTTCCCTCTGAGTCCATACACGCTGACTCATGTGTGTTCTCCCACTCACACATACACATATGTTCATATATTAGACATACATACAAATACACAGATATATTACGCACAGATACAAATAGGCAGAGATTCTCCCAAGATGCCAAGTGGTCCGCTCCTGTGCAATGTCAATAGTGTCTCTCTGCCACTGGGCCGTAAGAATTAGGTAACGCACCCCCAACCCCTTACTGAACTACCCAGTGCCCTAAGGTCAGATACCAAGCATTCAGCAAATATGAGACAGGGAGATTTCCCCAGCGCTCAAAACCCATTGTATTATCACAGCAAGAGACTGTGTTTTCTCTATTCCAAAGATTTTGGGCCTTGGAGCTCCTCAACAGCTCAGGCTGCTCATAGTTCAACAATGTCAGTGGTCGCCTGCTTCCTTAAGTACAGAGTCAAGATTCCAAGTTAGTATATTGTGGTTTCGGGGTCCTTTCAGATCCAAATTCAAATCCTGACTCTGGGATAACTAGGCACGGCACTCCGGGCAAGTACTTAATCTTCCTGGGTTTAAGGGTGTTGCTGTCATTGTTGTTGTTGTTGTTGTTGTGTTGGTTGGTTTTTGGTGTTTGTTTCTTTGTATTCCAACTGGATATAACTACCACAATATTGAAAGTAAAGAACAAGATGAACTGAGGAAGGTCAGGCTCATCTCTCCCCACCTCCTAATTCCAACAGTCTGCTTCTTCCTCTTCACTGACTGTCCTGTGAACCGCAAGGGAACTGCCAGAAACTTATGGTCTCTACCCTGTCTCAGAGACTGTCTTATCCAGATCCATTGGTGTTTCCTTTCAAATCCGGATCACACTGCAAATCAACACATGCACTGAGTCAGAAGCCTTCGTGAAGAATGAATGGAACAGGGATGGCTAGGCCCTCTATATCCAGAGAAACCAACACCAGCACCCTTCACAGGCGCCTTCATTCATTACTCTGTAGATTGACACCCAGGCTGACTCCACAGTGTGGCTGTTGTGTATAGTGCAACCATAGTCATGGATGGGCAGGCGTCTCTGTCCTGTTCTGACTCGAAGTACTTTGTGTATATTCCCAAGAATCTGTACCAAATTTTCATTTCTGTCTGGTATAAAACACTCTACCTTCAAAATTACTGAGGGCTAGGCCTGTATCCCTGTAGTAGACTTGGCCTTGGCCTAACATGCATGAAGCCCTGAATTCAATCCTCAGAACTGCCTCCCAATCCCCCCCACACACACTATTACAGACCAAAGACATTATATACCCCCCCAGAGAGACAGAAATGAAAAGACATTTGCAAAACAATTGCAGAATGAGGCTCACTTTTAGCCTTGACTTTTTTTTTGTCTATGGTGATTTTACGGACTGGCAGAAGGCAATGGGGAATTTGGCTACACGCCCAGGAGGCAGCAGATATGCCAAATGGTCCAGTCTTCCAAGTTCCCACTTCCTGCCTTGATGGTAGAGGCGGTCCCTCCTCCACGCAGATCCTCCCTTCATCATTGCCTGTACTCTGAGGGCCCAGAAGGTCTGTCTCTGACCACCTCTGGCACTCTGGTACTTGGCTTCCCTTGCCTGTACAGTCAGGGGAGGGAAACAGATCTCACACGCCCACTGCGGTTCTGTGGCAAAAGCATCTCTTTCCTGAAGCTCACCCACTATAGAACAAACTGTTTCAAACATAGCAAGGGAGGAAGGGGCATTCAGGATGCTGGGTGTCTGTTCTAGAGTTGTGCTTCCATCCGGTGTTGTGTGAGGTCTTATCCCATCAGATCTAACACATTTAATCCTATTCTGGAATGTTCCAGAGATTACTCCAGACATGTGACTCCATAGGGTGCAAAGATGAGAACTAGTAACTCAAAGAACTTCCATTCCACTCACCTACTTACCAAGGTTATAAACACTTGCGATTGCTTTGATCCTAGCCATGAAGAAGACAGGGCAACAAACACTACAATATCTACAAATGCTGCTTCTCATGATCTCCAAGATCCCCATGCTCCCACGATCACAACAGTCTAGTTTGCAAGATTCATCAATGCTCTGTGTACAGACATCAGCGGTTCTCACCTCTAGCCGAGTGTCATCATCACATGTAAAGTTATCTTTAAAACAAATGAAGGAACAACGACAACGTGCCGCTGGCCCTGGAGAAACCCTCTCCTCTAACGGAGACTGGTTTCTATGACTAGATTCCTTAATTACAACGCCAAATCTTTTTATGTCCTCTGTCTTATCTCAGTGGCAGGATGAGTTTTATTCAACTAGCATCTTTTTAGAGACTAGGAATCTGCCTGACACACAGAAAGAGCCACATAAATATTTGGTGAGCCAGAGGTCTGCCCCCAGGAAGCACAGGTCACTGCTGTGAAGAATGGTGACTGCTGTCAATTCTACAGTCATCCCTGTACCTTTTCTGCTGCTGCTTGACTGGGCGGGCGTGGCCTGGCATGTGCAGGCCTGAGAGCAAAGATGCAGAGACACAACTTGGAAGTGTGTCTCCTATGACGGGACTGTCCCAGTGATCTCTGCTGTACTAGTAATCGTTCTCCTAGTGGATCCCCTGAGGTTTTCAACACATTTTATCTCCATCTCTGTGGGTAGAAGGAAAACGTCAGGTCATTGTTCACTGGCCAGAGGAGCTTTCTCTGCAGTGGGTAGTGGTTGAGCAGAGTCCCAACTGGTCACAGTGTTGAGAGTAACTGCCACCAAGGCTCCAAGAACATTGTGGAAGAGGCTGAGATCGTGTAAGAGCTGACAGAGAGGAGTTCTGTGAGATGTTGTCTTCTAGACATGGAATGATCATTACACGCAGACTCACAGCAGCTGTGGCATTACACTCACTGACTAGGAGCAGCTGTAGTTCCTCACGCAAGGCCAAACCAGCCAAAATCCCAGCATCATCGATGAGGGATGTGTCCTCCAGGCTCACCCTTACTGAAGAGCTATTGGCAAGTAAGGTTGCTGGGGGCGGGGCATTCTCTTCTGAGGGTGTGGCCACTGGTAGGTTTCCCAGGCTGCAGTGGACAGACTCACTTCTATGTACATGTGGGGAAGCACTGATTAGACTTGGTAAGATATCAAAGACAGGAGAAGGGAGGAGGAGAAGGAGGCATGAAGTTCAAAGAGGAGACATATTAGGAAAAAGTGGAAAGGGGAATTAGGAAGCATATATGATATTTTTATTACATACAGGTGTGAAAATCTCAAAGAATAAAATAAATATGGTTTTCAAACTTGATGAGAGTGAGGATTCAAATAAGAGCATAGGACACGCATAGAAGATGAACAAGTCCCATTGGAGAATCTTCTTACATCATCTCCTCCTCCTCCTCTTCCTCCTCCTCTTCCTCCTCCTCCTCCACATCTGTCCCCTTTCTCCTCAGTATCACCACCACAGCCATTGTCACAGCCCAGTGTATCAATATGGGAAGCATCGTTACTGTCCCCACATCCCTATATCCCAGACTTCCAAACAGACTCCCAACATGAGTGTGCTAAAATCCATTTAAGGAGTGCGTGGCAGAGCCGAGGGTCAAAGTCAGGCCATCTCAACTCAACACTTAAAGGTTTTGCTACCTTGAAGCACTGCTTCCTTCCAGGTATCCAGAACAGAGAGGTGTACGCGGACTCGCCCACCCGACAAAGAAGATTCCCAAGAAATTGGAAAAACATGACAATTATAGATCGTTTAATTGTCCGTTGACTCAACGAGGAAACTGAAGTAAGGGAGGAAAGAAGTCACATTCACGTGTCATATCCTAAAATCATACCATCCCCATAATCACAACTGCCAAATTCTACTTCAAGATACCCTGCCTGACTCATCGGACCATTCTCTAATCTGAATTCAGTCCTATGGTTCATTCCTGCTAGGAAAAAAGAATGTCCCTCCCACGCTGACTCCTGCAGCCAACCACCTTGCAAACTGAGGGGCAGCCATTGTTTCCGGTCTCCGCCCACCCTCCCCGGCCTCTTTTGCCTCTCTTGGTTGTACCTGCCTGTAGTCGGAGGCTTGGGAATTCTCTGGCAGACCACAGGGGGTAAATTCCCTCTGGGCTGCTGCCTAGCTTGCTAGGCTCAACCACCCTGCACCTGCTGCTCTGGCTGTTATTCTAAAGTTCACACAGGAGCACGCTTCCCTCCCACGCCTATTGAAAATGCTTTCCTGGTTCTCACAAGCTTCAGAACAAGATTGTGCCTCACAGAAGCCCCACTGTAAGCTGGACTCAGGCATTTGGGACTCGGTATCTATTACATTGTCTGAGGGGGCTTAGGTACAATTAGGTTAGATGTCTGATACATTTGATCACTGGGCGGGGTAACAAACCAAAGAACCATGTGGCAAACTTCCGGCTAATGAGCACACGGTGCCACGCCTGCCTGGCTTGCGTGGGTCCTCGTGGTTGCGCATCAGACCCTTTAACAGCTGAGCGCCCCCGCGGCCCCACAAAGGTTCCTGTTAAGAAATCCAGCACTGTTATTCCCTGAGGTCTCCTTTCTCCAAATCGGAAGTTTCAAGTTTTTCTTTCTTTTTTTCTGCTTTATTGAGGAATAATTAACAAATAGGAGTTGTATATATCCAAGGTGCACAAAATAATGTTTTGATATGTGTATACACTGTGAAATGATTACCATAATCAAGCTAATTAACAACCCGTCTCCTCACAGTTCCCTTCTGCGTGTGAGAGATGAGAATGTGTGAGATCGACCCACAGCAAACTTCAAGTGCACGGAGCAGGGTGAGTAACCATTAGGCCTGCCAGCACTTACGAACTTTATAAATGCAAATGTGGGTCCTGTGACTGGCATGTCCTAACTCCTCCTGTCCCCTGGGCCCCAGCCATCATCATTCTGTTCTATTTCTCTGACATCAGCTTTTTAGCCCACATGTAAGTGAAATCATGCAGTATTTATCTTCCTGTCTCTGGCTTATTATCCTGTTCCCCTAGATGAATCTATGCTGTCACAAACAGCAGGATTTCCTCTTTTAATGGGACATTATACAAACAAATATATGCATATAGACTTGTACATATGCAACCAACCCTCTGTACAACCATAGGTACCCATGGCTTCCACATTCACAGATTCAACCAACCATGGGCTGAAAATATTTTAGAGTTGCTTCTATATTGAGCAAATGAGTGTTGTCGTGACATTATTTCCTAAGCAGTGCGAGATAGCAACCATTTGCATAGGATTTGCCTTGTATCCGGTATTATAAGTAGTAGGGTGGATCTGTGCAAATTCCATGCAAATACACACCCTTTTTATGTAAGGGACCAGAGAGTCTGTGGACCTTGATGTCTGGATTAGGGTCCTGGAAGTAATCGTCTAAGGAAACCAGGGGACTGGATAGCAGATTTTCAGGACAGCGATGGTTTCCTTTGAATGTACACCAGATGAGATGACTGACCATAGGGAGGAGTTAAAAGTGCTGTTTCTGGTAGCATTGAGTTTCCACATAGGGGAGTTGTGTGCCTGGTGTGCTCTAACACAGAGACAAGAACACCGTCTTCACTTAGTGTCCCCTGGGCTTTCAGAGTAGAGGGTCAGATATGTTCACAGTAAGAGCCATCTCCACATACCAAGCCCACAGCCGCAGCCTAGGTTGGGCTCCTAAAACAGGACCTACTGGCTGCATGTGACTGCTTACATTTAAATACAAGGAAATTTATCTTGACTTTCTTAAGTCACCCAACCATATCCTTGAACTTGGAAAACAATGTTTTCTCACCCTTGCTGGCCTTACCCCTTAAGATGGTCTGAGATGAAGCTTACAAACATCATGCGATTCTGTCAGGGAATCTAACAGGAGCAGAGTGGAAAGGAACCGAACCTGAGGCTTCAGAATCCATCCTTTCTGCGTATCTAGGGAATCTCTGCACCCATTGGACCACCCGATGCCATCAGAGAGAAAAACCAGTAGCAGCACGCAAAGTTGGAAAATGTCAAACAGCCAAGTTTTGATATCCTTGTTGAACAACTTGGTCAAGCCATATCTGAAGCCAGCAAGTCTTGTTATCATATGAATGCCTGACTAATTCACAAATCATCATCATAGCCATTATCCAACTGCATCACTTTCTAGATATGGAAACTGGGGATTCCAGGCTGATGGCCTACACTAAATTTCACATCAGACAGCGATAGTGGACAGGCAGGATCCTCTGATCCTGCACTGGGTACTGTCCTTGCTACGTCAGGACATTATACGGAAAGTACATAGCACATAGAACCCACAGGGGAGGTGTAGACAGACATAAACAGGACTGGAGGGTCATTTCCTAATCCTCGGTTTTCATATCTGAAAAATTTGTAAAACAACAGCTCCATGTGCTGCAGAGGTGGCCCAGTTGGTAAGAGCATTCGCTGTGCAACCAAGGGGACCATGCATGCAAGCACTCACACATGTGCTCATGCACACACACACACACACACACACACACACACACACCACCACCCCACCAGAAATTACTGTATATGTTGTGAGAGATAATAAACAGGGGAAGGTCAACCAAGCTCCTTTGGTATCAACAGTGGAAGGATAGCAGTTTTGACCCTGGCTCTGGGACCCACATCCTTCCACTGAAGGACATGGGGGCTGTTTTGCACAGAGGGCACCTCTTCCTACTGAATGGAAAGAGATCTGTATCACCTTTCCAGGTAGATGACACTACCAGCGACAACTCTGCTTACGTGCTCTAGGTACCTGGAAGGGATGCTTGCACTCTCGGTTCTATTTTCCCTCGAACACATGCACTCAGAATAGAGCGCAGCCAAGCAAACAGCTGCATGCTATGCCCCTTCACCAACTGGTTCCTAACTGGTTCCAACTGGTTCCTAAATCTCCCTGCCATAAATCAAAGTTCCAGGTCTTCTGAGGATTCTGGACCTTTCTTTACTGTATCATCCAAACACATCCAGAGCTTTCCCTCTAACAAGAGCTTCAGGGCTGCAGGAAAGACTGCATCTAAGCAGGATGTGGTGCAGATACCTGCAGAGAGGAGCTCTGATAAGCATCACCTGCCAATACAAAAGCCAATGGCCAATGAGCTGAGGCAGAAGGTAGGAGATGGGACACTGGCAGGAAGAGAGAGGACAGGAAATAGCGAGAGAATAAAAGGAGAGACACGGGGAGAGATTTGAGGGGGATGCTGAGGGAGATGCTGAAGAGACTTGATGGATGAAGCCAGGACAGGACTGAGGAGAGGTAACTAACCAAATGGTAGCCATAGAATAGTTTGAATGGGTTAAATAAGTTATGATCTAGTTAGGGAAGGAGCCAGAGCTTATGGCCTAGGTATTTAATAATAAATAATTAGTTGTTATTGTTGGGAACTAAATGGCCGGGAGGAAAAGCAGATTTTTTTACAGACACCTATAATCCTAGCTCCTACACTTGGGAGGCAGAGGCAGTAGCTAGTCTAGCAAATTCCAGGCCAGCCAAGGCTGTAGAGTGAAACCATGTCTCAACAGAAAGAAAAAAACTAAAATATATCTATGTATTAAGAGATTCACAGGTTGAAGTCTGCTGAAACTCATTTAGGACAGCCCAACATAGTCTACATTAGTCAGATCCATGGCCATGCTGCTCTTGGCCCCAGCTGTGCTTTTAGATCATGAAGAGACGCCTGCTGAGAGGCGGGCCCTTGTTTCTGAATTAAGACACAGCAAAGGCCCACGCGGCTTCATCTACTGCTCTGAAAAACCGCAGGTAAGCAAGCCTCTGGCTTGGCATTCCAAGCAGGGTCACTAACAATTACTGAGATCTGCAGTGAGCTCCATGGAAAACCTCGCTCTTACCGAAGCCAGAGAGAGAGGCTGTCTTCTCAAAGGCCACTTGCTCAGGTGTCTGGGAAGATGAGAAACTGAAGTTTCCAGGATCATCTCTGTTAGGCCACCCTGGCTGTGACTTCTCTGAAGCCATATGTGGGAGACACCATTTCTTAAGAAGGCACACGGCTTTGGGAGCCACGTGCCCAACACGTGCCATTCCTTCCGACCACTAAGTAGTCACTACTTTACTATAGAGGGAATTTCCTCAGAAGGGCATCATCCCCTCTTTCCCAGACAAGCCAATGAGCTCATTTAATTCCCATGGTGTCCTCATAATTAATTTTAGGCCAAAAACGTGTCCCAACCCGTCCAGACATCTTGACTCTCGGGGTCTGTGGAGAAAAGATTTTTTTCCTTTTCTTTTTCTTTTTTTTTCAGAGCTGGGGACCGAACCCAGGGCCTCGTGCTTGCTAGGCAAGCGCTCTACCACTGAGCTAAATCCCCAACCCCAAGAAAAGATTTTTAAACCTACAGTTCCTTGTACTTTAACCTGGATGGTTCTTCAGCTGAAATTTCTGGCAGCCATCAGATCTCCCACTCTACACTATCCTGAGAGGGAAAACCACTGAAGCCTGACCGGGCTGAGACATGAAGAGTTAGCAGGCCCTGTTGTCCTTGAGTGCCTTGGTCAAGCCATACCTAGAGCCAACCTGCTTTTGTCAGAAGCATGCCTTAATTTATTATCCTCCTTTCTCAAGGCCAAACTGGACTTCGCTTTTCTGATCCATATTCCAGAAGATTCCTGATACCACACTGAGAAGGCAAAGAAACCGAGTCTAATATACTAGTCTTCCTCATCCTGATGACTTTGGATCAGAAGAATTCAAGCTTGCCTCTTCCCTCTGCCACCTTCTCCTTCTCACCCAAGCTTCTACACATAGGTACCAGCCTTCTCCACTCATCTCCCTCTTCCTTCAGGAGCTTCCCGATCCTTTCCATAACATGCCATTGAGATTGGCTCTCCTCAGACAGTGTGACAGCCGCAGCTGCTGTGACCTAGACATGAGATATGACAAGTTACCAGCAATAATACTGGCTTGTCACTAAGCCATTGCACCGAGGAGGAGAAGCAAGCAAGTCGTGTTCATTACGGTTTCATCTTGGGCTGTCAAAGGATGAAAGGAAGGAGGACACTCCAGTTTTAGAAAGACACCATCCCATCATCCCAGGCTTGCCCACAACTCTTGCAAGGGGAAGACCTGGTGGTTAATATTTGAGTAAAATAACTTCTTTTAAAATGTCCCCCTCATCTCTGGAAATATCTATTGACCACCCTGAGACCTTACCCTCCAGAGGAAATTCTCTTGTGTGCTTTCTGTTCCCCCACCATGTGTTTGCCCTCCCCCCACCATGTGTACACGTGTGTGCATGTGTGCATGGGTGTGTATATACACATTGTTGTGTGTGCATGTGCATGCATGTGGAAGCCTGTATTGAGGATGGATCTCTACCTTAGTCCTTTAAGACAGGCTCTCTCTCTGGAACTCACTGATCCAGCTAGATCACATGATCAATGACCCCCCGGCTCCCTTCCTATCTCGGCCTCAACACCACAAACATTACAGATGGGCATGTAGATTTCATGTGGATGCTGGGGCTAGAACTTGGGTCTTCATTCCTGGCTGACAAATGTTTCACCCACCAGCAGCATTTCCCCAGCTCCAGGCTCAAGTTCGTGATGGCACAGATGCACCGGATAGAATGAGCCTCCACAAAGTCCTCATAATTCAGAGGCTCTGTTTTCTTCACTGTCTAAAGGTTGCTGTGATTAGGAGACCACATGCACTGCTATTCGCACACTGGAAACATCGTTAATGAGAGCCATGATTATTGTAGTCATGTAATCACGAAGGAAGCAATGGCAATAATGACAGCGAACCCAAACAGGACAACCCACCAGCATAACAACACAACAAATACAAAACAGAGCCTCCCTGTGACTCTTTCCTGGGTGTCCTATTGTAGATGGCCTAGGTGTGGCAGGGATTAGGCACAAAACAGGTGGAAGACTCACCTTGGAGTTAAAACTCGAGCCCCCACCTCCCAGGATCCCCTTCAGCTTGAACCAATTGAAAATGATTGGATAAACCCTAGGAAAGATTCAAACACGTCAAGGTCACACAGAGTGTCTGTCTGCATGGAGGTTTGGTTCTGTGGCACCAGGTGACCTCTCTCTCTACCACGGAGGAGTACAGGATGACACAAAGTACCGCCCACTGCCAGGCATCCTCACCCTGTGTTTCCATCAGGCGCCCCCAGCTGAAAGAGCACATGTCACAGCCTGTCCATCCCCATGGCCCCATCCAACAGAGCTGTGAAGAAGCTGTGAGTTAGAACCTGCTGCAAGGGATGGGAGGAAGAGGCCACCCTGGGGTGAAGCTTCCCACTCCTGGAACCAATCAACATGGGAAGATCCTGGGGAGGTACCTGCCAGTCATCCAGGGACCCACCACATCTGCTCTTGAGCCCGCAGAGGATATGACTGCCTTCTCCTGGAGCAGTCACTGCTGTAAGCAAGTTCAGGCAACACTCCATGCCTCTGTTTTACATCTATAGAATGGATTTAATGGTGTCCTGGTTATCCAAGGGGTGCGGGAGCCTCCGTGACATGGCAGTGAGTCGTAGGTCCACGGTCTGCTAAACGAGGGGCCTGTGCATGAGCCTTCTGGGTAAATGACAAGAGGCTGCCATCTCCTCTGTCCCTTCCACCCCCGTGGTGCTCCCAGAACACAGTGTCCAGATCTCTATTGTTAATCGTATAGTTTAAGTGTCTATTTAAACATCTGTTTCTATGCAACCAGATTAATGTCAATTTATCTCTGCAGCAACAATACCCAGCCCAACTTCTGGTAGATGGCGAAGCCCAGAACATCATTTGCTGAAGATAGAGGTAAATGGATTGGTAAGTGGATGGATGCAGAGATGTAAGAATGAATGGGCATGTGGATGAATGGATATACACTGAAATGGAAGGGCGCGGGGGTGGATGGATTGACAGAGGGAGGGACGGATGAGTGGGTAGATAAATGGGTGACACAGGATGGGTACATAGATAGATGGATTGAGGAATAAATACATGGATGAAGTCAGGAGTGGGTGGATGTGTAAGTCGATATACACAAGGGTGATGTAGGTGGATGCTTGCATAGATGTGTGAATGCATGCAAAATGGAGGGTGAATGGATAGGTGGAGGATGGGTACAGAGATAAAAGATGGATGACACAGAGGGACAGATGTATGAATGGGTAGATAGATGGATGAATTAGTAAATGGATAGATGGGTGGAAGAACGTATGGAGGGAATGTAGGAATGAATGAATGAATGAATGAGTAGATGAATAGTGATAAATGAATGAAGAAAATAATATTGAGGGGATCCATGGATTGATACATAAAATGAGTAGGTGGGTGAATGGATAAATGGATAGATAGATGGACAGTGGATGCAGGCACTGATTAATAAATGATAGATATGGAGATAGAGGACAATGATGAAGAGGTGCATACAATGGAGGGGGGTGCATAAATGATGGAGGGGTGTATAAATGATGGAGGGTGCATAGTGATGGAGGGGCATATAAATATGATGGAGGGGTGCATATGTGATGGGAGGGGTGATGGAGGGGCATGTGATGGAGGGGGTGGGGTGCAGATGGAGGTGCATATGTGATGAGGGGCATAGGGTGATGGAGGGGTGCAGTGATGGAGGGGTATAGGTGATGGAGGGGTGATGGATGGAGGTGCATAGGTGCATGGAGGGGTGCAAAGGGTGATGGAATGGTGCATAGGTGATGGAGGGGTGCATATGATGGAATGGTGATGATGGAGGGGCATAGGTGATGGAGGGGCATAGGTGATGGAGGGGTGCATAGATGTGGAGGGGTGGATGGGAGGGGTACATGATGGAGGGTGATGGTGATGGAGGGGGTGATGGGGGGTGCATTGATGATGGAGGGTGCATATGATGATGGAGGGGGGTGCATAGGTGATGGAGGGGATGATGGATGGTGGTGATGGAGGGGTGCATAGGATGATGGAGGGGTGCATATGGAGGGGATGGATGGAGGTGCATATGATGATGGAGGGGTGCATGATGGAGGGGTGGGTGATGGAGGGGTGTATATGTGATGGAGGGGAGTGCATGATGGAGGGGTGATGGGAGGGGTGCATATGATGGAGGGGTGCATATGATGATGGAGGGGTGCATAGGTGATGGAATGGAGGGGTGCATAGGTGATGGAGGTGATGGATGGAGGTGCATATGATGATGGAGATGATGATGGAGGGGTGATGGTGATGGAGGGGTGATGATGAGGAGGGCATAGGTGATGGAGGGGTGATGGTGATGGAGGGGTGCATAGGTGATGGAGGGGCATATGTGATGGAGGGTGCATGGGTGATGGAGGGGTGCATAGGTGATGGAGGGGTGGATGGAGGGGTGCATAGGTGGAGGGGTGCAAAGGTGATGGAATGGTGCATAGGTGATGGAGGGGTGCATATGATGATGGAGGGGTGCATATGATAATGGAGGGTGATAGGTGATGGAGGGCATAGGGTGATGGAGGGTGCATATGATGATGGAGGGGTGCATGGATGGAGGGGTGCATAGGTGATGGAGGGGTGCATAGGTGATGGAGGGGTGCATATGATGATGATGAGGGGGGTGCATAGGTGATGGAGGGGTGCATAGGTGATGGAGGGGTGCATAGGTGATGGAGGGGTAGGTGATGGAGGGGTGCATAGGATGATGGATGGGGGGGTGCATAGGTGATGGAGGGGTGCATAGGTGATGGAGGGGTGCATAGGTGATGGAGGGTATAGGTGGTGGAGGGGTGAGGTGATGGAGGGATGCATAGGTGATAGAGGGGTGCATACAGATGGAGGGGTATACAGTGATGGAGGGGCATAGGTGATGGAGGGGTGCATAGGTGATGGAGGGTGCATGGGTGGTGGAGGGGTGCATGGTGATGGAGGGGCAAAGGTGATGGAGGGGTGGATAGGGGGTGCATACAGTGATGGAGGGGTGGATGGAGGGGTGCATATGTGATGAGGGGTGCATGAATGGAGGGGTTGATGGAGGGGTGCATAATGATGGAGGGTGGTTATGAGGAGGGGTATATAGGTGGTGGAGGGGCATAGGTGATGGAGGGGTATATAGGTGGTGGAGGGGTGCATGAATGCATTAATGAATCAGTGAGGCTGTAAGTAAGAGACAGTGTAAGGACAACGAACATTCAGCAAGGGAGAAAGAGTAGCTGGGTATCAGGAGGGATACAGTGAGGTGCTGAAGGCTGCACAGGAGAGGAAGGGTCGAGAGAATGGGAATCAGCGACAGAGCCACGATTCTGAAATATGAGACTCTTACTACCCAAATCCTCAGGTCCCGAAAGCAAGCAATGAACGTATATTGAAGGGGGTGTTTTCATTATGTGAACTTTTGTTTACTTGGTCTTCAGGAGTCAGAAACCAAAAACCTTCAGACAAGGAGGACTACTTGTCCATCGACCCCAGAAGTGAATTGGAGGAATGGATTTCAGCAAGAAATGTGTCCTGGCTGCTATCAGAGCCGACCCCAGATCTCCTTAGCATAGGGACCTATGTGAACCATTTCCCCCTCTACCTTGCTCCCGGGTCACACTACCTTCTCCACTCCTTTTCAGTAACAGCAGGCAAACATAGGGGTCATGGGCACTGTACGATACCATTGCTACTTTTCAAACAGTAATTTGGAACCCTTTGCAGAGGCTAGCATCCAAAAGTCCTGAACAGACAGATCCGTGGGGACAGAAGGTAGACTCGTAAGAGCCTGGCCTATAATTGCTTTGCTTGAACCAAGAATATGCCCAGTGGATTCTACCCAGAGGTAGCCGGGTGGAGTAGGAGTCATCTAGGTTCTGGGCTGACACTAAGTCCTAACCTCGGCTCTTCCCCCACTGCATCTGTAGGTGGACTGGAGAAAGGATTCCAACCGCATTAGGCCTCCATTGCCTGGGCTATTCAGATGAGCAAGTCCATCATCATTAACATGGGGGATCAGGCGAGCTCATGTCCATGGCTTCTGTCTATTTGTGTTTATCGTTCCTATCACTTCTTCTCCATGATCTCCTTTAATCTTAGTACGCTCCCGTATAGTCACTTTCCTCGTCACTGTGAGAAAATGCCTGACTACAAGTTGGGAAGATTTCGAGGGTACAGCCCTCATCACACACATACCCCGTGAAGGAGGTCATGTTAATCACAGATCACAGTTGCCTGGAGGCTGTAGGACTCCACAGCCCCTGCCTGCCCTGGCAGGGCACACACTTCCCATTCATCAATGCTAACTAGTTTCTTCTGTACCTTGGTCCAAGAATGGCTCCCAGTGTTCATGTTCAAAGAGCACTTGGAGATCCCCCATTCTATAGCAGTTTCTGGCCACTGCCAGCTTCTTCCTCTGAAAGTCATGCATCCATGGGACAAAACAAATGGAGCCTGAACCAAAGCCAGACAATTTAGCAACCTTTTACTTGAGCAGAACATTCTGCTGCTACTCACTTTCCCACTGATGCTAACAAACCACACATCTTCCTGTAACGTATGTAGATTGAGAGCCTGAGGAACATCAGATCTGTGCATCTCTCCTACGCACCCTTGGGACCAGCAGATAGAATATACACAATCACCATCCCATTTGATAGCATAGCACTGTATCCCCAGGTGCATATTTAGGTGCAGGGCATGCATGTGCACTCCTGAGTACGTGTTGGAAAGCTAATATTTGATTGTTCCCTCCAGTAAGTGCTAATCCAGGCAGCTCATCTGAGACCCGCTTGATGATTTCGAGAAGGGACTAAACTAATTGTGACCAGTGTTCACAATCGCAACCGAAGTCTGAGTACAGACAGAACCAGCAGCATGAACAAGGGGTAGGAAGGGAGAGATTTTAACAGAAAAATGGAGGGTTTGAGTGTCTTTCTGAGAAGTGATATAAATGGGGAAATTGGATGCTAGCCTCTGCAAAGGGTTCCAAATTACTGTTTGAAAAGAGAGAAAGAAATCGATGATGGTCCACTTATGTTTGCTCAGCCCCCAGGCCTCCTGCTTATAGTCACACTCACAGATAGCACCAGGCAAGAGTCCAAATCAGTCAAAGACCTCCACCTGTCTAAGGCTGGAAAGTGTCACTGTAAGCAGAAGGCTCAAAGGCTACAGAAGGCCCCCACACACACACACACCATCACCACCAACTGACATTCTAAGACACACATAGGCCCACTGACACACACACACACACGCACACCACCCAATGACATCCTCACATACACACCACTCACTGATGTGTGCACATTATGCACATACACACACACACACCATTACCACCAACAGACATTCACACACACACACACACGCACACACACACACACACACACACACACACACTACCATCAACAACTGACATCCTTACACACAACCTACCCACTGATGTCCAAGTTCTTAGCAGTACCCTTGTGTCTCAGTGTCTTGGTTGCTATGATAAAACAGGCTGACAAAAGCAACTTAAAGGAGAAAGGGTTTGTCTAGGCTTACAGTGAGGCGCAGGTCATTGTTGTGAGGATAGCAGGAGTTGGAACCAGATGTTGCCCTGGAATCTACAGTCAAGAAGTTGAGAGCAATGCATGTACACCAGTGTTTCCTCTCTAAATCCAAGCTATACAGTTCAGGATCCCCTGGGCAAGGAATGGTTCTGTCCACAGTTAAAATTCTTCCCACGTCAATCAGCATAATCAAAATAATTTCCTATATGCTTGCTCAGAGGTCCACCCTCTGGTACAGTCCAGGTCCTGTCAAGCAACACTAGTTATCCAACAGACATTGCAAATTTTATAACGGCCATGGAAAGTCAATAGAAAGCTCTCTTTCTTCCCATTTTATGTATGAGAAAACTGAGGCCAGAGGATGAGATTTCACTGGCCTCTTGGTCACCCAAGAAAGAAGCTATGGAGCCCAGCCACACATATTGTAGTCCAGGATTACTGAGAGCTCTACCCAAAGAAAGTCACATATGCTGAAGACACGGAAACCCTGAGTTGCTTTTGAATGGAGAGTAGTCAGACACATACTAGACGTTCTGGAGATAGCAGAGGTCAGTACAACAATGGGGAGAGGAGGATCAGGTATAAACTGGGAATGGTAAGCAACACAGAAAAGAACACAGAAGCCTGGGTCTGGGAGAGAGTTGAGCTCAGGACAGCTCCATGTGTGGCTGACTCACACTGAGAGCCTTGAAATAGGTGTAATGATTCCCACATACTGTATTTTCTTTATGCATTCATCTTCCGATTGACAAATACAGCATGCTCTCTCTCTTTTGTGGAACCTAAGTTATGAGAGAGAGAGGGAGAGAGAGAGAGAGAGAGAGAGAGAGAGAGAGAGAGAGAGAGAGAGAGAGCGCATGTGTACATGATGCACACATTTGACATGAATAGGAAGGAGACTGACTGGGAATAGGTTGGTAAGGATTATGGGGGTAGGAAGGAGAGGAGAAGCTAATGGGAGGAAATTGATCAAAAAATAGATATTCTTCAATGAAAATATCATAAAACCTGTAGCTTTGATACACATATATACTGCTAAATATATAATATAAATATGCTAATATATTAAATGCTAATAAAAAGGCTTGAAAGGAATTGGTGAGGCTATATAGAAGGCTTAGAAGTTAAAAGTGCATGTGGAGAAAAGAGGAACACTCCTCCATTGTTGGTGGGATTGCAGACTGGTACAATCACTCTGGAAATCAGTCTGGAGGTTCCTCAGAAAATTGGACACTGCACTACCTGAGGATCCAGCTATACCTCTCCTGGGCATATATCCAAAAGATGCTCTAACATACAACAAAGACACATGCTCCACTATGTTCATAGCAGCCTTATTTATAATAGCCAGAAACTGGAAAGAACCCAGATGCCCTTCAACAGAGGAATGGATACAGAAAATGTGGTACATCTACACAATGAAATACTACTCAGCTATCAAAAACAATGACTTCATGAAACTCATAGGCAATGGATTGAACTAGAAAACATCATCGTGAGTGAGGTAACCCAGTCACAGAAAAACATGCATGGAATGCACTCACTGATAATTGGATATTAGCCCAAAAGCTCGGATTACCCAAGATACAATACACAGACCACATGAAACTCAAGAAGGATGACTGAAGTGCAGATGCTTCACTCCATCTTAAAAGGGGGAACAAAAATATTTATAGGAGGGGATATGGAGGCAAAGTTTGAAGCAGAGACTGAAGGAGTGGCCACTCAGAGCCTGTCCAACATGTGGTCCATTTATATACAGACACCAAAACTAGATAAGATTAATGAAGCTAAGAAGTGCAGGCTGACAGGAACCTGATATAGATGTCTCCTGAGAGGCACAGCCAGAGCATGACAAATACAAAGGCGAATGCTAGCAGCAAACCATTGCACTGAGAACAGGGTCCCCATTGGAGGAATTAGAGAAAGGATTACAGGAGCTGAAGGGGCTTGCAACACCATAAGAACAACAATGCCAACCAACCAGAGCTCCCAGGGACTAAACCACTACCCAAAGACTATACATGGACAGACCCATGACTCCAGTTGCATATGAAGCAGAGAATGGCTTCGTTGGGCACAATGGAAGGAGAAGAACTTGGTCCTACCACTGTTGGACCCTCCCACCCCATGTAGGGGAATGGGGGGGCAGTAAGGGGAGGTACATGGGGAGGTGAACACCCTTAGAGAAGAAGGGGGAGGGTTGGATAGGGGACTTATACCCAGGAAACCAGGAAAAGGAATAACATTTGAAATGTAAATAAAAAAAATCCAATAAAACATAAATAAATAAATAAATAAATAAATAAATAAATAAATAAATAAATAAATGAAGTTAAAAGTGCTACTGCTCTTCCGAAGGTTCCTAATTCTGTTACCAACACCCAAGTCAGGAAGTTCACAATGGCCTGTAATTCCAGCCCCAAATTTCAGTGCCCTCTGCTGGCCTCTGAGAGGCATCTGCAAACACATGGGTGATACACACACCAACATATACATACAAAAAATGAACCCTTTAAAATTCAAGGAATTGGTTACATGAGAGTTTTCACCCTTAACCCTTAAATGATTTCCAAGGTTTCTCTATGCCTTCTCCTGTCCAAGTGCTGTGTTAGCTGTATGTCAGGTTATCAGCGCCAGAGGTCAGAGGTGGTGTTTGTTCATTGTGTTTTGCACGTGTGTGTAACAGAGCCTAGCACAGACAGAAATTCAATGGTTTTCGGTTTTGTTTTTGTTCTTGTTTGTTTGTTTGTTTGTTTGTTTCTGTTTTTTTGTAGAACTGAATGGAAGACATTGAAGTTGGTCTTGGAAGAAGGGGACTAAGTGGATATAAAGTGAGAGAGGACTGGCATCTGAGTCAGGGCAGAAAAGTAAATATATACTCATGTTTCCTTGGCATGTGACAGAGCCCGCTAAGGACTTCTAAGAAGACTCATGATGAGGTCAGATTTCTGAAGCATTGGTCTGGCTACCATGGGAAGGATGGTCCTGGGGGAGGAAAGGACTGGTCATCAGATGTGCAGGCCTAGAACTGAGTCAGTCACAGGAGAGTAGAAAGTGGCAGAATAGAACAGAAGCATAATGGGTGCCAAGGGGGTCAGCTCAATCGGCCCTGGCAGCCAAGTGACGGGACAGGCATGGGGTTGGTGTGGAGGGGAGTGTGGACCCTCGGAGGACAGTGAATGCGGTGCTGCTTATGAAGGTGGAGAACATGCTGAGCTCTCTTTCTCTCAGCTATCCCTGGCCCCTAGCACTGTGGCTGGCGCACAGCTCAGTAAGGTTTACAGAGTGAATGCAAAATCAAGGGCAAGTAAGACAGCACGGAAATGCTCGTGGAAGTCAAAGGCCTCCACATCAGCCACATGGGAAGAGAAGCGGAAGCTGCAGTCTGAGGTAAAGGGGCTCAACCGGCACCTCATAACGTGCGTGGGTGAGAAGAATCTGGGAATGGGAAGAGCCATTTACAGCGTGGGGGACCAGCAAAATCAAGGAGAAACGGAGGAAGAGGGATTGCGGACAGCACGTGGCTCAGAAACCATGAACAAGGAGGGAACAGCATGGGGGGCAGTCCAGGCTCCTGAATGGGCACAAGGGCAGAAGCCAGACTGGAGCTTCGCATTGAACTGCCAGAGATGCAGGACCTAAAGGAGATACTTTTGACACTTGCCGACCAGCTTAAGCTCCTCAAACCTGAAGGCATTTTAGAAACGGAGAAGACTGTTTCTGAATGCCAGAGTCAAAAGGTTCTTCCTGCCTCTCTACCTCCCACACCTCGAGCTCTCTTTATCTCTCTTCCTGAGCAGGCACGGGGCTTCCTAAGCAGCCCTGCATATGCGAAAGGAAGGCAGAGTAGTTATGCTTCCTTTCTCAATGACTCCCAGTATGTGCTTGCATGACACCTTCACCATGACCGTTCCCTGAGTCTTGCCCCTGGATGCAGAAATCTAACTGTGCCTCATTTCTCAGAGGACAAGGAGGGAACAGAGGTGGTAGGTACACGGTGAGAAGTGGATGAGACAGCAGCTCCATGAGGGACGGCAGCTGTGCCTGACGCACATGCCTTGCCTCATCTTCTCTTGACACCTTCTGAGGTTAGTTCAAGGAATCAAAACAGCTCTATCAAACCACACCACATTTGGGTAAAGAAAAGGTCCTCCATTTTCTGAAAAGCAGGCCCAGCTGACATCCTTGGCCCCTCTCCATCTTTTCTAAGCCCTGGTCTAACAAATGTTCAGGCCGTGAATAATAAAAGCCGAGATTTAATCAGCGCACACAAATGTTGGTATTTGGATGAATCCTCTACTTCTAAATAAAATTATCTGCTCAACACTGTCCTCTACTCTCAGAAAAAGTGAATCAATGAAGAGGGGTCTATGGTCCAAGTCCCAGAGTCCAACAGCAGTTCTGCCCAGTGAATCTTAAAGGGGCGCCAAGTGAAGAAGAGCGTCAGAGATACATGGAAATAATGAGGCAGTAAAAGTGCGGTCCTGACTACTTTGCACCCAGACCAGGTAAGTGATGTGGCTCAAGCAGCACCACGGAAGACATTTGACTCTTTCCCGCCAACAAGCAAGGAAACAAAACAGTCTATCACCATTGGGTAGAATCAAGCAGGCATGGAAATGTCAGTGACCAGATCTGCCAAGGCGGGGCTGAGTCCCATCTCCCTGTACCAATCACCCTTCAAGCTTCTGTGGCTTAAAGTGATCGAGATAATAATGCTTCCTGGCTACCTCCAGGTAAGCATGGGACTTCATGCCAAGTAATCCGAGAGTGACAGGTAGACTGTTTTCCAAGGCAGGTGGCCCTGAAGTGGGATATCCGAAAATAACCCCATGTTTCACTGGGGTTGGTGTCTTTCTTTCATTTTCATTATGTCCTTTTTTGTCCCTGTTTTAATTCTAAAATAACAATAATAATGATGATGATGATATTATTGGTATTATTAATACTAATAATAAAACTTCTACCACAAAGCAATATCATAGCCTCATTTAAAGCAAAGGGGAGAAGACAGCTTCTCAAGGGTTCCAGAGGGGTCCTGATGTCACCGCACATGAAACATGGGGTCTTGTGAAAGACTCCTCATGTTACAGTCCCGGGATTTCCTGGGAACAGCGATCAGTGTTCTTACCCACCTTGAAAGCTACACCAAGGTCTGGAAGCCAGGCGTGGCTTAGCTGGATCTGACTCTGATTCATATGTTCATCCACCCCACTCTCTCTGCGTCTCTGTGCCAGGCACTGTGTCGGAGGCTGGGGACCCAGTACTGTACAAGAACAGCCATGGCACCCACGCCCACGGAGCTTATGGCTGCGAAGAGACAGCATTGATCGAACTGCCGCCCAAATGCGAAACGGCTTCTGCTGCTTGCAATTTACCAGAGAAATTTCCAGGACCCTCCATGGTACTGCTAAGATGACCAAAAGCCTCCCTAAAGGACATGCTGGAGATATCTTCCTGCCAACCAGGAGAAGGGGAATGCTTTTTAGGAAGTGCAAAGGCCCCATGGTAAGAGGCAAGCATGCCTTTCTGAAAGGGAGCCACTGAGGTGAGGGTAGAAGAGGCAGTGGTTGACTGCTTATAAAGCAGGTTTTTATTCCTTTAGCAGACAAAAGGCCACTACCTTCCTCTCGCCTCTCAGCTGCCTGAGCCTCTTTTCACAGTTTTATCTAATTCCTTTCAATAATTCTCTGGCTGCTAATCAGAGAAAAGTGCTAATTACCTTCTTAGCAATGCCTGCTTCTCTGCTGTCAGAGAAGCCTTTACTGCCTCCTCAGGAATACTCCTGTCTGTCACCATGGCCCTTGTGTGCTCCCAGCCTAGGGCTGTCTTCTGCTAGAGGACCAGAACCTTCTCAGACCAGGCCAGACACCACAGCTGAGAAGGGAGCCTTGTGGGCCCAGCACATGGAGGGGAGATGAGGATTGAGCTGAGGCCTGCAGTTTCTTTCACAGAGCCATTGTCCCTAACCCAAAGGCCAATGAGGAAGACAATCTTTCACTCCAGTCCAGAGACTCTGGGATATTTTAAGGACACCTCTTCCTCCTGCCTTCCCTTATGAAGCCCTAACTCCCTCTCAGAGAAGTAACCCAGAGCTAAACCACAGCCCACAGCTGTGCCCTGCACACAGCTGGCAGCTAAGGGTAGAGTAGGTGCAGGTGCAGCCACCTCCTAGAAACGTATGGGAACAGCACCAACATACTGTGCTTGGTGATGGGGCTAGAGTCCACACTCGGACCGCAGGCCAGGGACACAGATGCTGCCTCTGCTCTTCATTCAAAGAGTGATTTGACAACACAAGAGTAACCCAAGGCATTTGTGAGACCAGGCTATGCAGCACTGGACTATCCCTGAGCCCAACCTGATAGCTGTCCTGCAGACCTGGGCAGAGTAGCATCGTCTTCCTTCTTTCTAGAAGCTTCCAGAAGCCATCCAAGGGCGAATGGGCTCCTTTGTGTACTTTGTTGTGCCTTTCTTCCCTTTCCTGTCACTTATGCCAGGAAGGAGGAGAGTGATACACTTCAGAGGTCCCAGCTTTGCTGTCTCCATGCTGGGTGACTTTGAGGAAGTTCCTTAACCTCTGTGTCTGGTTTTCTCCACCAAAGATTGAGATAATAATAGTATTTCCTGGCTAAGTGCTTGAGGATTAAAGGTGGGTGCGGTGACCTCTAACACATTTGATTTAGTTAGTTAAGTCCTGGTTGGGCTTGGTTTTGGGAACCGGGTCTCAGAGCTTCAGTTTGTGTAGTTGGGGCTGGCCTTGACCATCAGACTCTTCTGTTTCCACCTCTGAGGGGCTGGAACTACAGGTATGTGTCACTCTTCCTGTGGGTATAATAAATGCAGCCAGTTTATCCCAACATGACTGAGTCCATCCTCCCTGGTTCTGCATCTGTCAGAGGACCATGGTTGACTCTGCCTGACTGGTTGGCTGAGCCTCCAAGCCCACACTGTGAGTTTTCCAACTCCTATGGGCAGGTCTTCTTGGCCAGGACATGGTCATAGGCACACAAATGCACACACATCCCATCCTGTTTCCACACCTCTACTCACAGTGTTTAACTGGTACATCACACATGGACCAGGAATGTGTGTATTTCTATAACTGCTTTGTTAGTTGGGACAGTGTCTCTCTGTCATCCAGGCTGTCCTTGAACTCACTGTGTGGCCCTGTAACTTTGGGGTTGCTGACAGGGACATGGGTAAGGCAGTACTTATAAGGCACGGCACCTCATCAGTGGCTTCATTACTGAAGAAAATGTCTCTCCCCCACAAAGCGGTCATCGACTCACAACCCTGCTTGATCTTCCCTGCCATCACCTGCCCAGGGGATGACAAAAGTGCCAGGGTGCCTTCAGGGATCTCTAAGCGCTAAATAAATGCTTCAGGATTCACTGCCCCAGGGGGCTTCTATCCCACCCAGCAGGGGCTTGCTCATTGGTGAATCTGCTGTGTTGAGCTTATAGGTGTGGATCAATATTTATGGGATGAACGAATTAATGAATGAACATAGAGGCGCCAGTATGAGAAAGGCCTGGAATGAACAGAATGGGTGCTAATTTATGTTGGTTCTGACAACTGTTCAGCTTCTGTCCCACCAAACACTCTTTGATAGCTCTTTCCCTCAAGACGCTTGGCAACTTCCAGAGGCCTCCAGGTGTGGTGTGTCTCAATATCACTGCACAATACTCCCACCCATTTAGATTTAGGGTTTAAGGGAGGGCAGGGTGTTCAAACGTGTCTACATGTTCATATGTGTGCAAATAAGTATGCATGTGTGTGCTGATGTCATTGACTGTGGTGACTGGTCTGGAGCTTGCTGACCAGGGTAGGGTGGCCAGCCAGTGAGCCTCCGAACCCGCCCATCTCCAGCTCCACAGTGCTGGGTCTGTAAACATTCTGTATACCACTGCACTTGATGTATTCCCATGGGTTCTGCGGATCGGGTCCAGGTCCTCATGCTTGCTAGCAATGCACTTTATAGATTAAGCCATCTTCCCAGTCTCAAATGCTTGGTTTCGAAAAGCTCAAAGATGAGTAATCCTGAGAAACAATGAAGCAGGCTGGATTTACAACACGTGCTATCCTGAACCTGGCCCCAAATGGTTCAAAATTCCTTGAAAAATCTCCCACTCATGAGTTAAAATCACAACTTCATCTGCCTTAGGCATCCACCAACTTTCACCTCTGACCCCAGATCATGCAACTGTGGCAACAAGTTCTCTCCTACTTCAACCTCTTCTAAGACTCTCTCATCCTCCCAATAAATGCTCACGGGGGGAGGTGGTTTGAGGCTCCTCTTGACTCAAAGTCTTGATCAAGTCTGATGCTCATCTTTCCAGTCCCTTCAGCCACTTACACAGCAAGATCATGAGTTCGTCAGTACGAAACCCAGATCCCTGTCAATCCCTTTTGTGGTTGGGGTGAGGGGGATCATCAGGAGTGGGGGAGCAGGAGAGGGTAAGGGGGTGAATATGATCAAATACACTGTCCTCTGGCTCCTTACCTGGGACACTGCATTCTGGGAGCCCTTGCTCTGATCGGGTTCCTGCTGGCATACAGCAAGAAGTACCAGGAATCTTCAGGGAGCTCTTGGTGCTCTTTTAGTGGTTTGCTTCTTTTATTTATTAAAAAGTAAGACAGCAACAGCAAGTCTGGAAATCTATTCAAGGCACATAATCCATCAACACCGATACTTTAAGGCAGAGAAGGTGTCACTTCCTGATTAGGACCCAAGAAAGCCAAGGCAGCGAGGAAATGCAAGACAATGTCCTCTCTGCATAATACCTGGTGCTTGGTAGGAGCTCAGTGAGCAACATCCATAGCACACAGTTCCCAGACATCAGTTGGATGAAGAAGACTGCAGCCATTGAGCATAACTTCATGGTTTCTGGGGAAGGAGAAACATTTTCTCCAGGAGTGTAGTCACTGGCCCGGTCCTCCTACACAAAGCTTCTCATCCATTCTCCTGTACACAGACCTAATTAAGTTCATCGGGTCACCAAAAATATGTTAAAGACATGAAAGTAAAATGCAGATTAGTTGAGAAGGGTAAGGGGTCATGGGGGGGCAAAAACAGGTAAGAGGTGAATATGGTCAAAATCTATTATATATGTGTGTGAACTATCATAATGAGACCTAGCATGCATGATTAATACATGTTGAAGCAAAGTTTCCTTTAAAGTTTGGTGAAACTAAGGTATACCTCTGTATGCACTATGATTATAGCTGTCAAATAAAGAAATAGCAAACCACACGCAGAAATTAATGCAAACAGGAAATAGACCCTAAAATCTGGAGTGACTGTCCTTTGGTGAAATGACAGCGGGGGCCTTGTGTTTTCTTCTTTCTGCATTTCTCTGTTTCTCAAATGCCCTACAGTTTACCTGTGTTTCTTTTCTAAGAAAACATCAATCACCATTAAGACTATACGGCTCATAGGCAGTTGAGCAGGTGGAAGAACAGATGGTTCTAGTCGGGCACTCCATCCATTATTAATCACATCACCTAGGTCCAACAGGTACCTTCCTTAGCCCCGATATATTGATTTGTATATTATAGTTGAAAGTCAGTACCATCAAGTTAGTCGTTCTGGTATGTCAACTGGGCGAGATAATACATGCATAGTGTCAGTACTACAGTGCCCATATACAGCATGCCTCCATGAGATGTCTAACGCTTGGTAATCATTACAGAAGCACTGGCTTGTATGACCATTGTTAAATGATCTTTCATTGATCCTTATCAACCTTCAAGGAGCTCTCTCTCATTGAAAGTCTAGGCCAAGAGGAGAACATTTTGAGCCTGAGTGACCAGGTCTGACTCACAGGTAAATGAAGAGTTCTAGTGCAGGGGTCAGTCACATAGTCTACAGCAGGACTTCATCTACACTCTACACGGGAGGCATAGACACTGAATGGAATGAAGAGCTTTCTACATCTGGTGTGATGGTGACTCTCAAAGCACCATGCAAATACAAAAGCCACAGTGAGCATACCTATACAGTCCTATGTACAATGGAGCAGAATGAAATGTTAGCTGATAGTCAAAATGAATCAATAGCAAATTCACAATAGCAGGGCACTAGAAATGCATGGGTGGCCACATGGCTGTGCACTTGGCATTTGCGCATGACAATCATATCTGTGTAAGTCACAGGTGATTGAGGTAT
This sequence comes from Rattus rattus, assembly GCF_011064425.1. Taxonomy (NCBI): domain Eukaryota; kingdom Metazoa; phylum Chordata; class Mammalia; order Rodentia; family Muridae; genus Rattus; species Rattus rattus. The sequence continues at coordinate 12,505,587 of NC_046162.1, read as the reverse complement.
GGGTAGAGGGTGGTAGACAGTCACTACAGGTGTGTGAACGCTTGGTCACATAGGTATAGTTAGAGAAAGAATGTCGTTTACTGGTCCATCCATGCAATGGGTATTTATAGCATATCAACAATGCATCGCGTACTATTCCAGGCAATGGAATAGTGGGCTTGCCTTTGAGAGAAAATGATTGTCATGCAAGAAGTGAGTGGAATTCAGTCTAAAAGAAGATGGCCACAGTCAGCTTACACTGCGGAGAATTCTACATCCATTCTTTATGAAAATGAAAACAGTAACAATAACTCATGTGAATAGAAAGCGTGATAGTTAAAGGGAAATGTGTTGGGCTCCATTGATGCAATTGAAAGAGAGAAAACCACTGACAGAGAGTCTCCCTAGGTGCAGGCTGCGTGGGGACAGTAGCACAGGACCAAGGGATTGTGCTATCTTATTGCAAATGTGGCTCTGAAACCAATGGTCCCATTTGATAAATAGGGGACCTTGAGCAAAGAGTCAGCCTTGAGCTCATCTTCCTGAGTGTATGGCTGAAGTTAGAGCTTGACTTTGAGGTCTTGTGGGGACTTGGCGATGTCAGGCATGATGTGTCAATTCTTCACTTCTGCCATTAAAATGCCCACATACTTGGTGGTGTCTCAAACATTATCCACATATTCTCTTACACAGTAGCTCAGAAGTGTGAACTAAAGAGATTTTAGTCTCAGAGAGAGTAAAATCAAGGTAGCGACAGGGTCGTACTCTTTTTAAAGACTCCAAGGAACTTCCTTGTCTTTCCAGCTGAAAGGCCACCTATAGCAATTGTCCCATTGGCCCCTTCCTCTACCTTCCAAGCCAGTGCTATTGTGACTCTGGCCATTCTTCTGTCTTCACTTTTGTCTCTGAAGTCTGGAGAGGCTCCCTGCTCTTAAGTATGCATGGGATTAAACTGAGCTGACCTAGTACAAGCCCTTCCTTTACAAGATTCTGAATCTTAATCAGAACCACAAAGTCCCACTTATCATGTAAAGTAATTCATTTATAGATTCCAGAGCACATGGGTGTCTTCAGAGAGCATTATTCTTCAAAGCATGCATGGCATTACTACATGCAGTGCCTGGCCTATATTATGCACTTCCTGGCTAATCACAATGTTACTGCTTGCTATTGTTGCATCCTATGAAAGGTCTGAGAAGAGAATGTCAAACCGCAGGCTCCAGGAGCACAGGAAATGTGAGACAAACTGGTTAGAAACTTAGAAATGAATGCTCGAGGTTTAAGGAACACCACCAAAAGATGCACACATCTAGAGTTCTTCTGCTTAAGCAAAAATTTTGAATAAACAAAGACTTCGTAGCTAAGTACTGTCTGCTGCAGACCTCCATACTGGCAGCACAAACCTTGCACCATGTTTCAGCATTCCCATCCCAACGACTAGAACAGATTTCTCTCCCAGCCCCATGTGCCATACCAGCCAGCTGGTCTGGTCTGACTCATAAATGGATATAGCCTGGTGGTGGGTGAGGAGAGCGCTGTAGACCATTTGTAAAGAACTCCAGTCAACTAGTGGGCTGGAATCTGAAATGTTCCCAAAGTTGCCTCAACTTCAACAAGAGTTGGGTAGTCTGGGAAGCCAGGGAGTAGAACTCAAAGACTGTTAGATACAGACTCCACCTCCACCGCCATCATTTAAAGCACAATCCACAGTAAATTGGAATCCACTAATTACCCCTGCACTTGACAGGCCATGAGATGTGTGGGAGCAAGAATGTTTTCTATGAAGCCAACCGTCAACCTCGGGTGCCTGAGCAGGTTCTGGAATTATCTGTGACCCAAGAAGAAGTATGGCATTAAAGAATGGAGGAAGGTATGAAAGATAGGCAATACACAAACCAAACCACATGGTAGGAAAGCACAGAAACCAGGGCCACAATGATGGCTGCGTGAAATCAAGATCACCGTGACTAAAGATGTACAAATCAGGATTACAATGGTAGGAAGACCAGAATCTCCCTGATGGCTTATATTCAAACAAGGATCACAATGGTGGAAAGACATGCAAACCAGGAGCATAATGATGGGAATATACGCAACTAAGGTCACAACCAAGGATAAGGCTTAAATTCTGAAGCAGAGCTGGGTGATCAAGGGTCCACGAACCAAGTATATGGTAAATAACCTCAGAGCACAGCCACACTCTCCAGAGTGTCTTGCTTGTGGCTGATTTCATGTAGCAAAAATAGTGTGTGTAGCTCACTATAGTAGTGGTCTCATAAGCATAGAGCATCCGCTATCTGGTCTTTTATGTGGACCATTTGCCAACGTGGTAGCTCATCAAAACTGACCTCCAACCTTTTAAATATGTTGGTTGCTGGACCCAGGATACAGATTTTTGAACTGGCTTTTCTAGGGTTGAGATCTCTTGGAGTAAGAGATCCACTTCTCCCAGAGTCAGGTTCTCCACCTTCAGATTGAAGTAGTCTCATGAAATGTGTGTGTGTGTGTGTGTGTGTGTGTGTGTGTGTGTGTGTGTGCGTGTGCGCGCGCATGTACATATGTATATAGTGTGTGTCCATGTGTCTGTGCTCATGTGTTGCATGCATATAGATGTTCTTAAAGCTAGAGTTACAGGCAATTGTGAGCTACACAATTCAGGTGCTGAGGACCAAATGCTAGCTCTCTGAGCCTTCTCCCCAGCTCCTGAAATGCTTTAATACTGTCTTTTACCACCTCCAAAGTTGGTCTTTAATCTTCATCTCATTCAAAAACCAGGGCAGGCCCACAGGGAGGCATTGTTGTTGAAATGCAACAGGATGTTCACTCCGAAGGCTCCAGAGGGTTGAGGACAGAGTACAGTGTGTCTTCCCTCTCCTTTACCTGCCGATTTGAGGAGGATCTGTCTAAGCCTCATTTTTCCCTTCAGCGTCTCTCCCATGGCAAGCAGTGCTTTATGTACACTTGACCTCAAGCATGCTCACATCTTTCCCTCCCCTAAAGCTAACCCTCTGCAGCAAGGTCTCCCCTCCTAGCCCATAATAAATTACCCATCTTCCTCATCCTGTCCACGAACAGGCAGCCATAGTGTATGACGTAATCTCCAGCCATACTGTATGACGTAATCTCTCATTTCATGTCTTCACTTCCTGCTTACTCAACTCTCTATCAGCAGCTTTTAGCCCTCACAACCACATTCTCAGCTAGAATCCTCCAACGGAGACACAAGGCAAGCCATGCAACATTTTCTAGCATCTATGTTTAAAAATGTAAAACCACATTGAAATTAACTTTAGCAATGGAACTTTAATCCAATTACTTTAGTTTTACTTCAAAGTATAATCTATATGAAACAATTCTTGGTATATTTTACATTCCTTTTTTAAAATTCTCAGTCTTAAATCCAGTATGAATCTGGTATTTGAGGAACATTTCAACCCAGACTAACCTTCCTCAGTGACTCAAAGGTCATTCTTGGTCCATGGCCATTTTGTCTTGGTACTTCATCCCTTGTCAGTGCTGATGTTTGAAAAGCATGACACTTTTAGGGGATGACGTTCAAGAAGTACAACACTGGAAGTAAGCTTTGACATTTCCCGGACTGGCCCTACTTCCTGTCCCATCTTCATGCTTCCTGTGCAGATAAAATATGATCTCTCTGTCCTGCCCTTGTTGCTATACTCCTGCCCTTGTTGCTATACTCCCACACCATGATGTCCTGAACCTTCTCCTTTAAGTCGCTTGGTCATGATACTATGTCATAGCACCAGAAAAGTAACTAAGACCGTGGCCACTGTGTTAGCTAGCAGAGATCTTCAAGGTCAAGATGGCTTCCTGGAAGTCTGGTTCAATGAGCTACTTGTTGACCTGGTACTACTTCATCTTTCTAATGGCCAGCTGTGTTTTCTCCTGACCTCTCTTCTATTGATTTCAGAAATATCATTGTGCTGTGCCTTTTTCTTTGCCTTTGATCACATTCATGTCTCTCAAATCAAGCATTTGAGGTTTGATCATTCCCAAGGTCTTCCACTGCAAAGAATGGAATTTCACCTCACTCTGTAAAGCAATGAGCCCACAAAATCTAAAACAGCCTTATGATCCATTCAAACCTGCTCAGTCATTAGCCACCCATCTACTGGTCTCCTGGTCTTTAGCAGTGGTAATGATCCACCAGAAGACATTTGGCACTGCCTGGGAACACACTGCGTTGTCCAAACTAGGGGTGAGGCCAACGTGTCTAATGTTTTTAGGTATGCTGCCAAACATTACTAGCAATGTTTAAACAATGCAGAAGCAATTCCCATAAAGGGTTGTCTGTTCCCCCACACCAGCTATCTCACTGTTTAAAAAATTCTGCCTTCAGTCCTTCACAACCACTCACAAAACTAACAGCCATGCTTATTATAGGGTCTTATTACAACTTACTGAATCAGAATTTCCTAGGATGGTGTCCTGAATTGAGTTGGTGTTTCAACGTGATCTCCAAAAAATTCTTTCCTCCTCTTCCTCCCTCCCTCTGTGTGTGTGTGTGTGTGTGTGTGTGTGTGTGTGTGTGTGTGTGTGTGTGTTCATCAGAGTGAATGTGGATGCATGCATGCCATGGTGCATGTATGGAAGTCAGAGGACAAGCTTAGGTATCAGTTCTCACCTTCTGCCTTGTATGAAACAAGGTCCTAGCACCCCTGTGTATACGAGTCTGGCTCTTGGAGATCCTCCTGTCCCTACCTCCCATCCCCCTGTAGGAGTACTGGGGTTACATATGCTTGTCTTGGAAATCTGAACTTGGGTCCTCATGCTTGGATGGTAAGTACTTTTCCACCACCTCCCCCAGCCCTCCACATGACTCTCAGTGCACACTAAAGTTTAAAAGTCAGCCCTCTAGAGTCCATTTTGACATCAAAGGGACCGGCTGGGTTTCCTCTCTACTCCAAGCAAGTCCATCTTAAAACAGAAAATACAGCTCAAGTTTCAAATTCAAATAAACATTTACTCTCAGCCTTCATGGCCCAACATAGTGGGCTTATAATTTTCAATTTCCTCTTTAACACAACTGTCCTAGAGAGGACTGTGAAGTTACTGGTTTAATGCACAAATGCTTAGTGAATTCTCTCTGCTCCACAGCCCTGGAGCCCAGAGCTCACTTCTTTGCATTTAAATCTAGGAAAGGAAGCAGTGCTCGCTCTGCTGTCCACTGGAGAGACTGGAGTGGATACCAAGCCGGGAAAATCCCCAAGACTTCTTTTCTTAAGCTCAGTTTGTGTTTTAAAGCATTTGAAAGGAAGTGCTCTTGAGATATGGGGATAAAGATATAACTGGATATACTAAAGAAAAGAGGCCTCAAGGATTATTTACCTACCGAGAAGTCTGAGAAAGAATTAACTTTGGAGGGAAAACAAATCTGGAATTCAGTTCTTGTTCTGCCTAAAGAGATTGCATAATTTAAAAAAATTATTTCAGTTAAAGAACTGTTTATTAAGCACCTCTGATGAGCCAGGCATGGAGTCAGGCACTGGGAATGTATGATGCAAGCAAAGGCCTGGCCTTGGGGAGATTACAAGCCGATCAACCCCTCAGAGAGAGAAATGCTGGATGCATCAAATATGGCCTTTCCACCTAAGAAACCCAGACTAGCTGGTTTAAAGAGACAAATCATTTGAAAGTGGAGGCACTGGGTGATGAATGCTAAAAATGTGTGCGGAATTCACTAGAGTATGGGAAGTTTATTCATCCTGGAATTTTGAGAGAAAAAATCCTGGAGAGAAAGGAACAGTGGTAAGATTATCTCGACAGTCCCAGGCAGAGATGGGACAGGGACAAAGGCCAAAGGAGCTGAAGGAGCTCAAAGGAGCTTGAGGCGTTAACAGAAACTGGAGATACAAAGCAGTCCCCTTACTGGTGCTGATGGAGACCACTTCGGCCTTTCCCATGTGATGGCTTTTTTCTTTCTTGCCCAGATGCTCTGGCTAGGACTTCCCAGAAGTTAGGAGTGGTTACCTCTGCCTTATTCCGGAACAGAGAGCGAAAGCTTTCAATCTTCACCACCAAATACTACAGCATCAGCTGTCACATGAGGTAATGTAGAATGCTATTCCTTCTATAGATACATTGTAAACATTTTACACAGGAATGGTATTTGGCTTTTCCAAATCCCATTTGTATATGTCGACGTTATCATTTGAAAAGACTTACTGCAAAACCAATGAATACATTAAAATGAAATTCTACAAGTTGCCTCAAAATCTAAAAGATTTGGCAGAAAGAACTCCCAAAGAAAGCCATGCCTCTACCCCTAAATACCATGACTGTGTTTTATTAACTGTTAAAGAAAGACTTGAAGATATGGCTAAGGGTGCCTTAGACATTAGAATAGGAACAGTAGGTACCCTCCACCAATGAAAGGGGTGAGAACCTTCCTCAGGTGGAACCAGAGAAACGAGCAAGAAGAGGTTGAAGAGCCTCGAATGGCAATCGGGTCTTGGCTCAGCACTTATGGAGAGGAATACAGAGAGCATATGATAGAGGACAGGCATCATAGCAAAGGCTAGCCCACCCTCAGACAGCAAGCAAATGGGGACCTCCCTCCTAGAACCACTGAGTGTGTTAGATCTGTTAGAGCAGCAACAGAAAATGATTAGGCAAGAAAAGGAGTAAAAAGGAATGGAGAACAGAAAGAGCTGAAGATTGCAGCACAAGAACGGCAGAAATTAGAACAGCAGGATCAGAACTCATCCATCGCCACACTGGGTGACAGCAAAGCGAAAGGCAGAGGTTCTCAAGATGGATTGTGTAAAAAAGCAAGACCACCTAACAGACGGTACAAACAGACTGGCATCAAATTAATCAAAAAAGACACCACACAACCAGCCAGCTTGCTCAGGCAGGGGCATGTCTGTTAGCATCGGGCAAGGAGAATCTGCAGAGGAGGACTCCATAGGAACAGCAAAGGGGCCCGATCGTCAGGTATAACTATAAGTCTAGGTACAGAACCTCAAAGTACGATGAAACTGAGAGACACGGAGAAGCACCAGCCCCAGCTGCTCTTGGGCCTCAGGACAGATGTTTCCCGTCACTTATTAGTAGTCTGTAAATCAACTCACTTTTTTAAAAATGCAATTACACTATTAGGAGAAATTTTATTGCTCACATAAAAGGGAAGCTGTGATGGTTCCATAAATAATGACATAACAATAAAACAAACCATATCATTGAAGCCTAACTGGACACCACGACATGCCTACTGTGTGTGTGTGACTCTGCTGTCTGTAACTACGGCTGTGTGCCACCTACAAACCTTCGGAATGTCAGGGCTGACATGTTCTATATTCGGGGAAATGCAGATATAGCACAAATCTCATGTATGTAAAGGCATGTAAACTGATCACACAAAGCAAAATGCTGCCAGAATTCAGGGTAGAGTGTTCCTCCATACAACTGAGTTTCTTACAAGCACTGAAAAATGGGTCCTGCCCTCACTTCCAGGTTGGTACATAGAACCCAATGGAAGTCATAAACTGTGGGGTTCTGGGCCAACTCAGCTGTGCTGGGTGCCATCATCAGCCAAGACCATACCATTAAGGTTGTGCTGTCTTTTTAGCATGGCTGATGTCATCACTTGCATTCCAGAAAGACAGGAGCCAGCCCTGCAGTACCAGATTGGATCCATGGGAAAGCATGCTCCCCATAGAAGCTCACAAATGAACCATGTTCTCCGAAGTCACCCAGCTTGTCAGACTTGTGGATTTATTCCTCAGAGGGAAGTCGCTATCCATCAAGTGGCCAGCCAGACTCCACATCAGGTGATGAACGAGAGCTGAGAAGCAAGGTTTATCAGGCAAAGCCTGTTACACTTGTGAGATAGGTAACAGCTTACCCTGCTTAGACGGCCTCGGCTATAAATGAATGAATTCGTAGAATACCAGAGGCAGGATAGCCAAGAACAACTCTGGTTCTATCTCTACCAGCAAAGAGAGTGAATGCCCCATCTTCCCTCACCGCTCATGGTGATTAATTTACTTTCATTTAAAATTTTGATTTGTTCACACATTAATTTCTGTGGATGCGTATGGAGGTCAGACAACTTGTGGGTTTAGTTCTCTCCTTCCACCGTGTGGGTTCCGAGCTTTGACCTTTGACCATAAGGCTCTGTATCAAACGTCCCCACCCACTGAGCCCTCTTGTTGGCCCTATGATGATAAATTTCTAATCGCCCAGTTTTCTACACGGCCCACACTTGCCACAAAAGCAGCATGCAAGCCACCACCAGTTCCTCAAATCAAACAGACCTGGATGCGAACACCACATCTTTTGTTTCCTGAGTGATTTGCAAGAAGTTATTTAGGACTCTAAATCCCAGGGTCATAGCCTCTAAAATCGAGCAAATCATACTTGCATCCTAAATGAGATAAGTATAATAAAATTTAATTTCATCACATGCCATTGGCCTCATACTATGGTGAACCCTCCTAAGTCTTGGGCCATATGTAGGACACAAAGATGTGCTCTGAGGGCTGGAGAAATGGCTCAATGGTTAAGAACACACACTGCTCTGGCAGAGGAAACACGTTCAGGTAGGTGACTTCCTGGAGCTCCCAGCTTTAGGGGATCCCATAACTTCTTTTACTTAATCAAAAAAGATACCATACCAGAACATATGAAAACATGTATGCACACAACCACAAACAGAAGTACAAATGCTTACACTTAAAGGTAATAAAATAAATATTTTTGAAATGTGTTCCATGCACCTGCTAGCTGGCCACTTTGAAAGCAAGGACCAAAGCCCAAGCAGCCAAGAACTACATATAGGGCCAGTTTAGGAAACAATCACACAAAGCTTTGAGCCCATACATCAATGCACCTCACTCTCTAAGCCCCATGAACACACACACAAACATGTGAGCACACACACACACACACACACACACACACTTCTTTGCAGTGGGTTGGTTTTCTGAGGGAAGTATAGTTGGGTAGGTACCTCGTTCTAAATCTTAACTCCAAGCAAGAGGAAGGCGGTGCCGCTCTGAGAACACAGGGGATGTGGAGTGTGGACTGGGAGCTGGCTCTGCTGCCCTTGGCTGCATGAGTTTGGCCACATTCTTCACCTCTCTGATATTTTCCCTACCTGTGAGAGGAGGCAGTTGGACGTGCTCCTGAATCCCTGCAATGCTATCACACACAGAAAGGCCACTTTGATAGCAAAGAGAAAGGCATGTCTGGCTGGTGTCCAGTGTGAGCTGGAGTTGTGTGTTGTTTAGACTGGAAAGCAAAGGGTGTTTATTTTCCAGGGTCTGTGTAGAAGCTGTGTGATTGGAGAACATGGATCCTCAGAATCTGGCCTCTGCTAAGCCTCAATTGCCCATTTGTGAAGTGGTGATATTCCTAGTCTTCACGGATCTGTCTGTCTGTCTATCATCTATCTTTTTATCATTACATCTATCTATCTTTCTGTCTACAATTTATTTATCATCTATCATTTATGTATCATCTATCATCCATTTATCTTATGTGTGTGCACACGTGTGCACTCATGCACTCATGCTGCAGGTGGTATACATGTATGCTCATGCATGTGGAAGCCTGAGGTCAACCTCAGAAACCATTCTTTCTTCATTGGACTGTTCACTTAGGCTTTGAAACATAGACTCTTGCTGTCCTAAAATCAGCAAACCCAGTGATCCTCCTGTCTCTGCTATCCCGATCCTGGAACTACAAGAGTAGCCCACCACACCTGGCTGTTAACATCTGAGCACCAAACCCAGGTCCGTATATTTTCATGGCCAGTGCTTTGCTGACCGAGCCATCATCCCCCAGTCCTCTCGCTGGATTTCCATATGGAAAGTGCTTATCGTCTAGTCCAGAGCTGTCATCTTCCGACCATCTCTCACCAAGCAAGGCTCTCTCCCATCTTCAGGACAAGATTTTCTCCCACTCTTTCAGTTGGGTCAAGTTTACTGTGAAACCATTTCTTTCTATGAGGAAGTTCTCCCAGGAGACCTTCCATTCTGTCTCCCTTAGAAGAACCGCAATCTGGTCAGCAACTATTGGCATCGTCAGAGAATGAACCCCAAAAGGTCTACATTTGGAGTTGGTGCATTCTGTTCCACTGGACCCAGAGTGGTGTCTCAATAGACTGTTCAAACGGCAGGACTTCGCTCAGGCTCTGCATCTCAAATGGCAGGCTACTCAGAAAGACAGGGGGAGGGGAGCAGCAGATGGACGAGGAGTGAGTCCTGTTCCGTGCCCACGGACACTTCTGAGACATTCGAGAGCTGCACTCACATTTCCTCTTCCCACGTCAAAGCCTGTGAGGGAGTCCTGATGTTGCGTTTTTGGAGCACATGGCGCTGTGCCTCTTTTCTCAGTGTAAGTCCCTCAACTCTGATCGCAGCAGGAAGCACTGACCATGACCCCTCTGGCTGTGAGAAGAGTAAAGGTGGAGGAGACGAAATCCGTAAGTAGTTTATCTTCCTGCCTGAAGGAGACTCCAGCTCTGGAGTGTGATTCATGCCTCTGCTCTGCGATTTACTCACAACATCATAAGCAGCCGTCTAGGTTGTCAGCTGTGAAATAGGAGGAGCAGTGAGAGCAGGTCTCACGTGGCTATCTGAATGACTACTTTTGACCAGATTGCGTCCATTGGGCCTAGTCCTGCTTGTTCATCACATTCTGAACACACTTGCCCTCCATGTTTTCTACACTGAGATCATTTTTCTTCTGCCTCAGTTTCTCTTCATTGACTTTCCCCACACCCAGAGAGCTTTTCCCCTCAGCTCTTCCCAATGTTAGAAGATCCTTCTTTGTCACAATTCATCTAAGTGACTTACACACTGAGAGGCCCTCTTTGTCTAAGACTGGGCCTGTCAACATTGGTCTTCACAGCTTGGATTTTCTGGCTTTTTCATTTGTTTGTTTTTGGTTTCATTATTTAATACTACTTTTTGAAGTCTGTAGTTTGGATGCCAAATTTGGATGAACAAGTGGTTAAGGTGCCAGACTCAAAAATCTATAATCAGTGTGTTCATGTGTGTCTTGATATCTTCCTACATGAGGCCCTTAGTTAGAATTAAGTCTTTTCCCACACTGTGCTCATCGTCCGGTATAATGCCTGCTGCCCAAGCATTTGAGAAAAACTCATTGACTGTGTTGTGTTAACTTAAGCAGAAATACTTGGGAACAAGGAATCCCTATATATGGAGACACTAGTTCTTTATATATATCATATTCACATATGATAAAGTTATCTATACATGTGTAGGGTGTGTGTGTGTGTGTGTGTGTGTGTGTGTGTGTATTTGTGACTTCAGTGAGAAACGTTCCCCATAAGATAAATGGGTTTGAACATCTGGATTCCAGCTGTTAGCACTGATTGGGAAGGTTTTAGAGCGTTCAGGTCTTATCAAAGGAAGTGGGCCTCTGAAGGCTGGCCTTAAGGCTTTATCACTTGTCCCCCTTTCTGTTCAGTCTGTTTCTTAAGTGTAGATGAGTCTGAACAGCCAGTCTCCTGTTCCTCTTACCACATGCTTCATGCTGGCCACCGTGACTCCTTTACCACTATGGACTCTATCCCTCTGGACCTGTGAGAGGAAAGAAATCCTTCTCCTTTGAGTTGCCTCTGTCTGGTGTTTTATCATAGTGACGAGAAGGCAGTACACAACTAAGATACATGTCTTTGAGTGTGTCTAGGATAATAGAAAGTGAAACTGCTGCTCCTTTTGGTGATATGGGGCCATCTCCTCCTTCTTCATAAGAGGAGAATACCCTGTCCCTCAGAGCCCACTTAAACACAGAAAGGGACTTGGCACAGGCTCCAGACTTAAAAGCTCCTAGTCCTTGGGGCTGTCAGGCTCCCAAAGACACTGACAGAAGACAGAGAAGCGAAACCAGAATAAAATCAGTTAATGCTGCCTCTGCTGTGTGAGTGTAACTTCCTGACTGTGTGGATTCCCTTCCGTGGTGGCCAAGGACCTTGCGGAGCCATTCTAGAGCTCCTGTCAATTTGCGAGACTGGATCATAAGCAGTTTGGTCATTATTCAGGAAGCTACAGAAACTTAGGTCCATAATCCTTTTTTCAACATCTATCTATCTATCTATCTATCTATCTATCTATCTATCTATCTATCTATCTATCTATCATATATCTGTTTATCTTGTGTGTGTGTGTGTGTGTGTGTGTGTGTGTGCGTGCATACATGTCATACTCTATAACACATTTAGATGTCATTGGACAACTTGCAGGAGTCGATTTTCCCTTCTATTATGTGGGTCCCAGGGATCACATTGAGGTCATCAGGCTTAGCAGCAAGCTCCTTAATCCACTTAGTCATCTTTTTGGTTCCTCTTGAATTATCTTGAAGGGAACCCGAGGTGTCAGATCATCTCTTCTGTCAATAGTTCAGATTGTGTCTCTAAAAGCCAAGGACTACTCTCGTCAAACATCACCATGGTGCCATTACACTCATCTGTAATCTGTCTCCTTGGACTGTTCTAGGTATGGTTTTAAACATCATCTTATTTTTCAGGATTGATAAATAAACGAGTTCCATGTAAGAGCAGTTAATACTATTCAAGTCTTTTTGATGTACAAATTCATCCTCCACCTGTTTATCTATCGCATTATATTTGGATCTGAAAATAAAAATTGGGTCTATTTGTTATAGTTTCCTATAGTTTCCCTTTGGGGGTGCCCTCCCATGGAGTCATACACTCAATTTGCACCTCTCCCCATTCCACATTTGTTGAAATATGATAATTCAATCTAGAGGGCAATGCAGGCTTTATTTACTTCTGCAATCCTACTTCCTCGGAAATATTTGTACCTTCTTTAAGAAGTAAACATTGCTGGCTGCCTTTTTGTGTAATAGGAGATGGTACTGGTGGTTACTACTCAAATCATTAATGCATTAAAGCTCACAAAACAGAGATTTCCAATTCACAATTCCTCCATCAGTTGTTACCTAGAATGATGCCACAGAGAGAAAATTATATTCATTAACCATTTGATTAGTCTGAGACATTGTTGACCTAAGAAAGTGAGAATCGATGCTTTGCTCTTTGCTCTTGTGTAGTTTTCAAAACAACAAGATGGTTTCCCAGCATTCCCCAAAGGTTGATGAATGATCTTTTAATCTTATTATGAGCTCATGAATACATTATGATACAGCCATGTTTTTCTGTTTCAACTCCATGCATCTTCATTGATCTTGAGTGTTTTTTAACTTTAGCCTGTTGGTTCTTTCTAAGTTGCTTTCTGGGATGATTAATCTCATTAACCACCTAAGCAACTTAGAAAACATACCTTCCATGTGAGCCTGGGTGCTTCCATTGGTGAACATGTGCACTCTTACCTAAATGATGGATTCAAATTTTAAGTAGAGTTTTGAAAGGTGGTGGAACACCGGAAGTTGTTCACTTGGAGGAAGCAGGGCACTGGAGCCCTTTGGGGCTCCTTTTCTGTCATCACTTTCTCTACTTCCTGGTCAGCCACGAAATGAACAAACTTCCTCCTCTACCACAAACTCCCATGCCCATGATGCTCTATCAAAGCAGGGAGGCCAATCGACCATGAAACAAATTCTCTGAAACCGTGGAAACCAGCCTCCCTCCCTGGAACTGTGGAGACCAGTCCTCCTGAAGTTGTTTTTGTCTGGTGTTTAGTCATAGCAACAAGTGGTAACTAACACCACATCTGGCTCCTTGTGACCTGTGGTCTGGTACTTTACTCTTTGCTTTAGACAGCTCTGGAACAGTGCTGTAAATGTTTCGAGTCCCATCTTAGGAGTCAGCCACTTTCTGGGCTTGTTTGCTGACACGGAAAATAAAACTTAAATCTCAAATCTGAATACAGAGATACTTACTATTGTCAGGTTGATCATTATTCTGGAGTATGTAGATTTGAGTTAAATACATAATAAATTTCCAATTATTCCACATAAGTCATGCCTATTTACAATGTACCATGTATTGTTTCCATTCATAAACACACTATGTAATGATCAAGTTAAACTACTTAGCATATACATTACCTCAAGCATTAACCATTTCTTTGTGGTGCAAAATCCTCTTTCTGGTTATTCACACTGATGCTTTTAAATTTGCTACTTTAATGGACATCGGAATACTTCTCTCTGGGGTGTATGGAGCATCCATCTGATACTTCTACACAATATATAATGGTCACATCAAAGTCAGTGCATCTCCTTGAATGCCATTGTATCTGATGAAAACCTGCATACTCTATTCCAGCTGTTTGTAAATTCACAGACTGTGGTCAGTGGAAGTTACTTTGGTGGAACAATATCCAGAACTTAGCTTCACAGATCTTTCCCTCATGACAAAATGCTCAATTTGCCATTATTCACATAGTTACAAATACTCCGCATCCCACAGCTCACACACACACACACACACACACACACACACACACACACACACACACACACACACGCCTCAGGGAAGTAGTCTTGTTCTTTTTTTTGTCCTCTACAGTTCTGACAGTGACTTACAATTTACTTGATGTTCCTTTTATACTTAGAGTGTGCGCCCCCAGGTCTATTCTGATGTCACTTAGACTCACGTCTTTCTGTGCCCTTGAAAAATTAAGGTTGTTTGATTTTACATCTGGCACTTTGAAAATGATTTGTTTTAATTTTTTTAATGGAGTAAAAGTCAAGTCTAAATGTCATACACATTCAAAGAAATATGGCCATTTCCTCTGCTCTGTTTCCTCATTTCCATAAGCAACAATTAAATTGTGTGTACATGCACATGCATATGTGTCTATAGATAAAGGTAAAGAGTCTGTCCCTGAATATCATTTATTTGCACAGCGTCTTATTTTGCAATATATATTTTACTTCGTTGGGCTGGTGGCTACTTTCATATACCTATCAGGTGCTGAATTTTAATGAGCTACTTTTATATATCTGTTAAGAGTTGAATTTTTCCCCTCCCAACTCTCCAGGACATGGTGGTACCCATGAGTTACTTAGCTACTTTGTTAACCAACTCATTTTTTACTCAAGGTGGATTCAAGGACACTGGGAAGCACTACTTCTGCAGGGCTCCCCAACAGCCTGTTCTTGATGTCTACTATCTGTCAACTACAGTTACACACAGACCAGCATACCTTCCTTTTCTCTTGTATGCACTCACATGTGTATGAGACACACAAAGGAGTGTCGTTATCCTCAGGTGTATACATTGATGATCCCACCAAGCTTCTCTGAATAGCTCTATACCCATACCCCCACAGTGGGCCATGGTTAAACTCACTGGGTTACAAAACAAACAATGGGGTGTGAATGTGAGAAAGGTACCTATAGGGAGTGAAGTGTTGACAGAGATGGGGGACAAGAGGAAGAATCAGGGTGGTCAGTAAAGTAAATACATACATGAAATTATCAAAGAAATAATTTGATTAATAAAAACTTAACTCACTCTTCAGTCAGAATCTACAGAAGGTGTCAACATGCCTGGCTTGCTCCTTAGTTGAGCTGTGACCACATCTAAGTTAATCAGTCCCTTTGTCATCATAAGATGAGATCTGAAGGCATTATTACAGCATCCAGCCATGGATTCAGATGATTTATGTTTTCATTTCTATGTAGCTCCATACAGCATGGGAAGAAACTGCAATGAATCCTTCTGCTCCCATCTGCCTTTCACATCAGCCACCAATTCATACTCGTTAGTGTTTTAAATGAAAACACCATTACCTGGCCCAAAGCATATGCAATCATGGTCATCCATGTTTAGGGAAATGGAGAATTCTTCATCATTTGACTGGGATAACAGCTTTAAAGGAAAATAGAAGCATCTATCCTTTTTCAGAAACATAAATTATTAACTGCAGTGTCCCTGGCTGCATATCAAAATATGCTGTACAGCAAAGAAATCTCAATGTACACTACAACAAACTAAAATGAATATCCTACAACTAAAAATAAGTAGGCACTACTATGGGAGATGCTCAGGCTATGCACAGACAGCATACAAGACTGTCTTTAAAATAGATGTGTATGTGGGTGTGTGCAAGTGTGTATTTGTGTGCATGTGTGCATGTGTGTGCATGTGTGTATGTGTGTGTGTGTGCAAGTACGCATGTGTGTGTGCATGTGTATGTATGTGTGTGTGTGTATGTGTGTGTACATGTGTGCAAGTACACATGTGTGTGGATGTGTGCAAGTGTGTGCACATATGTGTGCCAATGTGTGTGTATGTGTGTGTGCAAGTGTGTCCAAGTGTACATGTTGTGGATGTGTGCGTGTGAGTATGTGTGTGGTGTGTGCAAATGTGTATGTGTGTGCATGTGTGCAGTTGTGTGTGTGTACAGGAGTGTGTGTGCATGTGTGCATGTATATGTGTGTGTACATGTGTGCAAGTGTACATGTGTGTGGATGTGTGCAAGTGTGTATTCTGTGGATGTGTGCAAATGTGTATGTGTGTGCATGTGTGCAAATGTGTTTGTGTATGTGCATGTGTGCAAGTGTGTATGTGTGTGCATGTGCATGTATGTGTGTGTTTGTGTGTGTGCATGTGTGCAAGTGTGTATGTGTGTTTGTGTGTGTGCATGTGTGCATGTTTGTGTGTTTGTGTGTGGTGTATGGTGCATAATGATATATGCATAACTTGAAATGACTACATTGAAATAATGACCATACCCTTCATCTCAGATACATAACATTTCTTCAGATGAGAAATCTTTCAACAACGTTAAAATCCTTACACTGTAACATCCTGTTTTTCATCATTCTGCATACACAAATTCATAACAGCTGTGGCTACCACACAAGACCTGAACAAGACTAAGCTAGTCAAAATTCTAGCATGTGCTGAGGAGGGGCAACTGGAGCCCCAGCCCAAACTAGGGAGCTATTAGCAGTTGAGAAAGTTTAGGGAGTGTGGCCACTGGTAAGTTACCATGCACCAGTGGATGGCCCCATACCCATGAACATATACATGGGCAGCAGTGATTGGACTAGGCTCTGTAGTCCTGAAGAAAGGAAGAAAAGGGAGGGAGGGATGGAGGGAGGGAGGAAGGAAGGAAGGAAGGAAGGAAGGAAGGAAGGAAGGAAGGAAGGAAAACCCTTAAATATAGGTCAGGGGTGGAGGAGTTGGAGGGCATGAATGGATGGAAAGATATGTATGAATAAAGTTTTCAAAGAATAAATTTTAAAATACTATTTTAAAATAATATATTCCTATATTTCATCTTGTCTTCATTGAATCAGAATCTTCAGCTATCATGTGCAGAGATCTGCATGCTGAATCAGCCTCCATGGTGTTAAGGGTGGACATTGTCCACGAGCCCTACTTGGAATAACTGTGTTGGGTGTACCACATGATCTGATGTCCGAAAGTGTGGGTGCTGGTTTTTACAGAACATGTGTAGTGCCTGCAACCAGAGTGCCAATGATCAGAAGACAGCCACAGTTTAACCAAATATTTTTGAGTAACAAGACAATAAACATGACCCAAAGATTTGGTAAGTCTTCATTTTAAAAAAACCACAGTGACATAGGTGCATGCCTGTGCCCACACACTTTCTCCTGAAACTCAGAAACAGGAAAAGAGAGAGAACAACACCTGCAGTCATGTGGCTTTCTGGGAAAGCAGTAGGCTCAGATGTGGGATTCCCATCTACTCACTAAAAACAGTAAGGCCATGGGATCAGCCAGTTTATTCTGTGTCCAAATGCAATAAAGTAATCATGAGCGTAAGAAAGCAAATAAATATGTCAACACACGTTTTTATAGAGTGTAGTAAATATATGTAGTCATCTCTTCCTTAAGTTAAGAAAATAAAATCAATGACCTCAATAAAAAAAGCATTAGACGTTCTAGTTCTGTATATTTGTCTTAAATAAAAGCAAAGAAGACAGGGAATTCTCACTCACAGACTCTGTTGACTCTGCTAATTTCAAGTCAGAAACGACCTTAAATAGTCGACAGATCTATGTGGCTTCATATTTGAACCAGATAAGCAAACCCATCCCTAGAAGTCAGTCACACCTAAGCATGGGAGCAATCCAATAAACATGGAGAGGCCACATTACAATAGCCAAAGCACTTTCAGAACAAGGTCGGGGTGATCTCAACTTTAGAGATGACTATAGGAGTGTACAACTGATATCCAAGCATGCCTTGATCCAAGATTGGTGGTGAACCTGATCGATCTAAAGTCTTCACAGCAACTGCTGTGCATGTCAAATGAGTTCCAGGGTTCAAACCCTGACCTCCATCTTTCCAAAGCTCATGTGACAACCAGAGGCAGCAGAAGAATATCTGGTGAAAGAGAATAGGGCTACACTACATCTTTGGCAGGGATAAGTAAAAATCAGTGGAGGAGGGGTGGGTCTGGCATACTTGGGGGTTGTACTTCCTGTGGACACAGCATCAAAGAGGCTAGCAGTTGTACAGATGTGGATGTGATATGTCTCACTGACACACTGCCTAGTGACAGTTTTAAATACAAAACAGTGGGTTTTGTATTTGTATTTGTATCAATGTTTTTCTTCATGTGACCTTCTCTCAAATAAATACACAGCATCACCAGAGACTCCATCCTTTCAAGTCTGATGGCCAGGGGTTATCTGATTCTCCTCTCCCTCTCCCTCTCCCTCTCCCCTCTCCCTCTCCCCCCCCTCCCCCCCCCTCTCCCCCCTGTCTGCTTTCCCTCAGTCCCCCTGTCCCCTCTGTTCCCTCTCCCCTCTCTTCTCTCTCCTTCCCTTCCTCCCCCCTTCTCTCTCTCACACACATACACACATTTATTTTAAACCAGGGACAAATGATATTTACAGATCAATGAATTTACCTGCACATATCCAAGGTTCACACACTACCCACAGCCATGTGCAATTTTTAATGCATCACTCAAAATAAAGAACACCCTCTTGCACACTAGGCACTGTGGTACTTTTCTTCACTTAGCATGCTTAATCTGCAAAAAAAAAAATCCTTCTGAAGGAGCCATGACTGTCTCATTTTGAGACAGAAATAATTCAGGATCAATATCCTTCATTGTCAGTACTTGGAATAACCCCTGAGCTGGTTTTGCATGTGTTACACTAACTCTCAGCCCACATCAACTCATACATGGATCCCCCCAAGAATCCAAGATTCCATTTTAGATGCAGCTCACCCCAGTTCCTAGTTGATCAGAATGGTGAACAGAGCTCCTTCAGTAAGCCCTGGTTTTCCCTTAAGTCAATGTGGAAGACTTAACATGTTGGTCCACTATCATCAGAAGGAAGGAGCATGCAGATTTCATAACTCAGGAGGGGCTCTGGTACTCTCTGAGCATCCACCCATTCTACCTTAGGTTGAGTGAAATAGACACTGACCCTATTTGCTGTCTGTGAATAGAGTTTTGATTATGCTGTCTTTTTTGTTCATTTTTCATGTGTGTGTGTGTGTGTGTGTGTGTGTGTGCGCGCGCATTGTTTGCATGTGTGTGGGCATGTTTGACAATACACATGTGTATGAATGCATGTGGAGCCCTGAAGTTGATGTTGGAAATCATCTTCAATTGCTTTCCACCTGATTGATTGAGTTGGGGTCTTTCAATCAATCCCAGAACTTTCTGTTATGGCTAATCTTGCTAGCTAGCTTGCTTTGGGGATCACTTGTCTTTTCCATGGAGATTGGAAGTACAGTTGGCCGCCACACTCTCCCAGCACCTACATGAGCATCATAGAATCAGAATTCTGGTCCTCACACTTGCCCATGAGGACGTTAACCACTGAACTATCTTCTCAGTTCCTTGGCTGCATTATTAACACTTCATTGTTTGTGGGGTGTTTTTATTGTTGTTTTTTTTATTTTTTATTTTATTTTTTTACCTTTGAGAAGATTAAGTGTAGGAGAAATTTTGGATAATGGATTTTTAAAGTAAATTTTGGAAAATAGTTTTACTTTTTAACATATCACCTGGTTTTCCTGAGGTGTTGATATTGTCATTAAAAATAAAGTGGATGGGGGAATGTCTGGTCTTTCTTAATGAGATGCTATGCTCTGTACATTATGTGGATGAGTGCTCCTACAATCTCCTGAGAGGAGTCATTATCAACATCATTAAGATGAAGAATCTAGGTCCCAGGGAACAAAAATGATGTTCTTGAATTAAAGAAATGGGTGAATTTTGGCCATCTGGCCCCAGAGTCCAACTCTAAATTCTTAAGTGCTTCAATTGGTAAAAAATCAATGTGATTTCCAGTAGCAGTCATGACTCTTAGCAGGAAGCAACTCATAGGGGAGGGGAGGAGGTTGGGAGGACAGGAGAGAGGTCTGTACAGTTTGTGAGCTCTTAACTGGTGTGCCCATTTGAAAGTGAGCAGGGAAAGGTTCCATTTGCTTAGCAGAAAGAGCCAACTTCATCCTCAACAGTTGACTGCAAGATTCTCGTGACATATTTCTTTGTACCTTCAGTTAAGAAACAGGTCAACGTCCTTCTTAGTTCCTGGAGCTAAAGAGAAGGCATCTGCAGTGAAAATCATCTCCTCTGCTTTGGCACCATCAACCAGAGGCATAAAACAGGGATAGCCAAGATATTTCTGTGACTAATGGTCTAAGATATTTGCTGACCCAGAGAGGTTATAAATTGGTCTTGACTTTACAAGAGGTAAACCAACTAGTAAGTCAGGCAGAAGGGGACTCTAAGCAGAGCTGAGAATACAGCTCAGTTAGTAAAATTGTGCTTAGCACACAAGAAACCCTGGGTTTGAATCACCAGCACAGCATCCTCTGAACCCCAGTTCTTGGGAAGTAGAAGCAGGAGGGTCAGAAGTTCGAGACCATCTGCAGTTACCTAGTGAATTGGAGGTCATCCTGCTGTCCATGAGATCTTGTCTCAAAAAAAATCAAAGACTAAGACAAAATAAAATAATAAAGTATAGCGAGAAGTACAGTACAGCTCCCAGGGAAATGCTAGCACCAGGCAAATCCAAGATGGTCTAAAGGACACTTTATATTGCTCTTCCTCAGAGTTGAGGACCTCTCTCTCTCTCAAATCTATCACCTCTGTCTTGTGTTGAAAACATAAAGTAAAGCCTACACTTAACAGCCCTGCTAAAGGGGAAACACTCTGCCCATCCCCAAGGTCAAAGATCTCAGCTTCAAGTCCATAGGCACAGGACCTGGGAAGAATCACAAGTTGGTGCAGGTGCCTCACCTAGAAGACAAAGCCCTTGAGCTCCCTCTGCCTCAGATTTCAGGGGCATCACAGTAACCCTGGCTTCCCACCACACCATGTGAATGCATATGTGATGGCTGAAGGGTATTTCAGGTACTCATGTGTACTCATGTGAATACACATGTACTCATGTGGAAGTCACAGATAATCTCAGGTGTCAGTACTCGTCAAACTCTGCTTGAAACAGAATCTTCCACTAGGTCTAAAGATTCTCCTGTCTCCTCCTCCCACAGTACTGTAGGACCACTGGGATGGCAGATATAGTCTACCACATCCAGCAAGAGAGGAGATTAACTCACAGAACGCCATAGTCCCGCAAGCGGCAACCTTTTATCTCTATCACAGATGCACACAGTGCTGAGGTTAGTGCTATGAAACACCTCCTTCTTGATTAAAAATTAAATAAAAACTCTAGATCTTCTTACTGCTAGGTCCAGTGTCCAATGTGAACTGCTGAAGAGGGCTTTTGCTTGTCAGAGGATAGAGCCCATTTACTGGCTGCTAGGCCATTCTTTGTTTTATTTCAAGAGGTGACTTGGGTTACCAGACTCATATTGCCTGCGCCAGCACCTTGTGTCTCCTTCTCTCGCAGGTAATAAAGCAAAATGTCATTGTTGGAGGTGTTTCTGTGAAGCCTTGCACATCCCTAGATGTGAGGAATAAGAGGGTCTCGACAAGAAGATCCAACCAATTAGAAGGAAAACCTTCTCCTAAAGACATTGTGCCCTGTGGACCAACTTTCCCAAGATGCTAACTTCTTTGTGTCAGTGGAGTAGGGAGACTGGAGAGTCAATTCACTTTTTGAAAAGGCAGGGCAGGACAAGGTGACCATTGATTTCTATCAAAATAGACAAGGAGCAAATGGAAGAGAAGGTGGTGGGCATCGAGAAATTTGAATACAGATGGAAAACGTTTCTGGACAGCTCTAGGCCAGAGGCAGCTACAGCGCCACAGCATGGGAAAATAATGAAAGAAATTGGCTCAACAGTTTGATGTCATTGGGTTTGTTTTATACAGTTACCTACAGTTGCTATGGTAATGGAGGTATTCTTGGCTAGGATCTTGATGATGTAAATAAGTAAATAAATAGCCTCATTGCAGTGAATAATAGGCCTGAGGAGGAAATAAAAACAACCGTAGTGCTGTAGAGTGGGGACAAGATTGGGGTCTGTGTTGGAAAACTGAGTTGATAGGACAGACTCTTGCAAAGACCAAGGATGAGTCTCCAGTTGCTAAGAAATCCCTTAAAATTAAATAAAATGGAGACTGTATGGTGTATATGAAAGATTGTATGATGTGTATGAAAGACTGTGTCATGTGTATGAAAGACTGTGTCATGTGTGTGAAAGACTGTGTCATGTGTGTGATGTGTCATGTGTATGAAATTTTTCCACCAGTTACTCCAAGGTGTCATCCTATGCATAAGGCTATATATAATCACTTGAATGAATGGCTGGAGGCCTTGGCCTTAAGAAGGGACCATTTGTGACCAGAATGACAAGAGGAAGTTGGCCAGGTGAGGACCCAGAGCCCTTGGGGGGAGGATATGGCACCAGAGAGGAGATGGTGTAACAGCATGAGCCAGACATTTTCAAGAGAATTTGGGGACCAAAACAAAGAGAATCATGAAGGCACACAGAGTTTCAAAGGCTTCCAACGTGATCATGCCACACCAGCTTCCTTGGTCTCACACATTGCAGAGCAAGCCTGCTCTCTTGGAATATAACGGCTCTGCTCCAAGGCAAAAGTCTTGAAGCCATGCAAACGAGCACAGGAAGGGATCAAGTTCCCAAGATCATGCACATGTCAAGACGACTCCACACACTCCCACTGCACCAAGAGCATGCTCATGGAAACGACGGCTCCACACGTCCCTGCTGCATCCTGCGTTTATTCTTGCATTTGGTATTCTTTTAAACCCTCAACCATCTGACTGGCTCGTATCTCCTGCATCTAGGAGTGAGGAGTTTCCCATGTAAGGAATTTGTGCTATCCTGCGTTCCTCATTGCTGTGTAGGAAGGGCAAAGTGAAGCTAATCCAGCACTGGGCATGGTCAGCGAGTTGAACATAGTGGTGATGGGGCGAGAGGGAGGTAAACACCATTTTACAATGAAGAGGTAGTCACCTTGAACAAGATGGGTAGAGGAATTATAGACCAAAGAGGGTAGAGGAATGGGGGAAGACACAGCAAGGATGGAAAAGGAAAGCAGGAAGGAAAACGAGAACGAAAAAGTTTGCAAAGGAAAGAAAGCCACAGAGGGATAAGGGAAAAGATAGAATAATAAAAACAGGACAACTTGGATGTGAGAAAGGGAGAAAGTGGGTCGACCAGGAAAAAGACAGCATTATGCCTGGTAGCCGAAAGCCAAGTAACACAGTAGTTGCAGTAACTAATTAGCTCCACCCTGGCAGCCATACACAGCTGCTCTCTGACCTAAGGAACAAAGCCCCGCCTCCTCCTCTATGGTGCACCTTAAGAAAGTATTTCCATTGGCCAGGCACCCGCGCAAGGCACTATGGGAAATTTCTACATTCTCTATAGCTACCGGTGCTGCTTGTTCCACAAGCTCTCACAGATGTCCTTCCAGGCTCACACACGCTCAGAAACCAGCATAGCTAAACACAAGCAACTCTGGAAAACATGATACGACCTTTTCCATAGCCATTAAGACAGAAAACTAATTGCCTGGGGAAAGAGAGCAGGAACCTAATCAGACTTCTCCTCCCAAGTGATACCCACGATGGGGCTGCGGTGGGCACATCTGTAGATGACATTCCATCTGATGCCACTTGTCTACACTGAATTTACTGTCTGGAAGTAAACATGTACAGGTGGTTGTATGGCTGTTGATGGTGTTATCACCTCAGTGAGAACAGGCCACACCCACTTTAAACACACACACACACACACACACACACACACACACAGTTTCTTAGTACAGAAGAAGCACTCTTTAAATAATTCTGAGGATTTATAGATGAATGGTATACCTATCTCAAACCAGAAGTCAATAATTATCAACAAGGAAAACAGGATATGATGTTTACATTAATAACGTGATTCTTTCATGGTCAGTGTAGTTCTGGTCTTGTTTGTAAATGATGAGATGATTTCTCACAAATTGAGTAGTTAGTGCCTATCAAACAGCTGGGAAACGCACCTGGCTGCCTCCCTTCCTTTCTTCCTTTCTTTTTCTTTCCTTTCTTTTTCTCTGAATAATGTTTTTTTAATTGATTCTTTACCAATTTCATACATGCAAGGGTTTGGAGAGATGGATCAGCAGTGAACAGCATTTTCCACTCTTGCAGAAGTTCATAATTCACTTACTAGAACCCATATTAGGCAGATCATAACCACCTATAACTCCAGCTCCAAGGGATCTGATGCCATCTTCTGGTACACACACACACACACACACACACACACAAACACACACACACAATGAGAGAGAGACAATGAGAAAGAGTGAGAGAGAATATGCAATCACAGACACCCACATACACATAAAAACATTTTTCATGCATGTATTCAATGTATCTAAATCAAACCCAACCACCCCAAATCCTCCTTTCAGCTACCTCTGCTCCCCAACACATCTCCCTCCCAACTTGATGTCCTGAGTTTGGCCTTGGAGCGGGGCCATAAGACAATTCCTCTGGGCATTGGGAACCTCCCCCACAGAAAAGTGACTTTCATTCCCCAGTAGCCATCAACCCACAGTTCCTCAGGTAGGGTCGAACGTCTCTCCATGCTGGAATTTCAAGTGTCTTGATCTTGTGTGGCTAACCACAGCTGCTGTGAGTGTGTGTGTGTGTGGCAGCCCTGTCATGTCTGGAAGATGGCTTCTCCCTACCTCCCCACCTGTCCTCCGGCTCATACATCTTTTCCACTTTGCACGAGTGTTCTTCCTTTTAATTAACATACAGTTATCGTACTCGTTAATGGGTTTCACTGTGGCATTTTCATACGTGTGGATCCTTTGCTCCTAGCCCACACTCCCCTCATTATCCTCACCTTCCCCCTTGCTGTCTTGCCTGTCTCCTTCCTCTTCCACGGATTCCCCCTTCCACTAGCCTGTCCTGACTCGTGTGTGTGTGTGTGTGTGTGTGTTAAATATAGAGTCTACATATGAGAAGAGACATGTGGCATTTCTTCGGTGGGGACTCACTTCCGCTAATGTGCTGATCTCCAGTCCCATCCATTTACTGTGATGATGTCATTTCATCCTTCTTTCCTGCTGAGGAGGATCCACTGGAGAAACACCAGTGTTACATAACTCCATAGCAGTTTCTCCTTCAGTAAACCACAGCTTTGTCTTCTCACCGTCTCCTCCAGAATTCATCATCCTGACAACGCAGGAAGAACAAGCCTGGGAAACTACAAAATAGAGACACTGCTTGCTGAGTGGGACTCAGAACAGTGGCTCCATCCGGACCTGGCTTCGGACCTCCTCACACTGGAGCAAACTGGGGCTCAGCAGCTTGAGGGGATTGTACACCGTGAACTTACGGTGAGGAGGCGGAGCCTCACAGCTCCTCCACTCAGCTTCTCCTATTCAGTTGTTTCTGCTCTGAAGGGTCCCATAACGGTTTCAAGTTTTCACCAGAATTCTCTCTCAGATGTCCTCCCTCAAGCCTCGTGCTTTCTTTATGACTGTATGTGAGTGAGGCAGCAGGTAGGTGTGAATGGCGAGATATATATATATATATGCAGCACACGTGTGTGTGTGTGTGTGTGTGTGTGTGTGTGTGTGTGTGTGCATTTCTGTGGAGCCCAGAGGCTGCACTGGGTGTTGTCACTTGTCACTCTGGGGTCTATTTTCTGCATGGTCTCCATACTGGAATTATGCTCACTGCACCCTGCATGGGTGCTGGGAAATGAATTCAGGTCCTCATGCTAGAGTTACAAGGTTTGTAGACATGGGGTCACGTCCTCAGTCCCTCTCTGCTCTTTCTTGACACTGTTAGGTCTTTTTCCCTGCCCTCAACCCCTCTCTGTTTTCTTTCAAAGAGTTTCACTTATCCAGACACATTTAACATCTGATTCTACACTCTACTAACAAATCCAGCACTAAGACACCAATTAAACCCAATCCCTAATCCCAGGTCGTCCTGCTGCTGCACCAGTCCTGTTCTGTGCATCTGTTAGACAGCCACGGGACCTCTGCCTACGCACAGCTGGCCTTCAAATATCTCTTATCGGAAGCCCATCATCGCCTTCTTTGATTGGATTTGAAGTCACTTTCGCTTTTTGTGAAAACACTGCCTGTGTTTTCTGTTTAAAACAAAAACAAAAGCAAAAAAACCTAAACCTTGTTTCTGGAATGTAGAGAAAAGTGCGGTGTAAGTGGTGAAGCAGTGGACCCTAATGCATTGCTGCACTGCAGCCGCCCCTGCGCCTCCCCCCTTCGATGTTCTCTTCTAAGTGTGCATGGAGCTCCAACTCCATTCAGTAGAAGGCTCCGCCTCTTCAGCAGACCTTTACCCCTTGTGGCGAAAGTGGGCACTGCATCCACACATTCACGGTTTTCTCAGCACTACTCACTATGGCCAAAATGAGGGACCAGCTGAGGTATCCGTGCACAGAAACGTGGGTAAAGAGCAAGTGTGCACTCTGCACACACCCATAAAGACCAAATCATACCATTGTGAGGAAAGTGAATAGAACTGAAGAGCATTATGTTAAGGAATGAAATGCAGGCCATGGAAATAAGTACTGCATGCTTTCTCCTATGTGTGGATCTCACACACACACACACACACACACACACACACACACACACACACAGGTGCATGCATGCACACACACATATGTACATGCATGCACACACACACAAACATACACACACACACAGGTGCATGCATGCACACACATATGTGCATGCATGCACACACACGCAAACATACACACATACACACACACACACACACTCATGAATGCACACACATACACATACACACATACACACACACACTGTCTTGTAAGAACCAAGAGGCAAAGTGATGACAGAGGACAAGAAGGGACAATGAAGAGAGGGCACAGTTAAGACATGTGATATAACAGTATGCCACCATCTCACTTTGTAAAATATATATCCACTAATCAAGTTTAAACACGTGCCCTAGCCTAAACACGATGCTGTAATTGACTTTTCTTCCATGTCTAATTGTGGGTCTTCACACTTCCTGCAGAAGGACAAACCCGAGAACATTATGCCGAGTGGAAGAAGCCAGGTACATTTCTATGATATGATTCTGTAATCTGATGCTATTTGAATCAAATATCCCAAGTGGGCAAATCCAAAAAGACAAACACAGGTTACCAGTATTCAGGGATGCCATGAAACGGGACGCCATTCCTGGTAGATGTGTCTCCACTGCAGAGACAGAATATTCCAAAACTAGATAATATAAATGTCAGATAATATAATAGAACTAGATAATATGTGTCAGTACAGCATAAATATACTTCATGCTGCTGAAATACACTCTTTTAAATTGTAAACAGTGTCTTATGCTGTGGGTTTCTTTCCAAAATTATTTTTAAAAAATGAGGGTTGGGGAG
Source organism: Rattus rattus (assembly GCF_011064425.1). NCBI lineage: Eukaryota > Metazoa > Chordata > Mammalia > Rodentia > Muridae > Rattus > Rattus rattus. The sequence continues at coordinate 12,477,855 of NC_046162.1, read as the reverse complement.
ACAGTTTAGAGTATTGAGCATTTGCTGTGGGAGCACAGGGACCTGAGTCCAAATCCCAGCATCCATAAAAAACACCAGGGGTGACCATGCAAGTGCCTACAACCCCAGTGCTGTGGAATGGGACAGATGCAGGAGGATTGGTGTGGCTTACTGGTCACCAGCCTGGCAGAGCTTCAGAGAGAGACACTGTCTCGAGAGAGTATGGTAGAGACTGATAGAGCAGGACACGCATATCCGTCCTCTGGCCTTCATGCATTCACAGCTGTGTTCATGCACACTTATGTGTGTACCGTTCACACATATGTACTGCACACATAACAAAAACAAGTACATTCACGAGATCGCGTTCAATGCTCTATGTGCCAGAGCAGGAATTAGCGAATTGCCCCACAAAATCTTACTTAAAATGCTTCCTATTCATCTTTCTGACCCTATTTCAGCAGAAGTCTCTGCCCTTCCTTGCCCTTTCCCTATTCCTCAACACTTCTGCTATCTTTTTCTTCCGAGAGTGGAAGCACTGCTCTCTCTGGATATTTCTGACACCATCATCGGTTCTGGCTCCTCACCCCTCCCTGCGGAGATTCTCAGCTAATGTGTCATTTCCAATTACATGCTTGGCTTTCTCGTTCCGACTGGCCATGGATGACTTCCCAGGTAGCTAGCTAAAGCATACACGTGTGATGGTGCAGGGATCAGAGGTCAATGAGCACAGTTAAAAGCATTTTCTGTTTAAGTAGATCTGAACCAACAGAGAGATCACTTCAGCAGAGCAGCCCACATTAAATTAGAACTTCCTGTCCAAAAGGGGAGTTTAGGAGTGGTTCATATGGTTTAGCCCTTTGGTGAGGGTCATATGCAAGAAGAAATCTGAGGGCAAGGCCTTAGTGTCAGTTACCACAGAAGGCCTTAGTGTCAGTTACCACAGAAGGCCAAGAACGTTCGGAAGATGAGGAGGAGCAAAACGAGACACAAAGAGAAAAAGAAAAGGCTTGAAAACCTCTTCAAAATTATGAGAAACCTTGTAGACAAATGGGTTAAAAAGAAGGTTCTGTCAAACTGATCGGTGGCATCCCCGTGCTGTGTCATCACAAGCACATATAGATGGACAACAAACATGGAGAGAATCACAAAGTGCAAACCCTTAGAGACAACCCAACAATGGGCTACATGGCAAGAAACACTTGGAGATCAACCCTGGCCATTCCATTATTGAAACCTTAAGGCAAAGGGCAGAGGCTGATCAGAGTGATGGGTGTGGGGAGGATCAGGTCACCTTGCTGTACGAGCTGCCTCTCATCTTCTGCCTTCAGTCTGGAAGATCCCCAGGCGACACATGCTAACAGGATCTACAGGACGATCACGCTTGGTCTAGTGAAGATCCCCAGACACATGCTAGCAGGATCTACAGGACGATCACGCTTGGTCTAGTGAAGATCCCCAGACACATGCTAGCAGGATCTACAGGACGATCACGCTTGGTCTTGGTATTGATGAGGATAAGCCTACCATGGATGACACCACACTACTGTAACTGAGGAAAGGCCAGCCCTGGACAGAAGTAGCGATGCATCACCCATGGAAGTAGACTAACGTTTGGCAGAAGAACCATGTACATATTCAATGCTTACCTTCCTCCTTTTGGTAATGTATTTCCCAGGATTTTTATTTTTACTAACATTTAAAACATCAGTGTGGCTTGAGAACTACGGGGAAGATGAAGTTTCTTTCTGCTGCGGTACTGTGAGACAGTGGGCTTGATTGATTCAGGAACTGTGACCCCATAGGCTTGATTCAGGAACTGTGATACTGTAAGCTTGATCCAACAGGTTGGGAGAAGGTTTGCCGTAAGACATAAGGTAGCTCGTTGTTAACTTTGCGATCTGACGTGTTTTCTTTGCCGTTGAAGTATTCCAAGATACGTCTTCATGTTTAATGGGGAGAAACTGTTCCGATGGCTCCAGTTTCATCTTCTAGAATATACTTTTAAATTTTTCATCCCCTATGGTTAATTCTGCATGTACTAGTCTTAGAAGTAAGAACACAAGATACAACTTGATGGGCAGTTCCCCCCATGTGGCCTGTTTGCCAAAGCAAAGTACTGAGAACAAAACCCCAAGTTTCCCTCAGTCTGGCAGCTCAGACAACAGAGTGGCAACAGAGAGCCCAGTCACAGCCTGATTTAAAGGTAAATACAGATGAGTCTTGGATTTTTTTTAACCACAGTTCCCATTCTGCGGGTGTACTATGTCCCACAAAACATTATGCACAAGGCAGCTTCCTTGGCAACTGTTGGGTCAAAAAGAATGTTTTTATGTCAGAGTGTCCAGCTATATTAGGGACACAAGAGGGTTCTGCCTGGGTTCAACCCCTGCTTGACTCATGAAGTATCCTTGAGCACATTAAGTTACGTCTCCAAACAGCCTGTGACATCTGCAATGAAGAGGTAAGACTCAAGAGGACTGGAGAGAGGGCTCATGGCTAAGAACTCTTGCCATGTACGTATAAGAACCTGAGGTCAGAGCCAGCACCCACTTAAGAAGCTGGGTGTGGCTGTGACATGTCCTGAACCCATCGTCCCTGAGACAGGAATCTGCCTCACTTGGGCTTTCTGGCCGTCAGCCTAGCCCCAGTGTCAGTGAGAGAATCCAGCAGAGAGTGATAGAACAGGCCACCAATGCCCCCCAACATGTGAATATATGCACACACACACACACACTTTTTTTTAAATTAAAGAAATATTTTGGAGGAACCACACAAGGTATGTACACGAAACACTCAGCACAGGGCATTATGCGATCAGTCAGTATCCATGTGTCCACTCACTATTGTAACAAATTACCAAAGACATAGTGGTTTAAAACACACACTTATCCTACAGTTTTGGAGGATGTAAGTTCCAGTTTCTAGAGATTTCTCATATCCCTTGTATCATGTCTTCATCTGTCACCATGACTCCAAACTTGGTTTTCTGTGGTCAAATTTTCTACCTCTCTCCCTTCTCCACCAAGAAAGGGCCTTTCAATTACATGGCACCCAACCCCTGGTAAGCCAAGACAAGATATGCACTAGAAGATCTTAGCCGCAGCTGGGAAACTTGTCAGGTCCCGGCCATTAGAGTTAGTTTAGATCGGCCTTTAAGAGATGTTCCGCCTACCCCTCCTGTGGTAAGTGTTCCTCCCTCCACACCACTGTGACTGCAACAGGGAAATACAATCTTGCCATGTAAAGCAGAAAAGAAAATGAAAGTCTGTCATATCTCAGCTGTCCAGAGTAAACATAAAAGCCAATATTCCCCCTCTCTCTTAGAACCTTAAATTGCTTAATCCTTAAACTCTACTTGGAAGAACTAAGCATGGAGTTATGCCATAAGCATTATGAAGTAGTCGTTATGTCTTTAAAAAGACTTACGGCCAGAAAAAAAATCAAAGGAAATGTGCTTTGGACAATGTAGTCTATACAGACGTCACTACACAGAGGAGTTTCCTCTAAGCATCCCAACTCTTTAGTGATGGACAGCATCCCATGAGTCCCTCTTCTCTGAGTGTCTCTTTCACTTTCTCCCTTTTCTGCCCTTCTATCCTCCTGTTCTCTAGGAAATGATGACATCCAGGGCTCCTTGGCTTCTTCTTGGTTCTTTAGTTCTAGTCTTTGGTGCAAAAGAAAATAGGTGGTGATGTGTATGGAGGGGGTGCTTCATATATGAATTGCAGACCCTGCTACCCCTGAGCCTGCACCATAATCTGTGGTATGACTGCTCCTTCCTGGAAGAAATGCATTCAATTATCACAAGAAAATAGCACAGTGAAAATGTGATATGAGGAAAGTCACACTCTAGGACCTCCTCTCTAGCCTGAGAGACAGTTGACTGAGGGAAGTTGCCAGTCTCTCTTTGGCTTGCCTCCTTGTCTGTCAGACAAGATTGCTGAATGACACTATCACAATCCCATGGGTTCTCCCCATGCTGACCTCTTTATGAGTCTACCTGAAGAAAACTCATTCAATCTAAGCAGAAATGATGCACGTTTTCTTCCCAGAGAGATCTAGACTGGAGTTACAGTTTCACTATTGAGTACCTGGAGGGTAGCTTCCCAGCATTCAGATTGGGAGCATGACCACAGTGCCTGGCTCTGGGTGTGGGCAGGCTCTGTAGACTGGAGTCAAGTCCTCATGCTTTCACAGCAAGAAAGATGTGTTCCCTGGGGCTCACTGGCCAGCTAGCTTAACCTCATGGTGAGTTCCAGGTTAGCTAGAGCCCCTGTCCCATGCAGCACAGACATACATGTATACACATAAGAATATTAGAAGGTGCAACTCCTCAGCTTTGCAGTCACTGAAGTGCAAACGTTGACTTGCCAGCCCTTTCAAGGCATGAGGCCCTGAGAACATAATGGAAAGCAAGATTGGCAAGACTAGAAAAATATAGACAGATGTTTGTCCACAGTTCTCCAACTAAGGAGTAGGAGAATCTAAGAAACTTAAAGACTATTTCAGTTTTTAGAAGTACCTCTGGCCAGAGAGAAAGCTGGTTTCAGAAGGAAGGACAGTAACGGAAGACATCAAAAATGTCAGCTCTATCGCTTCTTGGCCTTTTGGCTAAGATCAAGTGTAAAAACTTCAGCTCTGAGGCTAAGTGTCCCACTTTAAGATGTAGAAAAGGGACATTTCTGGACAAGGTGGGTGTGCAGATAAAGGATGCAGTCACAGAAGGCTTCCTGAGGCACCATCCAATCTGCAGCTGTAAGACTCTCTGAGGAAAGTTGCAGATTTCCATGCTATGGAAATCAGACAGGTGAAAACCATGGGGAGGTTGAAGACAGTTTAAGATAAACCAAGCATCAACACTCCAACCCCAGGGCTCAGCCACTACTAGACTCCAGTTGTAAGCAATCAGAAGAGAATCTGTCACATGGTGTTTCCCGATCTCTCTGTATGTCATGCTAACCCAGATATCATTTTCTTTTCCTGCAGAATCTCCCTGTTCTAAAAATTATCAACACATTCACATTGCAAATCACATGTAAGTCAAAGTAATAAAAGTCACCCAACTGACATAACATGGGGAACTTCATAAGAAGAGCAATTTCCCCACCTGAGATTACAAACCTATTTATTTCATTTCAAAATTCATCAGTATCTGCAAATGGTATTAGCATCGCTGCTTGTGTTCATGAGGGGGTTGCATGCAGCTAGTCATGCAAATTTGTGTGCCTCATCCCTCTCTGTCTTACAGAGAAGTCACTAGACTTGAAGTTCACATCTCCAATACTCTGCCTAGCTAGTGAGCCCTTGGAATTCACCTCTCTCTGCCCTTTAAGGCTGAGCTTTCAAGCACGTGTAGCCAAGCGCAGCCATAGCCAACTTATAAAAAATGAATGCTGGGGGCTTTAACGCAGGTCTCCTGCTTGCAGGACAAGCACTCTACCCACTGAGCCACTCCTCTTGCCTCACTCAATGGAATAAACATTTAAGCATTAACCACTGTAAAAGCATACCACATCATCACCATGTGTGCCACAGCTGATAATTAAGGACATTAGGGGTCACATTAGCTTCTGAGGCATACATCAGGGGAAAGAGACTACAAAGAATCTGTTGTAAAATTAGAACTATGTCTTGAGGCCTCCATATGTCTTTCTATATGGAGAACATGATCCTTCATCTATGTTTTTGAGAGAGCCAGCCAGATGGAGGGCAGAAACAGAAATCTGAGATTGTAGTTCCGATGGGGGAGGCATGGAGACAAGAAGGAAGTGAAAGGAAGAGAGTCTTGAAGATGGTAATTACCACAGAGGCGTCAGAGAAGAAATCCACACAGGAAAACGCAGAAGTCTCTAGGAACTATTAAAGGACCATGTTGTTAAACTCGGGACAAAAATCTATATACTGGTTAAAATATTAATAAAAAAAGAAAGCATGGACAGAGATGATCATGGAATGGTTTGCATTATTCTAGTTATAGAAGACCAGAAAAATCAAGACTGCAGTGGGAGTACACCAAGTTGATCTGAATTCTTGGACAAGGCTGAATTTGTACACGCTCCCACTTCTGGTTGCCTTGGCAATGAGACTCCCACTGTATCTCAGTGACAGGAGAATGAGTAACCCCCATGTAAATGAAGCACATTGTAATTACAGGCAGAGCCTCAGGAAGCTTAGTTGGGGCCTCGTCAGAGCAGAATTGGGGGAATCACTCAGGTCAGCTTATACAGAAAAGAATGAAGTCATAGGAGCAGAGACAGTTAGGCACATAATGGATGAGTGGTAGGAAAAGACCCCTGCCACCTCTGCCTTCCAAGGACTTGGGTCACAATGTGGGTAACAGAGCCTGTAGTCATGTGCCCACATTATCTCATCGACTTTATCTTTCTCTGTCCCTCCTGGGAAGGAACTGTGGGGTAAGGGATGAAGATAACCTAATGAGCTGGTCTCAGGAATAAGATGCATGGAGAGCCTAGGAAGGAGGCAATTCATGAGATGTATTAGCTGCCTGTGGTTCCTGTAACAAATTACCAGACACTTGGCTTAAAACAACATGCATTTATTCTCCGGCTGTTCTAGCTGCCGCAAACTCTACATCCGAGGCACTGCACAGCACACACAGTGCCACACTCTGTCCAGAGGCTCTAAGGGAAACTCATCGCCATCCCCTGAAGCTGTGATCCTCACAGCCATTGGCTCTCTGCCCCTTCTTTCAAGCGAGAAGCATAGTCCTCCTCAGCTATTTCCTAGAATAATTTGCCTTTTCTTCCTAGATTAGATGTCCCCTCTGTCTTCCCTTTATTCGGACCCCTGTGACTGTGTCACTTGGGCCAGCTGGATAATCCAAAGTGATCTCAACCCAAATCTTTACCCAAATCACGTGTCTTGGTTTATTCTGATTTCTGTAATATAATACTCTGACCTAAGCAGCCGGAGGGAGAATTTGTGTTTACTCAGAATTTGAGAGTATAGCCCATCATGATAGAGAAGTAAAGGGAGCAGAAGCAGCTTGAAGCAGCAGGTCACATCGGTCCAGACCAGGAACCAGAGTCTGGAATCCCAGCCAGGGAATGGTACCACCCACACTGGGCAGGTCTTCCCACTCCAGCAATCAGTCTCCCACAAGAATGCTCCAAGATTAAAACCTACCTTCTTAAAAGGGAAGTAGTTAAGACAGGGTGGTTACAGGGCGGTGAAACAGTAGCATATTTTAAGGGGAAATGAAACACTAGAGGAAAGCCTATAAAAACAGGAAGTTAAAACCTCAAGATAGCTTCAGGAAGTCCCTAAAATTGACCAAATTTACTATGTACCCCCCCAGCTCCAAGGGTGTATTAAGAATAAAGCCTGCTGAGAATCACTCCCAGACAAACCCAGGCTCCTAGAAGAATCAAAGAACAGCCAAACGGACTAGAAGAAATAGATGAGCTGCCTGACAGGGTCCTAAACCAACTGTGACACCTAAAAGGACACTCACTAGTTCACTAAGATAGATGTGGGGGATAGCTATACTGGGGAACTGTTGTCAATTGTCTATCCCGGGTGAGTAGATGTTGTTCCTATATCCTGATGAATAGTGCCACACAACACAAACCCAGAAACCCATCTCCAAGGTGACTTTAGAGTCTTATCAGGCTGACAATCAACACTAACCATTACATCATTTGAAATAACATCTCAGAATCTAGAAGTTAGGAGACAGACACCTTTGGTGTCTATTACATAACCTCTTGTTTGTTTGCTCGCTTGGTCAATTTTTTTTTTCTTAAAGACAGGGTTTCTCTGCAGCCTTGGCTGTCCTGGAACTCACTATGTAGACCAGGCTGGCCTTAAACTCTGGTCCCTCTGCCTCTGCCTCTAGAGTGCTAGGATTAAATGTATGCACTGCCATTGCCCAGCTGCCTGTTTCATAGCCTCTTACACTGGATAAAAGGAAAGAAATACAAAGAAAGCACAATATGGAGAACTATATCCTGAGGCACATGATAGGTTAGACCTCACCCATGCTGCTGGCCAGGCACAAACAGATGCGAGAGAGGAAAGTGGTCTCAGTAACATTCATTGTGCTCTGAATCTTGACCCAAGTCTGACAGCGGACTACAGTGGGCACTGTTGTAAATGCAGGCCCCAACATAGATGAATTAAAATAATCACTGAGAACAGTCTAAGCCAGCCGAGTGGCATCACTCCGTGTGATCATTTCAAGACGTTCCCTTTCTGTCTGAATTTGTTTTAAATAAGTGTGGGTGAGCAGATTTAGATGTGAAAAGCTACGCACATACAGAGCCAACGCGGCCTTAAATGTCCCTTTGCCTGCTCCCTCAGTCCTCTGTTTTCTGTATTGGCAAGCCCAGGCAAACACACCAGTTAACAAACTGAACACATCATTTTTATTGTTATATTTATGCGTTACTTGATATTTCCTATGTGGAAGGGAAACATACAAGGTATTTCAGAGTGAAGGGCATCGCAGAGCCACGTGTGGAAACGCTCTCGTCTCACGTGCAGGGATTTGACTTCAATCACCAGTACTGCCATGTGTAGAAGAAAGAGTGGATGTTACATTAGACATGGGGCAGGAAGTACCTGGAAGGTAGTGGGCTCTTTATGAACCTGAACACAGTGGCAGGGGAGAGGCAGCTCTAGAGGAGGAGGTGGGAGATGGAGATTTAAAAAAAAAAAAAAAAAGACCTACTGTCTAGCACTTTGAGAGCTCCCCTAGAAAGACTATGATGTCACAGCAATGGCATCCTTGTTTTTATGTCTCGTACCTGTGTGCCACTGTGCCCAAACCAGCAGCCTATAATGGCTTCCAACAGCAAAACTAATTTGGTTGTGTCGTGCTGAGACATCCATCTTCTCATACAGATGTAACAGGTTAACACACAAAGGATGGATTGCCGCTGACCACAGGGAGCAGCAAGACAAGCTTCAGGAAGCCAGAGCGGTGTGTGGCCACTCCCCACTGCCTCTGTTTAGCAGAGCCCTGGAAAGTGAGTTGCCTCCCAGGGTAGCAGTAAAAAGACCAATGCTGCGAGCATTGTACAACAGTCTCTCTCCCTGTGTATATAAGAAAATAATTAGACAATAGCAACTCGAAATTAACAAAACAGCCACAGGCCCAGCAGGTCCTCGTGGAAGAACTTTCTCACAGTTCTTCACACACGTGAGCACAAATACCTGGGCACAGATACTCAAGGCAACCGTGTTCACAATGGAAATAATCGAGGAGACCATCAGAAGGGGATTGGCTGAATCCATTAGAATACCTTCTCTCTATGACCACGCATCCCATGCAGCCAATAGAAAACTGAGCCTACTCACACGTGCTGAGAAATAAGCATTTGCTGATGGGGCAAGGCGAGACCGAGAACAGTGTGTTGAGTTTGCTAGGGTATGTATTTATTCATTGCAAGCTGTTTTGATGCCAAGCAGTGGCAATTCAGTAGTGAGGAAAGCTGGTCCTGGCTCAAAGAAGCTTATGAGACTAAGACAGTGTGTATCACACAGCAGCAGGACAAAGGCATGAGCCCCTTAGTTATGCTTGAATTTGGTTGAGCCATGTGAGCCAATAGGTGGCTACTTAGACCTACGAACAAAGGACCTTCCTGGGCTCTAACCTAACACATACCTAGAGGAACCTGCGTACAGTGATCATCAGGATTCAAAGCTAAGAGGAGGTGCACTTGGTAAGAACACAAAAGTAGGCAGGTGATGTGGCATGCCCAGCTCAAGGCCATACGTGTGCATCTCGGTTTCCAAGGAGCGCATAAGCCCCAGAACAGTCAGGTGAGAGCAGAGGTAACAAGGAGAATGTAGGCAGCACTTGTTGCAGTGGAAAGGCCCTGCCTCACTCAGTTCTGTGCTCCTTATCTCACCCACGCTTCTGAACTCACCTGTGTGCCCGGGTTCACCTGTGCAATTCAGCTCAGCTGTGCTCCACACACCTGTGCACCCAGATTCACCTGTGCTCCTGAACACACCTGTGTACCTAGGCACACCTGTACAACTCAGCTCACCTGTGCTTCCGGGCACCCGTGTGAAGCTCCGCTCACCTGTGTCTCTGGATGCCTCTGGATGCCCGAGCTTATCTGTGATCCTGATCTGGGTAGGGTTAGACAATTGTGGATTGCAAAATTCTGTCTTCCATCGTCTCTCAGAGCAAGATGTGCTAACTTGTTCTTTCCTACAGAAAATTAAAAGCGATAGAGCTTTCCAGCCCAGAACAGAGAAGTGTTCAAGTAGCCAGGTCACATGGCCAGAGGCAAGGAAAGATCACATGGGGCGGAGATGAGCAAGAGGCAAAAACAGGCAGGCAGACAGTCAAATGTGCAGACTGGACCTGAGCCTCCTACAGATACTGGCCTAGTGTGGAGCAGCCCCTGCCCTTGGGCTAAACTTGAGCATTGTCTCCTGTGCTCTGTGGGTGGGCTGTGAGATACAGGAAACAAGTATAGCTTTTGAATTTTTAAATAGCATACATATTGTACATGATGAAGGGGTTTCATTCATGGATATCGGGTCCCAGTGGTAAAGGACTTGTTGCCTAGTGTCCAGAATGCCCTACATTCTACCTCAAGCAAAGAACAGAAGGAAGCACTTTTACCTTCTATGAGAAGTACTGGGAGAGTGCAGAATTCTGAGCCATGAATAGAAGCGAATGTGTCTGGAAAGTAGCTACAAACTGTAGCACCTGTCCAAAAGCCTCCCAGGCTGCAGTTTCCTCACATATATTTTATGGTACAGTGAGAGGCTAAATAAAAACGAAGAGTGGTGAGCACGTTTTATACATTGAATACATCATGGATGTTTGTGCCAAAGGTAATACAAACGAGCATGTTGCACCTATAATAAACGCCGATAATAAAAATAGGGTGACAGCTCCACTCTTAGGAATAGCATCTGCCTCTAGAAATGACTGCAAAATGAACGAAGACAACACATGGGAAATGCGTTCCCAATACTTCACAGGTTCTCAGATGCCCGCATTATCAATAATCTGTGACTATTACATGTCTGGCGGGAGAGGCTACTCAAAGAGGGCGCTCACTTCTCACTTTGCCTCTCCAAGGACACTGTGTGCGCACCCCGTGACAATCTCCTGGAAACCACACCACCCAACTGCAGAGGTAATATCCCTCGCACACCCTGTGTGCAGAGTTCCCCATTCCACCAGGGGGCTGGGAGTCTGTGACAGCCTGTGACTTAAAGACTGGACCTGCAGAGTGGTTACCTGCACCATCTGTTCCCCTAGTGTCTCCTTGCCTTCTTGATCGCCATTTCCATTGTTTCTAATCCTTAGAGCCACACCCTGCTCAGCAGCAGTCAGCCACAGCAGCTCTAGAGACAGTCTCCCTCTTTTTCAGGCCCATGAATCAATGTAAATTACAGGTGATTGGGGGAGGGGAAGAGGCCTGAAGCAGATGCTGTGATACCCTAACATGTGAAGAGAAGAGAGGGGGAAATATCGGGGGCTAAAGTTTTAAGTAGGCGCAGGGAAAGAAGGGCCAGGAATAGATTAGCTGAAGCTAAAGAATTATAAGGAGGTTGATAGAAACGTGTCACTTTGTCAGCTAATTTCACTTTTAATGCCAGTACATGGAAGGCAGAGGCAAGTGGATCTCTCTCTCTCTCTCTCTCTCTCTCTCTCTCTCTCTCTCTCTCTCTCTCTGTGTGTGTGTGTGTGTGTGTGTGTGTGTGTGTGTCTCTCTGTCTCTGTTTCTCTGTCTCTCTCACTGTCTGTCTGTCTGTCTGTCTCTCTCTCTGTGTGTGTGTGTGTGTCTCTGTCTCTGTGTCTCTGTCTCTCTCACTGTCTGTCTGTCTCTCTGTCTCTCTCTGTCTCTCTCTCTCTCTCTCTCTCTCTCTCTCTCTCTCTGCTCTCTCTCCTCTCTCTCTCTCCTTCTCTCTCTCTCTCTCTCTCTCTCTGTTTCTCTGTGTGTGTCTGTCTGTCTGTCTCTCTCTCTCTCTGTGTGTGTGTGTCTGTGTCTCTCTGTCTCTGTTTCTCTGTCTCTCTCACTGTCTGTCTGTCTGTCTCTCTCTCTCTCTCTCTCTCTCTCTCTCTCTGTGTGTGTGTGTGTGTGTGTGTGCGTGTGTGTTTATAGTTTTCCAAAAGATGGCGCTTGCTTAGAGGTATCCTGAATGCTTCTCCCGGAAGTCATGGGTTACTAAAGGAAAATTGTTTCAGGCACTGGGGAAAGCCCCAGGAACCTGCCAAGACAACACGAGCCATTGCCATTACTCTTGGCTACCCACCATCCCTAAAAAAGTTCCTATTGCTGAAGACAGCACATTTTGCTGCAGGATACAGGGAAAGCAGGCCGTAACTGGCCTGCAAACTTCTTTCATAATGCCAGAAAGTATATGCAGACATCTGTGGGAGAAAAATGGATCTCAAGCAGTGGTAGACCCTGCATGCTACAGTTTCCAGCCTGCCAGACAAGGAGTGCCCACTGCAATAGTGGCATAAATAGCATGGGGATAACCAACCATCCCCTGGTTGGCTCGGAGACCTTCTCCACAAGAAGGAATTCACGACCTGTACTATAAATCTTGTCAAAAAAGATCGTGGCTGCAGAACTCATAGGTCCTGGAGCAGGAGGGAAGTACTATTATTTTGCTAAATGGACATGGTGGCAAACTGCCTTCTAAATATTGACTTTTATATCTGTAAGTGTTGCTCTTAACCTTGGCCAGAGAATCTTTTTCATAGTGGCCAGCAGTTAATGAATAGACTCACAAAGATCAAAGTACTGATAATAACTGACTGGGGAGTCCTAAATGAGACATCTGTATCAACTCTGCCAAGGCTTGGGGATGGGGAGGAGTGTCTTGAGACAATGGACATGACAGGACCACAGTTACACTCACAAAATCAGTGCAGCCCAAGGCCAAGCCGGCCAACATTCCTTCAGGCAGCACCTATCAGATCTAGTGAATTCCTTATAAAGAAAAAAGATAAGGACAAGAAGAGGGGGACATGTGTCTGGGAGGAGTGGGAGTAAGAGTGGGGATGGACTTGATTAATCACATTGTATACATGTATAAAATTGTCGAAAAATAATCCTAAAATCATCTTTTAAAAAACACAACTGATAAATAAAATTGTGTGTTAAAAAAAGAATCTATGGGACAATATTTGCGTTTGTACTCTAACGGAAGCTTTCATCACGAACTGCGATTTCACCATACTCACTTTTTATCATTAAGATTGTCTTCCCAAGGTATCTACCCTAGAAAGACTTCTGCTTTTGGAGTAGAGTGGGAACTTAGAGATTCACTAGGATACCCTCTTCCTAGAGGAGAAACTAGAGCCCCACAGAGGAAGATGGACTCGGGGACTTAGCAGCTGTCCTCGCTGTATTAAAGCATGAGGTGTCTCATGAGGAGCCGATAGAGCTACCTGAAGCTCAACTATAAGAATCATTTCAAATGTAAAGTCACAGCTAGCATAACTACCAACCCTTCTCACTTAGTAACACCCCACTCCCTTTTATATTGGTGGGAAACACCAGTCAGGGTGTCTGCTCTCCCTGGGCCATGGGAGGATACCATGCTCGACCAATTCGGCACCCCTAGGAAGCCCGTAGAAGAAAGGGCAGGATTCCTGGTTGAATTTGACTTACCATGTGCTGGAGGATCTGACCATCAGGACCTGTCTTCTACATGCCGAATGAGGCTTTCTCCCTGCTCTTGAAGCAAGTTCTTCTAAAACACCCCAAAAACCTTCTAATTTCCAGTAGTCTAGGTTTCTTGGGGTTGTTTCTTCTCCTTCTCTATCCTGCTGCAAGATCCAGAAATGACCTCCTTTGTGGTGGAGTGATGGTCATCTCTCAGACCTGGATGGCTGTGATAACCTCTGAAGCCAGATGTGAGCATTCAGTCAGTCACACAATATGCCATGATGCCCTCAGTTGGTGACATAACTCTTCTTTCATTAAAGTCTTTCTGAAGGCCAGAGACGATCTCATAAATGAGAGGTCCTCAGTCCCAGTGACTCACAGTTATGAGGTTGGACACATTTATTAGATTGCCAACTGAAACAGTGGCATTTGAAAACTATTTGGGTATTTTTGGTAAGTTACTGCTCATCCAAGGTCATTTTCCACTCAAACATTCTTGCTAATTCTGTGTGGAAATGTTGGCCAGAGCGGGGAGGAAATGGAAACAGTGTCGACTGTTTCATGCTTTGTGTTAACGTACTTCTAGTCCTGTTCAGAATGGAGCACGGGCTGAGTCATAAGGCAACCTGGTCATGTGACATCAGGCGAACAATAAAATCATGGCCCCCAAGTGACCTTTAAAATCCTCTCCCTTTATTCATGGCCTCTAGATTCCCAAGAAAGGTTTTGTAAAGCTTTTAATTTGCCTGTGCTAAACTCTCTTCTATTTAAAAGCTATCAGAGGAAGAACAGCCAGTTGTGGGCACGAACCATCCAGCTCAGGATTCACAATGCAGTGGTCTCTGGTCTAGAGGATAGACCGGAAACACACAGCCTAGAGATAAAGGAAGAACAATGGCCTCCACAGATGTCCACATCTGTTGTTGTAAAAATATAAAAATAAAAAAGTAAAGTTGTTTTTTACCCCACTAGCTCTGGCACCGTAGTGTCCCAAGGTATCTGCTAGATATCTTGGCGAAAACGCATCCCAGCCGCGCACTTTCCTACACTCAAACCTTCACATAAAAGAACACACAACACAATAATCTTTGACCCAATTGATAAGATATAATTGCCCACTTAAACATACAAAGCCTGGTACCATCCATCCCTTGAGAACATTAATAACAACCTGTAAATAGACAGAGCAGAATATTAACATCACCTGCCATATTGTCCTGCCATGGCTTCTCACCCTCTCTCCTCCTGTCTCTTCCTTTCTCCCTAGTTCCTCCTCTTCCTTCAAACTTCTCTCCTGCCAACCTTACTTCTCCTCCAATGACAGGCTTCCTTCTATCCTGTTCCTGCCCCTCACCTGTACTTTACAGATTCAATGGGGAGAAGGTTCTGGTGAAGTCACCTGATTCCTGAGTAGTGACTAGGCAGCAGTCCTAGGGGCAGTAGAATTAGCATCAAAATACAGATAACTTCAGGGCAAAACACAACACACATCCTTAGCTGGAACTGGAAACCTGTGACTGCATTATTTTCCATGATAAAAGGGAGTTTGCAGGTGTCCTTTACCCTAGTTGGCCTCCTGAGAAGACATTGACCAAAATCAAAATTAAGGGAGGAAAAGATTCATCATACAAAGCTCAGATCACAGCCGACTGCCAAGGGAAGTCAGGGCAGGAACTGGCAGCAGGAACCTAAAGCAGGAACTGAAGTAGAGACCATGGAAGAGAAATAGTGCTGACTGACTTGCTAATTTTTTTAAATATAACCCAGAGCTATCTGCCCAGGGGTAAAACCACACACAGTGGCCTGGACCTCCCTATGTTAATCAGTCTGTACTCAAGAAAATGCCCCAAAGGTAACCCCCAGGCCAATTGGTGGATGGAGGCAACTTCTCAATTGGGTTCCTTCTTCAAAGGGGACTTAAGCTTGTATCAACTGATAGAAACTAGCTGGCACATTATTTAAGTAAAATGTTTGTTGTGGTTTTATTTGAATGTTTCTGTGTGTTCTGCAGTACTAGGACGTGAGCCTGAGCCTTCACGGGTGCTAGTGGGCTAGGCGGACTCTCGCCCACTGAACTCTATCTCCAGCTCTCTTCCTGCCTTTTACCTTGAGACAGCATCTCACCAAGCAGCACAAGCGAACCTCAAACTTGCTTTATAGCAAAAGCAAGGCTTTAAGGCTCCCTGCCCGAGCCTCCTAGGCAGCTGGAATTACAGGCTTGTACCAACACAGCACAAAGGTAGGGGTCCTGAAATGCAGAGATGACCCTGGGTTATCAGGGTGGGGTCCTTGAAATCACAGAGCTCCTTAAGGGAATCAGAGAAGGTTTGCTGAGGGAAGCAGAGTCAGAGAGAGACTGGACCATGCTATGATGCTGGCTTTCAGACAGCAAAAAGGCCCATAGGCAAAGGCCTCAAGGAGAGCTCCAGGAGCTAGGAAAGGAGGAAGAGACCGACACCCAGGGCCTGCAGAAAGGGTGTGGCTCTGATACTCCCTTGACTTGAGCTCAATGAGACTCAGGTGTGATGCTGGCCTACAGAGGTGTAAGAAAAGCTTCCTGTTGTAAGCCACTAAGATGATGGCGATTTACTATCAAAATGGAAACAGTGTGTCACATATCCAGCAAACAATCGCTGCAGATTCAGATTGTGACCCAAATTGCCAATTTTTCTGGATTTTTTAAAAATGTAGATATTTTAATGAAAAGTAACTTGATTCTCAGAATACTCAAAGACCCTTGGCATCTCCATGGGGTGGATTTAGCCCACAGGTTGCCTTCAGACTTTGGGTGTACCCCACTGTGGTGGATGGAGTAGGTAGGGCCCCTATAGACACCTGTGTTTGAATGATTGGCCCATAGGGAATGGCACTATGAGGAGGTGTGGCCTTACCGGAGGAGGTGTGGCCTTACCGGAGGAGGTGTGGCCTTGTTGGAGGCAGTGTGTCCCGTGTGTCCTGTGGGACAGGATTTGAGGGCTCCTATAGTCAAGCTAAGCCCAGAGTGACAGGATCTCCTGCTGCTTTCAGATCAAGATGTAGATCTCATCTCCTTCTCCAGCAATGTGGACTAAACCTCTGAAACTGTAAGCTGGCCACAATGAAATGTTTTCCCCTGTTAGAGTTGTCACAGTCGTGGGGGTCTCTTCACAGCTATAAAGCCCTACCTAAGACACTCACGGATGAATTTCTTTAGCTTTAACCCACAGAACAGCAGCCTGGCTTGTGCTCAGCATGTTCCACGATGGCGGCTGACAGATTCCATAAGCATCGTCCTCATAACCGAAGCCTTTCACATTTTCACAAGACCTGCTCTGAAGCAGCACCCCTTCCCCTAGGACAGCAAGAGGGTCTTGTCTATCTCATCCAGGACGGCCTTTCAGACTCTTGAAGACTGCTTCCATACACCTGTTCATTTTTTTTCTCGAAGCCCTTCCCAGAATCATTACCTATCTGCTGTCTGGTCCTTCCAAATTGTAGTGGGCAGTGTGCAACAGCATCCTTATGCCGTAGATCAGTACCATGGACAGAGAACGCACATGAAGCGAGCTCTGTGTCCTAACCACAGAGCCCTGAAAGGTTGCTTAAAGCCATAGCGTTTCCCCGCTGCTGAACATAGCGAACAGTTGGACTGGGGTTGTGGCTTTGTTGGAAGCACCCCTGCCTAGCATTCACGAAGCTCCAGGTCCCACCCAGGCACGGTAGCACCTGTCTATAATCCTGGCATTCAGAAAGCAAAGGAAGGCAAGTCAGAAACGCAAGGTCATCTTCAGGTCTATAATGAGTTAGAAGCCAGCCTGAGATAGTTGATACCGTGTCTCAAAAAAAAAAAAAAAAAAAAAAAAAAAAGTAAGTGCTTCAAGCAACTGACTTGTTCCTCCTGTTCACCCCGCCTCCACATCCTCCATTCTCTTAGCCACAGTGAAGTTCCTATCCAGCGCAGACATGGCCTCTGGGACACCTCTAAGCAGGGGCAGATCTGAACCGGCATCCATCTCTTACTATAACTCTGCACTTTCCCTGGCTGCTGTTTAGTGCCCGTTTGCCCCACCCCTCCAGCACATATATAGGCTCTGTGGAAACAACTCTGAAGTCTGCATTCACTGTCTGGTACCCAGTTAACAGACAGGAAGAGAGTTTGGGGTCTAGTTGTGGACATTCCACTTGCAATCAACCCAAGTGGGAGTCACAGTCTGTGGACGCCTTTGCTCGTTTTTCAGGGGCAAAGGCCTCTCCCTCTCCACTTGATACTCACACTCCATTTTGTATAAATGTCACAACCAAAATTCATGACTTCAGTATTTTTATCTCTTTATAGCTTTATTTTACATTGTAGGTCAGTGGCCCACATTTGATTTCATTGGTTCCTCTATGTCCCTTCCTCAGGCTTCATAGATTTACTAACATACTAGGAGGCCCTGGGTTGTCGTTCATTCAGAGAACACGCGGTCACTATGAACTAAGCCTAGGAAAGAAGTAAAGCACGTGTGTTAGACGTAAAACATAAGGGCATCCCTAAAATATTTCATCCTATGCGGTAAGCAATACCTTAACGCTCCATCTATATAAAGTAGAAGCAAGCAAAAAAATCTATGTTGAAAAAAATCAAAACTTGAAGTAAACTCGCCTAGTCCAACCAAGGCTTACTCAGTTCTCTATTTTAAAATCCTATATTTGGGGGCAGTGAGATGGTTCAGTGGGTAATAGTGCACGCCTGAGGACCTGATTTCAATCCCTGGCACCGACACCACAGAGAGAGGAGAGAACCAACTCCACACAGTTGGCCTCTGACCTACACACACACACACACACACACACACACACACACACACACACACACACAGACACGCACATACACAGACACAGACACACACACATGCACACACACACAGACACAGACACACACACACACACAAACACACACACACTATGGCACATGTAACTGCTCTAGTGGCAATAATAAATCAATTTGATTACTTTTGACCCCACAATTTATTAATCACAGAATTCTTTGCATTGATTTTTCCTCTTTAAAATACTTCATGAAAACAAAACCCTTCATTAAAATGTACTAGAATAATATTTATCTTGATAGCTGAGTTCTAGTCACCCATTGAAATTCTGCAGCGATGACCCGAAAACATATTATGTGTTTCAAAATATTTGTGATGACATTTCCTGAGGATTCTGAGTGTTACTATCATGAAGGGAAAAAGATGTTGAAAGGTGACAGATACATTAATTACCTGTATTTGATCATTATACAGTGTATAATGTATCAAAACATCATATTGTCCTCTATAAATGTGTATGATAATTATATGTTAATTTTAAAAATAAAACAGAAAAAGTTGTACTCAAAGCAAATTCCTCACTCACTATTTTCCCAGCCTTGATACAGTTCTTACATTTTTGCCTCGGGTATGTAACTTTCCTAAAATAGCAGAAAAACAGGGAAGATGACTGTTCTCTGAAGAGATGACTTAGTAAGATGGGGATGATGACTAGAGGGTTCAGTCTGGCTTGGGAGGCACAGAGCACATGTGTGGGTCAGATAAAACACAGAACCAGGCTGAGACTGCTGCTCCGATGAAGAAGGCTTCTCAGGCTTGCAGGAAGGCCTGGCTTTGGCCCTCAGCTCCGGAGAAATGCACATGGTGATACAGCATGCAATCCTAGCATTTGGGAGATAGGGACAGGAGGATCAGAAGCTCAAAGTTGGAGGCAGCCTTGCTAACAGGAAACTGTCTCAAAAAAACAATTTAGATGTGAAACTGTGTTACAGACTTGTAAGGAGATTATCAGTGACTGTTGGGAGGTCTGTGCCCTGTGACAGAAGGCAGTGCCATGAGAAACACCTCAGGTGAGACAGCCATCCTGTGGTGTTTCATAAGAGCCACAGCCTGGAAGATGGTTCTCCCAAGTGTGGGGAGGACCACAGGCAGGCAGGTGGCTCTCTGCTCAGCCCTATGACCAGACTTGCATGCAGTCAGGTAAGAGAAGATTCTAGAGGCTCTTCTTGGCTATCCACAAAGGGACACTTTGCCGAGGAAATGAGCGAGGAGCTCCTGCTCTAACCAGTGACATGACTGCAAGAGAGGAGCTCCTGTCAGGGTGGGAACTAACTGTCCTGGGGCTGCACATCTAGCTTGCCTGCCTGCGGGGGCCACTCATCCGGCACCATGTGAGGACACAAGAAGCAAACTTGCCTCTTGACTCCAAGATGCTCTGATTCCCCAAGTGCCAGCCTCTGTCTGGGACCACACGTGCTGTTAGAACTGTAGCCATGCCCCTTTACCCCAAGGCTGTCACCTGCACACAATGACTTCAAACTGGACTTGCAGCTAATTCTTCAATTCCTCCAAACCCCAAGGAACAATTTTGAAAATGTACTTTTGGGAGGTCTGGGGGAGATGTTATTGGTGTTTAAAAGAAAACAACAGCAGAAAGCTGTAAATTTGCCCAGAGGACAGAGATGGCAGAGGGGAAGAGGAACAGTCACGCCTTCCTGAGGTGGGCATGGAGGTTCTGCATCCGCACAGCTGAAGCAGCAGGCTTGGTGGGGGTAAAGCAGAGGAAGAATGAGAAAGCCTAGATTATCAGGGAAAGTATACTAAGGTTGAACAAAGACTTGTTATTTTAATCAAGGGTGAATGAGGTGAGGACCCCATTAAATTCAAGGAAAGAGAAATTGCTGAGAAAGTCCCCAGATCCCTGTGTAAACTTCTGGCCATCAGCAAGTGTCTGAATCGTTCTGTCCTCTGATGAACCCCACAAGTAACAAAAGGGAGTGTGCCCATTGGCAAGGTGGTTAGCAGCTATAACCCCAGTGGAGGCAGGAGTTAGGGGTAGCTATTAAATTCCAGGCCACTGTGGGGCTCAATGACACACACACACACACACACACACACACACACACACACACACACACACACACAAAAACATGAGAAGGCACTTCACTGTTTGACAAAAATATATTCACACTGCTTTTCTATGTGGCAAGCGAAGAAAAACTGAGCTGGGACAATTAAATGTGTAGTCAATAGCAAAATGTGGCCACTCATACCAGCACATGAGAGGTGGAGGCAGGAGAACTGCTATGAGTTCCAGGCCAGTCTGGGGAATGATGTGAGACTGGCACAGGACCATGTTTTGACCTGAGAGCTCTTGCTATAACCAATTACAGTTATTTCTTCCATGACTGTCATTGGGTCATAAGGACTGAATGCATAACACCCATCACTGCTTGGGACACACAGAAGCCCACCAATGGCAGGCACTGAAACAAGGGCAGCATTTCCAGCACAGGTGAAGCCAGTTCCAGTACAAACATACAGCATGCCTACAATCAACAGCATCATTTGCAGGTCAACAATCACCACCGGCAGCAAGAAGATTGTTCTCAAAATGATTGAACCAACCCAGCCTTCTGCCCCAGTGCCAGGGGCAAGCTACTCCTTCTGGGTCTTTTTGGACCCAGCCTGGATGCGATTTGCAACTATGAGAGCCAGAAATTTCTCATCCTGAATTTACCTAGTCTTTCTCCCAGAGTGGTTTAAACAGGAGAGCAAACTAGATGGTCACAAACGCTCCACTATAAGAAGAATACAGTCAGGAGAACTCTATCCTGAGCGTCTTGATTGCTCACTATAACCAGTAACACCATAGCATCTAATTCAACTTTGTAAAGACCATAGGCAGGCAGGCAGAAAGACAGACATGCACAGACACGCATGCATTCATGTACACACACATGCACACGTGTACACACCATGGGAACCACACATTGTGATAAATGCACTCATTAGCTAAGTAACAATAATAATTTCTCGCCCTCAGTCACACATTGTGGTTTACATCTCTAATTCCAGAACCAGAAACAGAAGCAGAGCCAGGAGGATCGCCACAAATGTGAGGCCAACATCAGCTACATAAGGAGAGAAACCTCTTCTCGGATGATTGAGGAGGGAAAGAATGGTAGCAATTCGTACTGTTAACAAGTCTTAGTGGTGCAGTCCTAAAACGCTGACTAGTACAGAGGGTGAGGAAATAGGAAAGCCAGCCTGAGCTACAGAATTCCGCAGGCCAGCCAGGGCACAGAGTAGGACCTTTACTCTAAGAGAGAGGCAGGAAGGGGCAGAAAGGAAGAGGGGGAGGACAAAGAAGGAGACTAGGAGAGAAAGGAAGAGAAGAGTAGGAGGAAGATGGTTGTGAAAGAGGAAGAAAGAAAAGAGGGGGGAAGGGAAAGGGGGGGGGGGGGAGGGAGGGAGGGAGGGAGCCATGGCTTGAGTTGTTTCAAGTTACCCAGCACTGGATCTGACTCCATAACCAATCCAGCCTCCATGCTCAACTTCATGACTGTAAGAAACAGCAGGAACTAGGAATAGTCCCCCCCTCCCTGTCTCCAAGATAGTGCTGTTCCGGCTGAAATGACGTATGGAAATAGTCAGTCCACCTCCACAAGTCTTCACCGTCACCACGCAGATGCCTTTTGAAGGCACAGGCTGCAAGGCCCTAGTCTGGAGCAAGTGTGTCAGCAAGCTCTTTGGGGTGCTGGGGTGCATGCAGAGTTAGAGGCCACAGATGTCCAGACAAACCAGCCAGCAGAGAGGTGTCCATGGATATGTTTGTGACGATCCACGGATCTGGAGAGTAACTATTTAAGAACAAATGGTGACCTAGTGCCAACAGCAAAATCCAAACACAAGAGGTTTCCCTCGGAGCTGGTTTTCTTGTTATCTAACACGGGTTTCACAGACAGATGCTCTACTACTGCTCTTCCAGAACTTAGGCCAGCAGACTCCAGCTCTGCTCGTCAGCAGCCGCATACTCTTCCCCATCCACTGTTTCTTGGGCTCCGTGTCTTCCATCTAGAGACCGCGGCGAATCCACATCTCCCTGCGAATCCCTGCCTTTGATTCTTAAGAAGTTCAAACAGCAGTGGTGCCAAACAATGAGAGCACCGATGATGGAGAAGCATGAAAGCATGAGGACAAATCACCGCATATTATAATCTTGAAATAAGGTATGGGAGTCTCTGTGCACGCCATAAAAGCAAAACTCGAGTTTTGCAAATTGAGTTTCTGAACCACCAAGGAGAGCATGGGCTCTGAAGTCAGGAGATCAAATGTGTGCTTGGCTGCTCAGTAACCATGTAATGCAAAGTGAATTAATTAAGTCGTGAATTCCTTTGCTGCAAAGCGAGGGTGAACAGTCATGAAGCAGCCAATGATGTTATGAAGAGCAGATGCGGTTAAGTACATAGAGAGCATGGAGCCAGGGCTTGCCCCTTGAGGGCTCTGTAGGCAGCATTATTTCACTGTCATAGCTGTCATCAATGGTACCATAGCTGTCCCCTGGCAGGTGAAACAGGGGTCCCCCTACAGGAGCCACAGCTGTGGGCAGTCCCCTGGCCAATGATGATGGGACACGAGATAGAGCTGTTCTCATTCTTACCCGGGGTCCCTACATTTTTGCCACCATATCCCTCAGGCTTCTCACTGTCAAGCTCTGAATTAAGCCATTAAAATCTAATCATCTGTAGTGGGCTAATGTTCATCAAGCTGGACTCCTGGATAAGTCCTGTCAAGGAGAAGATGATGCAGAATCTCTCTCTCTCTCTCTCTCTCTCTCTCTCTCTCTCTCTCTCTCTCTCTCTCTCTCTCTGTGTCTCTCTGTCTGTCTGTCTGTCTCTCTGTGTGTCTGTCTGTCTGTCTGTCTGTCTCTCTCTCTCTCTCTCTCTCTCTCTCTCTCACACACACACACACACACACACACACACACACACACACACACACACACACCAGATATTTCTCCCTTCTTATCTGGATACTTAGCCCAGTGTGACATCTTGATTAGGATCCATGACTATATAACATATAATCAGATGGATAAATACATACTTGACTCCATTTATACATAAACATACACACACACACACACACACACACACACACACACACCTCTTTCTCTGCCATATTCAATCAGTACAGTGGATGACAGAACACTCATGTTTAGACAAGCCCGGATACCCCTCACACTTCCCGAAATGTGCCTCTTCAATCTAGGACGACCAACAGCATTCTCATGCCTGGAAGAAAAGGCTTCTGTCTGTGAGCAATGAACAACCTCCACATGTTGAGGCCATGGATTCCAACTGAGCTCTGTAGGATAAACATGGTGTGCATCATCAACAAACGGGATGACCTCAAGCTGCTCCTGGTACTCCAGTTGCTTTCCAAAGCTAGAGAATGAGGCTTTTCCAAATTAGAGATAATTCAGCCAGCTATGGCAGTGGCTCCACAAACATCTCTAGAAGCCAAGAAAGATATATTGGACAAAGACTGCATAGTGTGTTTCCTGATCACTATAGTGCTCGCATCTGTGTGGTGGCTCTGCAAACAGCAAGCATGCTTCTGACGACTCTTCCAAGGTCATTTGTTTGTTTGTTTAGTTGGTTCTTGTTTTGCTTTGGGTTTTGAGATAGAATGTTGCTATACAGCCAAGGCTGGCTTTGAACGCGTGGCAATCCTCCTGCCTTAGCTCACTGACGTTAAAAGCACGTACCACCACTCTGCGCCTCCATAATATACCTTATGATTTCATGGTTAGAGGTGAGAACAAGGTTCAGAAGCTTGACAGGTAACAGATCAAGACTGAAGCACTGAGTGACCATGCTTTCTGCAGTCAGCGCTGATGTGAGCGCTAACAGCCCATCAGTTCGAGAAATGAGCATTGGTTGGGGGTGTGGCTCAGCTGTGACAGTATCTGTCTAACATACATGCACAAGTCCCAGGCTCAATCCACAGTATCATGTGACCCAGGAGTAGGGGCTTATGCCTGCAATCCCTACATTCAAGAACCTGGAGGACCTGAGGTTCAAGGTCAGCGGCAGGTACACAGTTACCTGGAATACAGAAAACCTGTGTGAAAGAAAGAAATGAAAGAGGGAAAGGAGGAAACAAGGGAGAGAGAAGAAAGGAATGGATAAATGGAGGGAGGGAGAGAGAAAATAGGTGGATGAAAGAGGAGGGAGGAAAGGAGGGAGAGAGAGGAATAGAGGAAGGGAGAGGAGAGAGGGAGGGAGAGAGGAATAAAGGGAGGGAGGGAGAGGGAGGGAGGAATTAAAATACCAGAAGTAACTCTAGGGTGTCTTCTTGCCCTGGTTTCAAGCCGTTCAGAGACAGAACTTTTCAGAATGCGTTGAAACAAATGAACACTGGTGTCTTGGGGTGAGCCCGCACACAGGAATAATGAAATCCATTCATCCCCACAGACCTTCCAACAATGTTCTCTCCCACAGCCCCTCAGGGAGGTGGGCATGGGTATCACTTCCCACACAAGGGGCAGCAGCTTCAGAGGAGTGACAGCACAGGGGAGCACGGTGGAACATGGTGGAGCATGGTGCCCACCTGTCATCCCAAGCTCAGGAGAGCCGATGCAGAAGGCCTTCAGTTTGGGACCAGGCTGGCTATGTCATAAAATGCTTTCTGAAAGGAAACAAATCAACAGCCACAACCACAATGGCAGCACCCCTGACAAATATTTTCCTGTGCGCATTTTCTACTGGCATTTCACATGTGTCAGCATCTCAAGCAGCCACAGCACCCATTGATCAGAAGACAGCGGCTTGGAGAGGCTAAAGGATCCACCCAATGCCAGTGCTAGAGCTCATGTGTTGGAACATGAGCCCTAAGACGTGTTCGAACAAAAGACACCTCACACCACTCTCAAGTGCAAACCAAGCCATGGGATCCCCTGTGTCAGAATCTCATTTGGTTTCACTCTGCTGCTCTGAGGATGAGTTGATTTTATCAGTGTGTGTGTGTGTGTGTGTGTGTGTGTGTGTGTGTGTGTGTGTGTGTGTGTGCACATGCATGTGTTTGTGAGTATATGTGGGTGTTCAGATACACATGCATGTGTGTGCACCAGCCTGTGGAAGCCAGAGGCCAACCTCGGGTGTCTGTGTGGGTTCTGGGGATTGAACTCAAGTCCTCCTGATTGTGTACTACAGTACTAGCACTGTACTTTGCCGACTGAGCTGTCCCCTCAGTCCCCTGACCTTATTTTTGTCATACACAACTGATATATAATTTCTAGTCATAGATATACTATGTCTTCGCCACCTCTGTCTCCCATTTCAGGTTTGAAATCACACATCACACCACAGTGACTGTGGCTTATATACTTTTTTGTTTTGTTTTGTTTTGTTTTGTTTTGTTTTGTTTTGTTTTGTTGCAATCCAAGTAGAGCCCTGCAGTTGGAGAAGCCTCCAGATGAGACAAGAGAACACTAAGAGAAGGCCTGCATGCAAGCACAGCCTTGCTTTAGAGGGAGACATGGTGAGTTTCCCACTCAGCAATTAGCTCACCTCCAGTCAGAGCTGTGGAGGGACCACTTGTAGATAAGGAATGGCTTGATGTTTTGTTAGCTGTTTATCTTTCTGAGATATGGAATGAGCGTTTAATTCAGACACAGCTTCCTACAAAATACTCTGAGGGGGACGAGAGGATGAATGAAGAAAAGCTGTGTGGACATCAGAGAGGAGAGGAGAAAGAAAAAATGTAAAGGGAGATGAGACGAAAGAGGTGATTCCAGCACTTGGAGAGGCTGAGGTGGGAGAATCATCGGGAGTTTAAGATGACTCTGGGCCACATGCTGAAAAATAATAAAATAAAGCAAAATAAAAGTAATTAAAAATAAAATAAAATGAAGAAGAAAAGCTGAGGAGGGCATAGGCAGAGAGATGGGAGAGAAGAGAAAAGGAACCCAGGGAAGAAGAAAACAGAAAGGGGGCAGATGGTGGAATGAGCTTTTACATTTTAACATTATTGTATTATTGTCGTTGTCGTTATTATTATTATTATTATTATTATTATTATTATTATTATTACAGAACAGCAGAAACATCTACCCTGTTTGACCATCCACATGGCTTCCTATGAAGAAGTATACATCACCATGCACCCCTAAAGGATGTTCTGGGTGCCTCTGGTTTGTATGAACCCAATGGAAATGTCATCTTCATTGATAGCTGGCCTTGGTTCTGTTTGCCACACACAGGCCTCACCGAGCACACGATAAATATGATGTCATTTACTGCTCACAGCAACTTCAGAGCCCGCCACTAAGCCCATGCACTCCAAAGGCTATGGAAGGAGTGAGGCTGAGGTATTAAATGCTTGAAGGTCCCAGCTGTCAGTGCCACTGCTCTGTTGCAGATGCACTGGGCCAACAGATGAGTAAGAACTAAGCTGTTGTGAAAGCCAAGCTCAAAAGGCCTTTGTTGGCTCATTCGTTGGTTTGGTTGTTCGGTTGGTTTTGTTTCTGTGGTGAGGAGTGAATTCATGGCTCGCCCTGGAGAAGACTGTCTACCACTGGGCCACAGCCCTATTTGAACTTTTGAAAACAAAGCCTCATTAGCTTGGGTCGGCTTTGAATCCACTCCAGGGCTCAGGCAGATCTTGAACTTGTGACCCCCTCCCTCAGCCTCCGCAGTAGCAGGAATGACAGACCTGAACCGCTAGACCCAGTTCAGCATTTTTTC
Organism: Rattus rattus; assembly: GCF_011064425.1. Lineage (NCBI taxonomy): Eukaryota > Metazoa > Chordata > Mammalia > Rodentia > Muridae > Rattus > Rattus rattus. The sequence goes on along the minus strand of NC_046162.1, from coordinate 12,450,714 downwards.
CCAAGTAGATGATTTTTAATCTAAACGTTGCCTAAAGTTTTAAAGCTCTGTTTATTTAATTTATTCTTCTCTCATACGATACACTCTGACTGAAGCCTCCTTCCCTCCCCTCCTCCCAGTTCCTCTTTCCGCACCCCTCCAGATCTACTGCTGCACTGTTTCCCTTCAGAAAAGACCAGGCCTCCCGGGGATATCTACCAACCGTGGCATAGCAAAATGCAATAAGCCTAGGCACAAACCCGCATATCAAGGCTGAACACAGCAACCCAGTAGGAGGGAAAAGGTTCCAAAAGCAGGCAAAATACTTACTGTTCCCCAGTCCCACTGTTAGGAGTCCCACAGGAACACCACGCTATATAACCATAACACATATGCAGATGACCTGGTACAGACCATGCCGGCTCCAAGATTGGTGCTTCAGTCTCTGTAAGTCCCTATAAGTCTTGCTTAGTTAATTCTGTGGGCCAAGTTCTCCTGGTGTTGTCTTCCACCTCTCTGGTTCCTACAATCCTTCCTCCTCCTCCTCCTCCTCCTCCTCCTCCTCCTCCTCCTCCTCCTCCTCCTCCTCCATGGGGTTCCAAGCCCCTGCTCCATCAAGAGCCATGCTTTCCAGAAAACCAGGTAGGCCAGGTCAGCATTTTTAGCAAAGGCTTGGCTTGGCAAAGCAAGCATTGTGCATGGTAACTCAACTCTGCCACTACAGCATGCAAATGAAGTCATCTTTATGTGCTCTGTAAGTGAATGGGGGTGACTACTGCAGTGGTTTGAATATGGTTGGCCCTAATAGTGGCACTATTAGGAGGTGTGGCCTTGTTAGAGTAGGTGTGGCCTTGGAGGAAGTGTGTCACTGTGGGAGTAGACTTGGAGACCATCCTTCTAGCTTCCTGGAAACGGTCTTCTCCTAGCAGCCTTCAGATGAAGATGTAGAACTCTCAGCTCCTCCTGCATCATGCCTGCCTGGGTGATGCCATGCTTCCACCTTGATGATAATGGACTGAACCTCTGAACCTGTAAGCCAATCCCAATTACATGTTGTCCTTTATAAGACTTGCATTGGTCATGGTATCTGTTCACAGCAGTAAAACCATAACTAAGACAAATATGTTCCAGTAAACCTCTATTATGAAAGCAAACAGTGGGCCAATTTCACCCAGGGATCCCCTTGGACCATTCCTGTGTCACTGTTGCTTATGTCAATATTGGAGTGGGCAAAGAAACTTGGAAAATGAACGCCCCAAACAGGCACTAGTGAAATCTCACTATCACAACCCAACGTTTTCCTCTCTGAAGCTGGAGCGGGCCGTAAGCCCCACCCCCAGGATGAAAAGTCTGTGAGAAACCAAAAGAAGAATCTTCATAAGGAACACTGTGCCTCCCCGGCCCAGTCACACATTCCCCCGTGGCTGCACTCATGTAAATGCAAATGAAAAACAGCACCTTTGAAAGAGAACAGAAACAGTGAATAAAACATTACACGGAGGAGCCTGACACAGCACTTAGAAGTTAATGCCCCAACAGTTATTTTGGGGGATCCGGCATATGTTGCTCCTCATCTGCAATTAAAAAGCCCCCTGCCTTATTCACTCAGTAGCTGCAGAACACAGCCAATTAGACAGGGACTCAACGGACGCCACTGCAGCCTGGAAGCTCGTAGCAGGTGAGGGGACTGCAGCCTGGACTAAGAGCCGGCTGCACCGCCAGGGACAGGAAGTGATCGTTTCCAGAGACTCTCCAAGTCATCTTCATGTTCTTGGGCAGATCTTTTTTTTTAATCATTAAATGTTATACAATGACATTTCTTTCATCACTCAATACTGCTGTCAGTTCTGGCAGAAAATGTAGTAGACACATGCTCCTGCTCCCCTCCTCCTCGGTGCCAGACACAATGTAACTGCTTTGGCAGCGTCTGTACAACCAAGGTGCCGCCTCCTCCTGATCCAGCCATGTTCTCAGGCCTTCACCACGGCTGTGGTGAGGGGGAGTCCTCAGCACATAGGGGACTGGATGATTGTTTGGGGGATGTTTTGGTGCCGGGAAATCCACACAGCCCAGGAAGTTCTACACTGGACCAAGCCTTTGTGAGACAGCAAGGCTTTTCTTGTTGGCATATTCTATCTGTCATGGGTCTTGTTATTTTGTGCTGTTGTACTGAAGAATTAGAAAGGAGTCTCTCGAGCTGAGAACCCAACCCAGCAGCAGAGCACCTGACCAGCCTGAGGCAATTCCCAGCACTGAAAGTAAGTAAATAAATAACAAATAATCAAACAGAAAGATGCGACTCCCCTTCTTCTATTTTCTCTCTTCCTTTTTGTTCCTGTATTTGAGTCGGGTCTCGCATAGTCCAAGATACCTTCAAATTATTTGAGTATTTCATCCTCCTGCACTACCTCCTGTGTGCTGGGATGCAGGTGTGGACCACCATGCTGTTGTAGGCAGTGCCGGGAGTCAGATACCCAGTGGTCCAGGAAGACTAAGGAAGACCACTGTCCCAGCTACGCCGCCATCCTCCACTCCTTTCTCTTCACCTTAGTCTACCCTATACCCCGCTTCCTCGCTCAGTCTCTGCTTCCTGGCTGCGAGTCACTAACAGAAACGGAAGTACAGGGTGTTCACCGATCCACTGAGCAAACAGTTTCTGACATCTGTGACTTCAGGTGTTGTTTAAATCTTTGATATACAGTGACATGAAGTTACTTTTTTTCCAAGTGCCTATATGCGAGTGTGGGAAAAGTAAGGAAAACATCTCTACTTTGACACACTGGGTCTCCTATGCTGTGCTGTCTGCTGATGTAAAGTAGCAATAGGCTGGAAAGGTGGCTCAGTGGGTAGGAGCACTTGCTGTGCAAGCAAGGGGAACTGAGTTCAGACCCCATCATCCATATAGAAAGCTTGATGTAGGTGGGGGTGGGTCTGTAATCCTAGTGCTTGGACTTTGGGGTCAGGGGGGACAGGGTCATTGCTGCAGCTCTCTGGCCAGCCTTTCTAGAGAGAGGCAGACTCAGCAACAATAGTTTGCCTTCAGTTAACAAGACAGAGCAATAAAAGACAATGCTCAATGTCCTCTCCTGGCTTCCACAGGCAAGCACACCCATGCATGAACATACCTACACACACACCCACACATGTGCACACACACGCACATACACATGCACACATACCCACACACACATGCACACACACGCCTACAAACACACACACACACACGTACACATACACACACACACATGCACACATACCCACATACACATGCACACAACACAGCCACACTTGTACTCACCACATTTACTCAAACAATAATTGATAATAAAAATAATAATAATGCTAACAAGGGAAGCCAGGAAGGGATCTGAACTTGAGAGAGTGTTGTAAGAGGGGCCTAGGATTACAAAAAAAGAAGTATGGGGTCTGGAGAGGTGGCTCAGTGGCTAAGAGTGCTTGCTTTGCTAAGACTACATTGATATATACATACGTGCAGCACATACAAACACACCTAAAAATTCAAGTAAATCTTAAAAAAGTAAAGAGAAACATGGGATTCTCCCATCCTGTTCATGTCCTTTCCCACTACTCCCTGGTCTTTTGATATCCTGTTGACTTTTGAATAGAGACAAAAACCTTCAATGACCTTTCGGGTCTGCCTACTACTCCCCTCCCTCTCCCCAAACACACTGACTTCCTGGCTGTTTCCAACATCTGGCTCTGCACCCAGCTGTGCGGTACCTGAAGTTCCTCAGAACCCACTCCCAGCCCTCCACGCGGCTGTCCGCTCCCTTCAACACTGCACAGTCCTGGAGCCTTCCCTACAGCCATGCAGGCATCTGCCAGCTCTCTTCCCTTGATGTCAGCCCTGCTTCCTTCCAGGCATCACCTCCTGACAGGCCTGTAGCCCCTCACTTGCTGGTCTCACTGCCTAATAGTCGTGCATCCTTCCACTTGTTGATCTCTTTGTTGTCTGTGTCCCTCCGAGATAGTCTCCGGAGCCCTGTCATCGGCCACTGTGTTCCCTGTGCCCAGCCTGTCCCCTGTGCAGACCGGTGATGATCACTGGTCTCTGTAGAATGACACTCAGCTCTCAACATCTATGACCTGTTGCGTGCTCTCTTTCTCTCCAGCTGATCCCACATTCAGCCTCCAGTGGGTGCCTCCGAGCAGGGAATCAGATACTCAGCTGTCGCCACCCTGGATTAAAAGTCTTCACAGTGTCTGGAAGCTCTTTAGATAAATTATAAGCCCTAGCGTACGGCTCAGTCAGTAAGCACTTGCCTTGAAAGCCTGAGGGCCCGAGTTCTACCACCAGCACCCACAAAAAGATTCCGAGTGGATTACCACATGCTTGTAACCTCAGCGCTGGGGAGACAGAGCAACTGGTAGACTAACTGGTGAGCTCTAAGACACGTGTGTGTGTGTGTGTGTGTGTGTGTGTGTGTGTGTGTGTGTGTGTGTGTTCATGAGACTGTATGGCATAAGTTTTAAGGATATGGAAAGGAGAAAATGAGAGGCTCATCGAACTAGAAATAAAGTCTCATGATTTCCCTTACATGGAATCTAGAACTGTATTTGTATATAATGAAATGAAAGCAAAGAGTGCGGGTATATTTAAGAGGGAGGGGAGCAGGGGATAGGATGAAGGAGGTAGCTGGGCTGAGTCTAAGCAAAGCACAATGATAAATACATATAAAATGTAGTGAACCCTGTTGTTTATGATATATACATATAGAATGTACCGAACCTGCTGTTTGCTTACTAGCCACAAAAATTAATGATGGAACAAGAAAACCTGGCTACGGAGATCGCTCAGATGGTAACATGCTGGTCTCGCAAGTACAAGAACCTGAGTTCGAATCCCCAGTCCTCCCTACATAAAACCAGGTGCAGTGGCATGTGCCTGTAACCCCAGCTCTAGGAGGGAGAGGACAAGAGGATCCTGGGGCACACTGGCCAGCCAGTCTTGCTAAGTCCGCAAACTCCTGGTTCAGTGAGAGACCCTGTCTCAAAACAGTGAGATGCAGGCAGGATAGAGGAAGACCCCAGTCGTGAGCCTCAAGCCTCTCCATGCACACACACTTCTACCTACGCATACAAACATGTAGATGTACACATGTCACACCCGAAAAAGTACCGAAATAAAGAACTCAAGGATCATGACCTTCAAATAAGGGGCTATGGCTTTACTGGATTAATGACAGTTGGACCCTAAAGAAGTAGGAGCCCTCATGACAACTTATGACAATAGTCTGTGACTATTGGCAAACTATACAAATGGTGACTGTCTGAAGGTTATATGACATATAACTGTCTCATCACATGACTCTGACATAACTCAGCAAAACTTGGATCCAAATCTCACCTCTACTGAGTTTCTTTAACAGACTTTTCTACTATGAAAAGTCAGGATGTAGTTGGATCTTCTAACAAAATCACCAGCCTGAGAACTTCCTGGGTGCCCTGCAGCGTTTTGTCTAAATTAACATGTTCCTTCCTCATAATTATCCCCTCATCCCCATTTCACAGATGAGGAGACTGAGGAAGAGGATGCTCCATCATAGAAGGGGGGAAGATTGCCAGCAAATGGTGGCATCTGGACACGACACTGCCATTGAACTCATAACAGCTGTCATGGATGGCACAAGACCTGCACAAAGTCAAGCCTGTTAACTCTCTGCACAGAGAAGGAAGAACTTCATGGAGGAGCAGAGGAGAGAGGAGGGAAGTGGGGAGGAAGGACTTCATGAGACCCACACCTACCTGAGGAATATATGTGGTTGGTGATCACTGAAGGTAAATGTCATTTTTCTTCCATGATATGCCCTGTGGTAGGTTGCCCTTCTTTCAGAAAAATGGCCCTATACCCATGTCCACACAGACAGCACTAACTGGCCTCAGGGGTTATCTGGGAAGTGAGCAGAAGGATATGGGGAAGATCAGGGAGGAGTTGAAGGGAAGAGTGGGGTTGGATGTGATTTAGTGCATCGTATTTGTGCTTAAAGTTGCCAGGGCTGGTTTTAAGAAGAAGGAATTCCAATAGAGGCACAACGAGAAAGAGGGGTTCAGGGGGTGACCCAAGCACTCCAGAGGCAGGCCATGCTCTGAGCCATCAAGCAGCAGTGAGAACTCGGCAAATGGCGAAGGCAGAAGAGGGAGCACAGGCAGGTTCCATCACCTGTCTTCCCCACTGCTGAGGAGACTGCACAAGGCTTTGTGGGAAGAGCAGTTTCCAGTGGCCTGAACCCTTAGAAGACCCTACCTGGTCTATCACCATGCAAGGCCTCCCAACACCTCAGACTCCCCCTGGTCTGCAGCTGTGGGTAAGTTTGCCCAGTTATCCTAGATAAGATTTCACCTTTACCAAAGGACAGTTCCCTGGTTTTCTCATGTGTGCAGACCACCACATGCCACTCCAAACAAAAACCAAAACTCAGTTTTGTCTTCACTTGCTAATGAGGTCTTACCTCATACCTGTCTGCAGAGAATCATGTAAGGCTTTTTATTCCCAACAGGCCCAAGTTCGTTCAGGTGGGAGATGGGCTGTGTTCTCATCTGTGTTATCCACCGAGCATTGCTGAGCCAGACAAGCACTGATCCTGTGCTGCAGTTCATGCCCAGGAGGCTATGTCTGGAGGGAATGGGGACAAAGTGGGCCAGCAGTGGCTGTGCTTTGATGGAGCACATGTGGTCACACCACCATTCCCACTTCCGGACCACACAAGCGTGTGTTCACACTCCCTTGTCTGGCTCCTGGGCTCAGCAGCAGTGTGGCTCAATGTCAGTATTTCATGGACACAGTGGATTCCCGTCCTTTTTGTGGATTTGGAAACTGAGGCTTGGAGGGTTATAAAGCTTGTTCAAAGGCATAGCTCTGGAGAACTGCCCACCTCTCCCTTCTCAAGCTCATTCTTCCCTCCCGAAGTGTCTCCCACCTTGTGAACCACTGAGCAGACACTCAAGGCAGATAGACCCACTTTCTCAGCAGCACCTCTTGATTTCCAAGCAAAACAAACTAGCAAAACTCGGCTGCTGTGTGGCCCTGTAGGAAGAGAGCAGACCATGGCATAGATGGATATCTTCTTCAGGCCAGGCCACCAGAAAAGCTGAGGTTAGTAGTGTAAGCAGACAGAAAGGTCTGCGTCCCATCTGACAGAGTCATATGATTTCTGAGACAGACATCGTCTATGCCTTGAGGCTGGGTCAGCAACTATGGGGAATTCAGCAAAATGGGTCAAGACTAGCCCAGATCTGATTAGCCAGGCACTAGGGAGAATGGACTGGATGGCTAGCGTATGAACCAAGAGCAAAGGCATTACTTGTCTTGGGAGACACAGGGCCTTGTGGGCTCCTAGAAACCTTAAAGATTCCCAAGATCTAGGTTTCTCTGGGGATTGAGGTGACACCTTCCCCTTCCTCGCTTTATCTGAACACCACAGAGAGCTTGAAACCTGCACTGTGATAAACTGATTGAGAGCTGCACAAAGAGGTCTGTGCCTGGGATCCCAGACCTTGGGAGGTGATGCAAGGACTGAGAGTTCAAGGTTACATGGTCAACATACCAAGGTCAAGGCCAGATTGAGCTACATGAGACCCTGTGAAAAGAAAGAGAGGAAATGGGGAGGTAGGAAGAGGGAAAGGGGTAGGGACAAAGGAAGAGAGAAAGGGAGGGAGAGATGGAGGGAGGAAGGAAAAGAAGGAAAGAGAAAGAGAGGGAGATGGGGGCTGCAATGAGAGCAGGCTAGAGAGGGAGGGAGAGAGGAAGGGGGAGGTAAAAGGAGCAGCTGTGTTCATTGGTTGGCTGGCTAGAAGCATTGTAACAGGTCCCACGAATGAGAAGCACATACCACAAACTGATGCCCTCTCCTAGAACAGTCATCCTGAAAGAATTCACTGGCTCTGTGCTACATGAACACACCCTGACTACCAAATGCTTCCCGCCAGATGACACCCCCATACCCCCTTCTCACACTGCTTGCCCCAGGCCCCACATCTTCAGCAGCCTTCTCCTGTCAAAGCCCTACTCACCTTCAAGGAGAGTCCTTGAATCAGCTCCCTCAGGACGGTTTCCCTCTTGTTCCATTTAGCATGTGCACTGCCCCCCATGTAGTGAGTGTGGAAAGCCTGGCCTCCAGCTGGCGACCCAACAGGGAGGTGATAGAAATGTTAGGATCTGAGCCCTACTCAGAAGAAGCAGGCCTCTGTTGTATGTCCTTGAGGATTTGGGGACCTTGCCCCTTTCTCCTGGCTTCTCTGATCTGCCACACATCTCCACCACAATGTTGACTGAGATGAGGCAAAGTATACCCTCCCTCCCTTGAATCATTTTTTCTAGGATGTTTGCCAAAGCCTTGGAGACCTGGCTAGCATACCTGCCTTCTCTAAGGTCTCACACATCTTAAGCTAGTGGCTCTCAAACTGAAACTCATATCAGCATCGCCTAGATTTTCTCAGTCAGAAGAGCTTGGAAAAAGCTCGAGGCTCTGTGTTTCCAGGGTATGTTTGATGCTGCCAGTCCTGGGAACACGTTCAGGGACCATTGCACTCAGGGTCCATGGACTTCTGCTTGCTGCTTCCAGGGAAAGGTGGTAACTAAGAGGTCATTTGCTGCAAGCACTCTCTCTCTTGAGTTACTGAGGTCAAGGGTCCCTCTGAACTCTGAACATTACCAGACCTCCCCACTCCTAACCACTTGTGTGGTTAATGGGACACCACTACCTTAGCAATTCAAATAACAGAAATGCGTTGTCTTAACAGTTCTGGGGGTCCCAGCCAAGGTCTTAGAAGGTCAGTTCCTAATGGAAAGACTGGAGGACAGTCTATCCCACGCCTCTCTCTACGCTTTGGCTTATAGTCAGCTTCATCATGTATACTCTAATAGAACAACAGTTGGCTCAGACCTGCCATGCCAGCACCTAGAATCAAGAGAGTTTCCAGGAATTTAAGGCCAACCTGGGCTACAAAACAAGAACCTGACTCAAAATTACAATAAGGTTGTGGGGGTTGGCCATACACCTCAGGTGTAAAGAAGTTGTCCAGCGTGTGACAGCTCTAGATTCAGCCTCTAGGAGATGGATAGTTGACAGATAGGTAGGTAGATAGGTAGATGGATACATGCATGCATGGGTGCATGCATGGATGGATAGATAGATGGATAGATAGATAGATAGATAGATAGATAGATAGATAGATAGATAGATAGATAGATAGACAGGAGAAATAGATAGACAGACAGACAAATAGATGAGAGGCACATAATGGACAGATAAATATGGAGAGATGATTGGCATATCTGCCACTCATCCTTTCTCTATGCCTGTCTTTTCAATTTTTCCCTTTTAAAATGGTAACCATCACTTTGGTAGGATGCTTCTAAACACCCTGTCTCTAAACAAGGTCACATTCTGAGATGTCAGGGGTTGGGACTTTGGTACATATTTCTGAGGGTGACATAAGTCAATGCATGACATCCCTTTATTCCAGGAAGGAGACACGACATGGAGATAACAACCATTTGTCTCCATGACCTGTCATCTAAGCGGATGTCACATCACCAGCTCAAGCATCACAATTTGAGCTTCTGGAGAATTCTGCTTAGGTTAGCATAAGTGAGCTGCTCAGCTCCTTATGCAGCGTGCTGATCTGGCGGTGATTTAAATCAAAAGAGGGCATCGCCTTGGTGGCCATGCTAAACAGTGGGCACTCCTCTGCCTTCCCCTGTCTTTCTTCCAGAAAGATCCTGTCCTTTGCACTGAGTTCACTAATCTGAACCTTTCTCTCTGCTCACCTGTAGCAATAGGAACCAACATGAAATCTGCCCAGCTCTGTCACCTTTCCCTACTTGGCTACACAGTAGTCAAGGTGACGTTTTAAAAAGTGTGTTAGTCCCCTACTGATCATTGATCCAGTCTAAGGGTCCATTCAAGGGTCTCTCTGGCTCTGGAGCCAGCAACTTCTCCGCCCCTTCCTAAGCCTTCCACAACCCTGCAGTCCTCCTAGACAAACAGATCCAAATGCTTGCAGCCCGTGTCTCCTGGAAGACCTTCCTCTGCCACTCATGCTGTAAGGCAAGACACCATATACTGGGCTTTTAAAAATGAAATACAATAGAATTACATCTTATCAAAGTTCTAGAGGTAAAAAGCCCAAAGTCAAGGTGCCAGTGGATGTGGTCTCTGGCGAGGGCTTACTTCCTGGTTCATAACTGGAACCTGCTTGCAGTGCTCTTGTGAAGGGGAGGAATGGAGGGCTCCTTAGTCTCACTTGACCTCCTGACCTAATTGCCTCCCGTGGTCCCTGCTCCTAGCATCACAAACGCAGGGCTTAAGAGGAATGTGGAAGATATGGAAGGGAAGGATGGTCTCTAGGGGGGACCAGCACTTACCAAGCACAGACAGATACTCGAGAGCAGAGAAGTAGGTCTCCAACATGGAGCCCATCCTGTAGGAGACTTGGAAGCAGCTCTGGCCACCCCACGGGCAAACCTGCTAAACCTGCTGAACTCCAGCAAATGTCCCTCACTTAGACAACTCCAACCAGTCCTTTAGACACCAAGGGGGGAGTCTCCTCCTCCAGGAAGTGCCCCTGTTCTTCCTCTAGGCCTGACCTCTCTCACAGTACATTCACTGTTGTTTCCCTGGGTTTCTCACACTGTGCCTGGTTCTGGTCTACAGGAGTAGAGTTAACACAGCATCTATCACATAAGGAAAAGTTTGCTAATACAGGTGTCTGCTGACTGACTTTACCACAAAAGTGAGTAGTGAAAAGCGTAAGGTCCTAACCACCAGGCCTGAGTGTCTTTGGTGTGACATCCACTTGCTACAGGTGGGTATACCTCCACAGCAGGAGTTAGCAGGACTCCGGGCTCTTCCAAACCCTGAGTGCTCCCTTGCTTGCATGGTCCCCTCCTCCTCAGGCAATGTGACTTTGTAAACCTCATTGGGGTAGGTCACCTTGTTTTTTAAAAAGATGCTTTATGTGTGAGATGTGGATTGCTTTCTATGTGTAAACCATACACACATATAAATAAACACACATTTCAGGGAGGCAGCAGCTTGGGATGACGGAACTGTGGAGATGTAGAGGAGGGCACCCTTCAGCAGTTGCTCTGAGGATGACTGCTGGCGGGAGAAACAACCCTCTCATCTACAGAGGTGAAGGAAGTGCCTACCCCACCCCACACCAAGCCAGTGGCATTCCGAAAGCCACAGACACTTGTATCACACCACAAAAAATCCTCCCCAATACACACACACACCACACACATACACACTACACACACACACACACATACACACACACATACACACACATACACACACACACACATACACACACAACATAAACACACACACATACACACACACATACACACACCCCACACACACACACACACACACACTCAAACACACACTCAAACACACTCACACTCACACATACACACACACACTCATACACACTCACACACACACACTCACACAGCAATCCACATCGCACACATTCACAAATTCAGATCCCCAAACACACACAAGTACATCAGTACTGTGCACACACATCACACTGAAACCCTCCCACTAGTTCACACACGCCATTTCCAACCACAAAACCACATAAAAAAAAATTGGTTCCCACACCACACACACCACAGGTAAACCATACACACATAGAGATAAGCACACATCTGTCACCCATCTGCCTCTTGTTCTTTCTGTATCTGCCTCTACAAGCCATGGCAGAGGCTGAGGAGCAGCTGTAGGGGGACATGCGACGTGGGGACCAAAGGTATGGAGGACGTAGCTGCTCTGAGAACACACGTGTGGGGAGGCAGAGTTTCGAGAACACATGAGTAGGGAAACGAACGTATAGAGGATTCTGACTTGAGAGAGGTGCAAGTGTGGGGGAACCTACTGGTCCTGTGCTGCTCAGGCTGGGACATCCGGTTCTGCAGGAGCTGCCACAGCCTGGAATCTTCCCTTTTACCTCAGCTCTGAAAGGCTTTGCTCTGAGCTTCCCATGAGCCCTCCTCACTGGCTTCTACCTGAGCCAAAACAGCTTTCTCTCTCTGTGCAGGAGCGGCTGGCTGCCCAGGTGAGTGCTGCTTATTAACAGAGAAGAAGAATGAGTCTTACCATCTTCATCATAAGAAAAGAGAAAGGCAAGTTTAGGCCTCCCTTCTCTGAAGCAGCCCCGGTATCACAATCCGGCTTTTAACGAGCTAATTCATCCAACAACCCAGAACAATTTCATTATACAAAAGACACAACGCAGAGTAGGAATTCCAGGGGGAAGGGACACAAAGTAAATCTTAATAAAATTTGAATCATATTTCCCATGTCTTGGGTGGGGTGTAGGCTTGATAATTAAGGAGAATCTTCTGTAAAGGTTCAATAAAATGACAAATTCTTTTGTGAAGAGATTATTCATTCCCTGTGCCTGTTCCCCGAAGCTAAATTGTTATATAAAAGCCTCACTTTGAACAAGCCAGGAGAGTTCCTTTAGGCAAGATGCTGGTCCCAAGTTCTTTAAAATGCAAAGAAGCTCTTCAGTGAGAGCTCAGGGTGGGGTCCCTCAGCAGGCCTCGGTCTCAGAAGGGTCACTTCCTGTAGTGCCTCCAGGATTGTTTTTCAACTCTCCCATGAGGATCATAGAGCCCAGAAAAACTACAGAAGTAAAACTAATATAGGTTTAGTACCTGGCACACATTAGGTGTTCAATAAAATGCTCACCAACACCGCTTCAGTGACTGTGTACCACCAGCATTCCTATTGCTGGGATGAAATACCCTGACCAAAAGCAACTTTGGGGAGAAATTGTTTATCAGGGTTACAGTTCTGGGTGTGTCCTGTGGGGAACTCACTCAGCAGGAGCTTGAGAGAGCTGACGATAACTGATTACAACCACAGTCAAAGGCAGAGAGAAATGAGTGCACCCACGTGTTTTTCTCCTACCTTATATAATTTAGAATCCCCTGCCTAGGGAATGGTGCCACCCACAATGGGCTGGGTCATCCTACACCAGTTATCAAGACCATCCTCCACCGGCTTACTGTGCTTGCTGTTTTCATGTCAGCTTTCAATTTGACGCAAGCTATAGTCATCTGATGGAAAACAAAAGCCTTCTAAGATTTGGCTGTAGGGCATTTTCTTAATTAGTGATCTGAAAGGGCACACAGTCTATTATGGGCAGGGCCACCACTAAGATTCTAATCTTTGGTGCTTTAAGAAAGCAAGCTGAAGATCATCCATGCTTATCACCCTGTACAAAGCTTAAGTCCAAGTGGATCAAGGACCTCCACATCAAACCAGACACACTCCTCCTAATAGAAGAAAAACTAGGGAAGCATCTGGAACACATGGGCACTGGAAAAATTTCAACAAAACACCAATGGCTTATGCTCTAAGATCAAGAATCGACAAATGGGATCCTGCAAAGCTTCTGTAAGGCAAAGGACACTGTGGTTAGGACAAAACGGCAACCAACAGATTGGGAAAAGATCTTTACCAATCCTACAACAGATAGAGGGCTTATATCCAAAATATACAAAGAACTGAAGAAGTTAGACAGCAAGGAGACAAATAACCCTATTAAAAAATGGGGTTCAGAGCTAAACAGAGAATTCACAGCTGAGGAATGCCGAATGGCTGAGAAACACCTAAAGAAATGTTCAACATCGTTAGTCATAAAGGAAATGCCAAAACAACCCTGAGATTTCACCTCACACCAGTGAGAATGGCTAAGATCAAAACTCAGGTGACAGCAAATGCTGAGGATGTGGAAAGGGAACACTCCTCCATTGTTGGTGGGGTTGCAGACTGCTACAACCATTCTGGAAATCAGTCTGGAGGTTCCTCCATTGAACTGCCTGAGGATCCAAACCTCTCCTGGGCATATACCCAAAAGATGCCCCAACATATAAAAAAAGACACATGCTCCATATGTTCATCGCAGCCTTTTATTGGAAGAACCCAGATGCCCTTCAACAGAGGAATCCTACAGAAAATGTGGTACATCTACACAATGGAATATTACTCAGCTATCAAAAACAATGACTTTATGAAATTACAGGCAAATGGTTGGAACTGGAAAATATCATCCTGGGTAGACTAACCCAATCACAGAAAGACATACATGGTATGTACTCATTGATAAGTGGCTATTAGCCCAAATGCTTGAATTACCCTAGATGCCTAGAACAAATGAAACTCAAGACGGATGATCAAAATGTGAATGCAGATCGCTCATGAGAGACACAACCAGAATAAAGCAAATACAGAGGCGTATGCCAGCAGAAACCACTGAACTGAGAACGGACCCTTTGAAGGAATCAGACCGAAACTGGAAGAGCTTGAAGGAGCTCGTCATGTACAACAATGCCAACCAACCAAGCTTCCAGGGACTAAGCCACCCAAAGACTATACATGGACTGACCTGGACTCTGACCTCGTAGGTGCAAAATATCCTAATAAGAGCACCAGTGGAAGGGGAAGCCCTGGGTCCTGCAAAGACGGACCCCCTAGGGAACGAGACGGTGGGGGAGAGGGCAGCAAGGGGGGGAGGGTGGGAGGGGAACACCCATAAGGAAGGGGAGGGGGAGGGATGTTTGCCCAGAAACCAACATTCAAAATGTATATAAAATACTCAAGTTAATAATAATAAAAAAAAAATAAAAAAAAAAAAAAGAAAACAAGCTGAGCAAGCCATGAGGAGCAAGCCAGTTTACATCACTCCTCCATGGCTTCCGCATCAGCTCTTGCTTTGGGTTCCTGCCCTGTGTGAGTTCCTACACTGAGTGCTCTTGAGGATGACGTTTTTCTATGGAGTGAGTGAAATAAACACTTTCCTTTCCTGAGTTGCTTTTGGTCATGATGTTTCATCACAGTAATAAAAAATCTGAATTATACATGCCCTTGGGTCAACTTGTTCTGCATAATTCCTTCTTAAGACCCTCAATTGACTCTTGGTTGTGTTGAGTTGACAGTTAAAACTGACCAGTATACCAACTGTTTGTGAAAGCCTAACACATTCTACAGAGTGCAGTTCAAGTCTCACCTCCCTGGGGAAGCATCTATATGAACATGCTAACTGGAAGGTCATTTCCTCCTATACAATTGGCTCTCAACATTTGGTCTATCTCTGTCTCCAACATGGTCTATCTCTGTCTGGTGACACAGTCCAAGTGTACATGCACTCTTCTGTGTCATAACTCCCTGGGTCCCTTTCTGACTCCTCATGGAACAAGAGAAACAGGGAAGAGCAGGGAGGAAGGCTTTGAAACACTGTCCCCTGGACATGATAGGGTGATGGCATGCAAGAACTTATAGCATCTGTGGTTTCCTGCACAAGACCAGCACAAGATAGGGCCTGTCAATCTGTGACTGAGGGCGGGGCATGGGGGATGGGGAGGGGATAGGCTTCAGAGGCCAAACCCCAGCCTGAATAGCAATAGTCAGTCAATGACCCCCTGGGGAAGGGGTGGGTGGTCGCCCATGTTCTAAAGAATAATCCCTCCTTGCAAACAACCCTAACTAAACTCAGTGGATCACAAGAAAGGTGTGGAAGTAGGAAGGGGGTTGCTGGGAAGAAGAGAGGGCTCAGCTGGAGTGGGAGGGGATGGGAGAGCGTGGGGGGGAATACATACGATTAGAACATTAAATACATGGATGAAACTGTCACAGAAGGCTCTGAAAGCCTCCCAAGATTCACCCAGAAAGGCAACCAGCAACAGCAGGACCAAGCCTTCCCTACTGCTTCCTTTCCTAGTGGGGAGATAAGCATTCCGGCCCTGCAAAGCCCCATGGGTCTGCTGTGATTTTTCCACCTCTCACTACTGAAGGTATGCGGTTCTCACCATCCTGCAGAAACACCACCGAACTTCAGGAAAGCGTCTGCAGCCATGGCTCCAATCCCCAATATAGGATCCCTGCCTGGAGTGCCCACAGTATTGACCGCTGAAACCCCACAGTGTGCTGCTAAGGAGCTGCCAGCAAGCTTGTTGGGACCAAATCCCCATGCTTTGTGCTTCTCTCATTCAGCCCGAGTCACAGAGTCTAGGGAAATGGGGGCACTCCACACATCTTTGCTGACCGTCCACCAGTGGAGAGGCCTGTATCATGTATTTAAATGGCATCATGGGGCTCTCTGGTGCCTGCCCTCCTGTCTGTACGTTTTGTTTACTTTGCTCAGTGCTATAAAGTCTTCCCCAACATTCCTCTTACATTCCCAAATTAAATCTCTTCATTTAGGCTACCACAATATTCTGCAGCTGTCTTTAATACAAGGGGAATCGTTCTGCTTTGGACTAGACCTTTGAAAAGTGCACAGGGAATCAAGAACGTAACAAAATCACACCAACTTCCCTAACCTTCAGTGGCTGCTACACAGTAAATGCTTCATAAATGTTGCCCGGGGCAAGTGAGAGAGCTTTGCAGTTAAAAGTGCTTGCCGCCAAGACTAACACCTGTATTCTATCCCCAAGACCCACATGGGGGAAGGGGAGAACCAAGGAGGAAAGAGTTGCTGGAGGAAGGCAGTGTGTAGGAGCAGGCTGGGAGGGTGGCTCTGCAATTGTGAGCATTTGTTTCAGCCCTGGGATCTCCAGTGCCCTCTCCTCGCACCCAGGGGTACCTGCATTTGTTTAGTGCACAGGTAGACACACACTCACATGTAAATGAAAAAAGGAATAAATTAAAATATACAACATAAGTGTACGAAAATGTCCCAATAAAATAATTTCTTCAGGGATGGACCTATGTCTCCATCTGCATATTTAGCAGAGGATGGCCTTGTCGGGCATCAATGGGAGGAGAGGCCCTTGGTCCTGTCAAGGTTCGATGCCCCAGTGTAGGGGAATGCCAGGGCAGGGAGGTGGGAGGGAGTGGGTGGGTGTACTCTCATAGAAGCAGGTGGGTGGGATTGCAGGTTTCTGGAGGGGAAACCAGGAAATGGGATAACATTTAAAATGTAAATTTAAAACTACAATATTAAAAAATCCATAAAAAGAAATAAAAATCTCCATGCCTGGTGTATAATAATAATAATAACTATTATTATTATTATCATTTCTTTGTATCTTAACCAAAAAGTTAAATAAACAAAATTCTATCTTGAGCGAACATTGCTTGCACTCATAAGGTTCACTAAGCTGGGGATGGCTCCTTGAACATCAGCCAAAGTTTTCCTCAGTGCCCATCTCAGACCTGACTCAGAGTTTGTTTTTTTTATTATTATTATCATTATTATTATTATTATTATTATTATTATTATTATTATTATTATTATTATAAGTTTGGCCTAGGAAAATGTATTCCAGGGGTTCAAGCAGTACCAAGAGGTATTGATCAAACTCATGGGGATATTCTTCCTTCCCTGATGTTTGCCAAGAGCCCACGGCTAGTTCGCAGACTTACACACAGCAGACTCCATGCCGGACCCCCTCCAGCAGGTCTGCAGCACTCAACTGCATAAAGACTGAGGTTAAAGTGGGACACAGCTTCGCCATCAATTAATCCTGACTGGTCTTCTGCCAGGGTGACGTCTTATCCCCAGCGTCTGGCAGCAAGCCCGATGGAGATAAGAAATGGCAGACTGGGTCAGACCGATGGCCCGTTCAGGCTGTGGCTCTGTCTGACAGCAAAAAGCTGCATGTGTCTCCCGCGACCTCCAGCTCCAAAGAGCATGCAAAGTAGCTATGCGGCAGATTCTCTTGAAGCTCCACACGTTTTCTGTGTCCCTGACATGCTGATGGTGTCCCTGGTTTCCTTGTGTTGGCACCTCTCTGGTAGAGTCTGGGACTAAGTTCCTGGCCTTGTTTTGTTTTCTGCACTTCAGAACCTGAGATGTTTTAGACTGGACAATTCTTTGCTGCAAATATTTAAGAATATCTTTAGACATTGCCTCTGAGGATAAAGGGAGGCTGAAAATCACTGCTCCAAGCCATGAGGGCAGCCTTAGTTAGTGACTGGGGGTGGGGGGTGAATCTGCGATCCATTTGGACCAATGAGATGTGAATGCGCACCGTCTTGCTGGAATGCCAAGTTCTTGAACCTGTGGCTATGGAATGTAGAATACAACCGCTTTGAGAGTTGACCAAGGAAAAAGGTATAAGAACTGAAGAAATTTGGTCTATTTAAGCCATGGCTCCCTACACTGGATAATTTTTGTCTATTTGACACAGAGTACACTCACCCGAAAAGAAGAAACCTTGGGTGAGGAATCGCCTCTATTGGATTGGCCTGTGGACATGTCCATGGGCATTTTCTTGGTTGCTCATTGGTGTGGGAGGGCTCCGCCCCGCCCTCTGTAGGCGGTGCCTCATGTAAAATTATCCTCACGGAAAACACTGCCAGAGATGCTAAGGATGACCGGACGAACCGTTAGCTCGCTATTCTCAAGGCACCGGCTTTGTCCTATAAGAAAGCTTTCCTCTGCTTACCACAAGCACTATCTGAGCTAACGGTAATAGATTTAAATCTACATTTGGATCTAAATCTAACTTTAGAAGCTGGCTTCAATTCCCACTAGCCAGAAGATAGGGTGAGGATAAAAAAAAAAAAAAAAAAAAAAAAAAAAAATAAGAGAATGAGACCATCTTTCTGGATCATTCTTCAGCTAAAGTAATGTAATACCCAGAAAAGGCCTAACAAAATGCCCAGCCTGCCTGTAGGTTTCCACAAATGCCGTATTCTCTCTTCTCTCTCTCTCTCTCTCTCTCTCTCTCTCTCTCTCTCTCTCTCTCTCTCTCTGTGTGTGTGTGTGTGTGTGTGTGTGTGTGGTGTGTGTGTGTGTGTGTGTGAGTGAGCACTTGTGGCATGTGTGTGTGTGATGTTTTTATTTATTTATTATTTTATTTATTATTTTATTTCCTCCACCCACCTGTCTTGTCAGCAAGCTCCTTTACCCAATGAGTCATCTCATGGTCCCCTTTATTGTGTTCTTGGTTCAAAGCTTGTTTTCTGGTTTTTTTGAAGTAGGCTCCGTTAACCTGCTTTGATGTTTTACAGACTCGAGCCTCACACCAGATTTGGGCATTGTCAGTGTTCCACCTGACTCATCTAATGCTCTCTTTCCACTTCAGCAAAATCAGTTTGACTTCCGCACAGGTCCTGGTCAGAGAGCATCCCTTTGGGCCCCATGTGTGAGAGACAGGATAGCCTCCGGATTAGCATGCTCCTCCCCACCCTGGAGTGGACTGCAGAAAGTGACCCTTGCCCTCATCCGCCCCAGCAGGTATAGAGCGTAACTGTCTCCTCTCTCTCAGTGGTAATTCTCATGTATATATTTCACTCTGATGCCGGAAGAGCCCCTGTTCATTTCAGCAGCCCACCTGTTATCTGGCCTGGTAACAGGCTCCTCATCGGCAGCCTTCTTCTCTCAGTATCCCCGCTCCCCTCCCTGGCCAGTGTCCCGGGTAAATCTGCACTCAATCTGCCATGGAGGTCTGTTTCCAGAGAAATCCAGCTAAGTCCCTCTCTCTTCATGTCAGTAGGTCTGGGTTCTAGTGCCTGGGAAAAGTCGTGTTTTCAGTCCGTTAATTTTGTGGTCTTGAACAAATTCTTAACCTGATTTATGTAAAGAGTAGCTAATAATGAATCTCTAAAAAGCAAAGCCCTAAAATAATAATAATAATAACAATAACAATAATAGTGATAATAATTACAATAATAATAATAGTCCCTGATAGGTTATCTAATCCCAAATGGCCTGCCCTAAAAATTTATAAGGTGTAAGCAACACTAAGTGGGTTCAGTAGAGTGTGTGTGTGTGTGTGTGTGTGTGTGTGTGTGTGTGTGTGCATGTGTGCATGTGTAGTGTGCATGTGTGTGTGTGTGTGTGTGTGTGTGTGTAGTGTGTGACAATAGTTATAAAAGAAAAAGTCATGAATTTAACACGGGGAATGGGAGAAATTGGAAAGGGAGAGGAGCAAAAATGATGTAAGTACGTTCTACTTCCATGAAATTATCGAGGGATAAAGGTTTTAAATTTAAAAGGAGCCTCACAAAAACTAAACGTGTGGTTAACGTCTGCTAAATACTATCTGGTGTGCAAGGACAACTCAGGTAGTGTTTATCTAAGATTTAGACATCTAATACAACTATTCACAATGTGATTGACACCTTGTCCATGTCCTAGAAGTGCTCGTGTTTTAAAGTCCCTGTCTCCCTGGAAGGCAAGTCAAGTTTCCAGCCTAAGCCTGAATTGAGGAATCTGATTTCCTAAAGTGGTCAACAGCAAGACGGAAGTTCCTCCCATTGCC
Organism: Rattus rattus; assembly: GCF_011064425.1. Classification (NCBI taxonomy): domain Eukaryota; kingdom Metazoa; phylum Chordata; class Mammalia; order Rodentia; family Muridae; genus Rattus; species Rattus rattus. Next base: position 12,430,481 of record NC_046162.1, on the reverse strand, counting down.
CCAGAGCACAGTTTTCCTGCTCTATTGAAGAGACATATGTGGAAACGCTTTTCCTCAAACTGCCTGGGTTCCTGACCCTAAAGACATGCTCAGACATGCCTGCAGAGGTCTGCATTTGCTGCAGTCCTTTCAGTCCTGGGAACAGAGGAGGCCTGCATCAGCATCCCAGCCACCGACTGAGCCAGTCCCAGCTCTGTAGAAATGAACACACCCCAGGCTGCATGCTGGGCAACCATTCAAGGCCCTCAAGATCACCCTTTCAGACTGCAGCAGCTTCAAATACCTAACAGGTTTCTCTCTGTGTCCCTTCCATCTGCTCCAGCCCTGTATATTCCTGGGTCCTCACAACCCTTCCACACTACGGCTGGGATCTCAATGCAAAATCAGAGCCATTTTCTAGAAGCCCCTTTCCTTCTCACTGGGAGGAGGAAAAGGAACAAACCCATCCAAATTATTGCAACAGAGACATACTCTTCCACCTGCTCTGAGCCGTTTACTCTCTGGCTGTTGAGACCTGGAAAGAAAGCCAGAGGAAAGGAAAACCCCAACAGTGTTTTCTTTACCTGTTTGTTATGTCACAGGCTGCAGTGAAAAACCCCTCCAACCATTAGAGAGCCTCTGGGTAAGAGTCCTTTGAGTTCCATTCATGAAAATATTGAAAGAGGGTGAGGAGACTCAGTGGGTAAGGCATTTCCACCAAGCGGGACACCCTGAGTTCAGACCCTGGGACCCACAGTGTAGAAGGAGAGAGCCAATAGCTTTAAGATTTCCTCTGCCTACTTTCCTCCATGTACATACTGTGGCAAGTGCACACACACACACAGACACACACGTGCACACACACTGCAAGTACTAATTTAAGCTAAGATTTTTACAGCATGAACTGACAGTGAACGGACAAGTATCTGTTTAACTTGTTTGCAGCTTACGCTTTGAGAGCTGTGCTCTATCCACAGCCTATGCAAAGCCAATGCATTCTTGTCTTGGGATCTCCTTCTCTGAGATAGCCTGTGCAACCCCTTGTTCTAATGGGCTGCGCCTGTCCAGCTCCCCAGCCCCCTCTCTTCCTGGGATCTTCTCCAGAACCCTATCACTCTATCACTTCTGTTACTGGGTGTGACTTGTGTGTTTGCCTATCTATATTGAAAATAGTGAAGTCGTAGGTGGCTAGAGCATCTTCTGATTCATCTTTGCCAAGTGCACATGAATGAAGCCCTGGGGGCATTCCCATAGCACAGTGGAGAAGCCACTCTGACCCTCATGTTGTATGTGTAGTCAGGCCATTAGTACTTGACAGGCAAAGTAACAGTCCTCAAAGTTGCCTGTGTCCTAACTCCAAGAAGCCGTGGTGTGTGTGTGTGTGTGTGTGTGTGTGTGTGTGTGTGTGTGTGTGTCCTTAAAGGACAAAGGAAATGTCACCAACGTAGTTTAAGAAAAGAACATTAAAAACAAATCATTCCCAGGCAAGAGCATTGCTTACATGAAAATATCTATCCAGGATAACTCGGGATAAATGCTGAGAAAAAATAAAAACTGATGATGCTTTCAAACATCAATATGTAGAAAACAATAATTCCCTCAGAGGGGTTTCTTACCAAACATCAATTTGCTGCATGTCACTAAATCTACAACAGTCTTTAATTATTCAATAGAAATTTCCATAGGTTGTGATGTGATGTGTGTGAAATGTATATCTAATAAGCAATAAAAGTAAAAGAGAAAATTACTACAAAGGGACGTGGGCTTATCCTCGCAGGACCAAAGCCTCAGTAGACAGCAGTATCAGTGTAAAGGATGCCTGGCCAGAGCCAGGCAGGAGGACAGGAAGGGACAGCTCACTGGGACAAAGTGCAGCCCAGCACTAAGACATCACACGAGAGCCACTGGTAACTGAGAGGCAGTGGTGGGACCTCCAGTCAGTAATGCTCAAGAACCAGCCCCTGCATGAAGACTAGGCACACTCCCTATTTCACAATGCATGTGAAATGAGTTCCAAATGGGTCAATATCTAAAGGTCAAAAGTTAAAGGTGACATCTTCTGTCGTTAGGTTAGAAAACGGTTTCTTTTGAGAATCGAAGAGCAAAGTCCATTTGGAAATTATTTTTTGTTGAAAAACTATTTTAAAGAGGTTCCTTAAGATGTATTCTTATTTTCAATTATACATACATGTGACATATGCTACATGTGTTCAGGTATCCCCAGAATCCAGAATCCAGGACCCACAGATCCTCAGTAGCTGGAATTTTTGTGGGTGGTTCTGAGAACTCCAGCTCCAGAGGATCAATGCCCCCACACACACACATTCATCCACACACATGCTGACATGACACGCACACAGACACACATATGCACTTTCACATATACACAAAGACATACACGAATACATAAAGAGGCACACACATGCAGACAGAGACATACACACAAAGACACACACAGAGAATGAAAATAAAAATGTTTTTAATTTGAAAATAAAAGTAATTGTTTTAATTTAAAAGTAAAACTCCTAAAGCATTAACACAAGGCCTTTCTGGATCTTAAGGGAAAGCACATAGCTCAGCTCTGGGTTGGCCATTTCCCATGGCGAGGGAGGGGTTGACAGGTTTCAGCACATCGTTATTTATATTCTAAAAATCTGAAATAAATGTGACAAAAATGCTAACATTTGTTAAATCTGGAGAGTTGGTACATGGGTGTTTGTTATTTTATTCCCAGCATGTCTGAAATATCCCAGCATTTATGAGTCTTTTCTTTTCAAAAGGGAAAAGAAAGTTTCCGAGCACAGTAATAAGACGACTTCTCTGACATTGCAGAGTTCACCCAGCATCGCTGGAGCTTCGCCGAAGGATGCCCCAAGCAGACAGTGTGTCTGAGGAGCCCTCTGACACTGAGGAACTGAGTCCAGCTGGCGCAACCTACAGACCTCCTACCATGAGAGCCCCGCAAATCCAACCACTTCAGTAGCTGACCTCAGTATGGCGTTTCCCAATTCCTACATGTCCTTCCTCAGGCAAGTAAAACAGAACCTCCAACGGAAACCAATGTGCTGGACCTTGGAGATACCGATACTGCTTCAGCCGCTGTCGGAAACAACGAAAGCAACTGCGCATGTCAGAAGCACATTCATCTGCCAAGGTTAGGATTTTATTTCTTTTTAAGATTTATTTATTAATTATATATGAGTACACTGTTGCTGTCTTCAGACATGCCAGAAGAGGGTATCAGATCCCATTACGGATGGTTGTGAGCCATGATGTGGTGACTGGGATTTGAACTCAGGTCCTCAGGAAGAGAGTCAGTGCTCTTAACCGCTGAGCCATCTCTCTAGCCCAGGTTAAGAGTTTAAATCTATGAGTGTAGTGTGAGACAATGGGGTCTCTCTGTGCATGGACAGTGGAGGTTGCACCAACAATTGCCTTCCTCTGCAGGCACTGGAGGCATGGGGAACTGAAGTAGTTTGAGCATAGTGATGTAACTATTTTTAGGATGGCTCTTCACAAATAAAAGTGCACAGAACACCCATTCATTCATTCATTCATTGACTTCTAACCCCATTCATTCCTTTACTGACTTCCCACCACTGGACCACAGAGGAGGCTTCAGACTTCCGCCCAGGGCACAGCTACCTAAAAACGGAATGCATCACAAGAAAAGGAGAGTAGCTCAAATTGGGCTATAAACATTTTTGAAACTAAACTTGGATACCATGTAGGTTGGCGCTGATGTGCTAAATCACAAGATCTCCATGGCGTCTACTAATTGCCATGGTTTCGAAATAAAGTTTAGGAAATGATGATTCTGGAGTGTCTGCACTCACGGCAAGGTGACATAGAATGTATGAGACTGCTCTTGGTGGAGAAACTGGAGTCGTGCGGCTTGTTGCTGGCATTAAGAATGGGAAGACATGAAATTTTCAATTAAGAGGCAAAGTGGTTTTCCTCATTCCTCTGAACTCCGTCCTTGGATCCCACAGGGCCCCTTTCTGTGATGTATGTGTTCAGGTACTCATGGCTCTGTCTGGTCATTTATGTGCACATTATCCCTTAAGTCCTGGCTGTTTAAGCCTTCCCAGAAAGGTAAGTGCCAGGAAGGCACTGAGGCAAAAAGACAGATGGGGCATCTCTCTAATGAGCCTGTATTCAAAGTGGGCAGCCGGTCAACAAGCAGGTAGATCAGAATAACTGCTGTGCGGGGAGCCAACGGGTGACACTGCAGAGATGAGCAGTGGTGCAGAGACAGGGCATCCACTTACTGAGACCCAATCAGGAGTGAGCTCTGGGAATGCTGGGAGACAGGGCCTTCACTTACCGAGACCCAATCAGGAGCGAGCTCATGGAATGCTGGGAGATGAGGCCTTCACTTACCGAGACCCAATCAGGAGTGAGCTCTGGGAATGCTGGGAGATGGGGCCTTCACTTACCGAAACCCAATCAGGAGCGAGCTCATGGAATGCTGGGAGACAGAATCCAGGGAAGGGAGACTTAGGCGTAGCCCCATAAGGTGAAGGGGAGCCTAGGTGTGAGAGGCATAGGAGAAGGCTTACGCACCAAGCTGAGGATAGGAGCAAGAGAAGGAGCAGCTGGCAGACCATCCTAGGCCTTGTGGTGATCAGAGCAGTGTGGATTGCACTTTAAGAAAAACAGGTACCACTGAGGTGCCCCCTTTTATTCGCAAATAGAAATTGAAAGCTGGAATCTGGAGGGACGGCTCAGCAGTTAGGAGCATGTACCTGATGGCCCCCCACCACCCACACTGGGCCGCTCACAACTTCCTGCGTAACTCTAGCTCCTAGGAAAGTGATGTCCTCTTCTGGCCTCCACGGGCATCTGCACATACCCACACAGACCGTCACACATACACACGTAATTTAAAAATAAATCTTTTGTTTAAAGAAAATTAAGGCTCAGCAAAATTGAGAAGTAGACTTAAAGCTCCTTCATTAGTAAGCTGCCAAGTGGGCATCTAAATCTACGTCTCGATTGTTCTAGAATTTATATTCTTCCCTCTAAGCACCACCATTCTTTGCAGAACAGTGTCTGCTGTGCGCTAAGTGCTAATGACATGCTAAGCGATGTTTAAACACTGTTCTTAGTGCTCAGGCTCCAACCAAGTATTCATTCCAGAAGAAAACCCTGATGATTGTCCCATCTGCACCATCGTCACGACTAAAATGTTGTCATCATTCTCAATTTACAGATGAGCGAGACAGAAGCTCCGAAAGGTTAAATAACTTGTTCCAGATTGTGCACCTGGGGCTGGGGAGGTAGCTCCGTGAGGACCTGAGTTCAGACCCCCAGAACCCATGTGCCTTAGTTTGTTTTACTGATGTTACACAATACTCTGAGTAGAGCAACAGAGAGAGAACGGGTTGTTCTGGCTCACGGTTCACGGGTACAGTGTTGTGGGTACAGGGAAAGGAGACTTAGCCAAAAAGGTGTAAGGTGAAGGGAACCTGAGTGTGAGAGGCCTAGGATGAAGGCTTATGCACTAGACTAAGGAATTTCCAAAATACGGACAGGACCAAGAGACGTGAGTCAGTCAAGGGAACAGAAGCTGGAATCAGCTGGTCATATCGTATGTTTGGGGCCAAACTGGGCTAGTTAGGAGACTGTCATCATCAGGAAGCAGAGAGCAGGGAGCAGATGTATTTTAGGGCAAGAGGTGCCCACGGGCTTCTGGAAGCTTTGCTGAACGCTATGGAGTGCCCCCAATGAGCTCCCATGTTTGAACACTTGGTCCCCAGTTGGTGATCTATTTAAGAAGGTTGAGGAACCTTTAAGAAGTAGAGTCTTGTAGAGGAAGTAGGTCACTAGGGGTGGCCCTTGAGATTTTATAGCCAGGTCCCCCTTCCTGTTTATTCTCAGCTTCCTGGGGGGTGGATGCAATGACAAACAGCTTCCTGCCCCTGCTACCACACCTTCCCTGCCTGCTGCCACATCTTGGCTACAATGGGCTCTATCCATCTGGCACTGTGAACTAAGTAAGTCCTTTCTCCCTTGAGTTGCTTTGATCAGAATGTTTAGCCACAACAATGAGAGGGTAGCTATGACCCCACCTAGCATCAAGCAGGCATGGCAGCTTGCCTGTAATCTCAGTACTCATGGGGAGGCATAGGAATCCTCGGGCAAACCGTTGAGCTCGATGTCCCAACTATCCGTGCTTCAGGTTCAATAGTAACGTGGGTGGCAATAGATGAAACTATCAAACATGAGTATATGAAGGCACCCCACACACATATACACACAATGAAAAGCATGCAAAGTTGTTTGCAGACCTACTCCAGGGTGGACCTGGAGCCAGCATGGCAGAGCGACACTTGTGGGTTCTTCTGAGCCACAAGCTACACTGTTCCCCATGCAGAGTGTGCCCACAGCAGCTGCCGTCCAACCATCCTGCACTCGAATTCCCTGGCACCCAGAGCAACTCAGACAGACATGGAAGCAGGAACAGTGACCTCCAGTGCCAGAAGCCTGCTCTGGCTTTGGTAGTTCATTTGATAGCAAGGTGGAACGCAGAGTCGGACAAAGGCTAAAGACTGATGATCCCTGACCTTAGGATCTTACAGTTCCTGCTTCAGTGAGTGCTGGTTTCTTTCCCTATGACTTTCCCTTACTATTCTGTGCGTTAACAAGTACTGGTTTCTTACTATTCTATGGCTAAATGCTGCTGGTTTCTGGTAATAAACACCTTCCATTAGTAACATGGAATTAGGAAAGAAAGCTTAGTTACCTGGCTCTTTTCTCTGTAGCTCAAATGGCCCTCACTTGGAACTCATTCATTCTTTGTGAACCAAGGAGAAAAGCAAAGAAGATAAAGAAGATCTTTTACACAGGCAGCTTGCACGCACACACTCATACCCATGCACAATCTGGTTGGGCTCAACCAATTGTCTCACCAACTCCACAAGTGTTCGTGCATACTCACACATATGCCTACAGAGCAAAAACTCCAGCAAGCAAGCTCCAATACAAACAAAAAACAAACAAACAAACAAACAAAAACCTCACTCATTCTGGATGAAAAAGAAGCTTGAACACTTATTGCCGAGAGAATGAAAAGGCCCTTCCCTTGTTGTCGATCTTAGGTTCTTAAGTTTTACACCTTCTCAGGATAATGAATTGATCATGTGATTTTCTAACAATTTTTCCATAAGTTCACAATAAGTTTAAGACACTAATTCAAGTCATAAATAGTTGTAGCAAAAAATGTTTACATGTGTTTCGATTAAGAACCTGACTAAACATTCATTTTCTGTTACTAGCCCCATAAGTTCATTAAAAATTTAGAAAATAATTCTGTTATAAGTTAGCATGGTTTGGTCAAGAGACAAATCGTCTGCCTTGTGTCTCATTAGTTTTGAAGGTTTGTATAGATTAAACCAGGCGATATTTTATTTTCTGTCCTTGCACCTACAAAAATTGTCCACTCAGAGTCTATGAGCCTTAGTTACCAGATAGGTTAGCAATCCTAGAAGGAATGTTTTCCCTGATTACAAATTTGTTCCAGTCCTGCTTTCTTATCCTACTGCAACTGGCTAGGACTCGTGAAGGTTTACAGATCCCTATTTGTGACTTTTCAAAGGGCTGGAAATTACTCGTACAAATTTAGGATTTCTATAAATCATTATCAGGGGTTATGAAATCATTAATTTGTCTACATAGCATTACTACATGACAGTACATCATCGCTGACCTGCAGAAACTCTTCCTGTTAGGTGAGCTGCTGCCCAGGAATCATTAGACTGGAATAGTGACAAGAAAGGCTTATCAGTAGCCAGAAGCAGTCCTGGGATAAGAGTCTCTGATGGTTCTGCGACTCAGGGCTTATCCATTGCAGCCATGCAAAGCAGTGGGCCATCTCCAGAAAACCCACTTGCATGCCTTTTGCCCTTCCTAGATGGCTCCTGACCCTCTAGCCCTCAGCCTCTCCTCCACTTCCTTAGTAACACAACTCTATTTTAATTCTAAAGGCCATGTTGCTGGGTAAAAATCTTCTTCTCCAGCCTCCCTTCCTGTTAGAGATGGCCGATGATATGTAAACTGACATTTTCTGAGTTCGCTAAGAATGCATCTGTAGCAAAAATGAGCTCTTTTGGCTCTTTTCCTCCTTCTTGCTTCCCACCTAGAGCATGAATGTGTTGGCTGGAGCCCCAGCAGCTCTCATGGATTATGAAGCAACTTTGACAATGCAAAAATTGGGTGCTTAGGACTACAAATGAAATACAGAAAAATCGGTGATGACATCTTCAAACCACCTTGCCGGGGCTGGGCACCTACCTCCAGATTGCTTTTACCAGAAATAAGCCTTTTTTTATTTTAGCAACCTGTCTCTAGAAACATTTACTGGTATTGCTTTCTACCATACTTACCACACTCGAAATGACTAGGCAGAGTCTCTTCACATATGTCATTCCACACACTCACTGTGATTCAGTCAACTGTGGGTCTCACTTGCTTGACTGGGTGTCATTGAAAGCAGAAATGTCTCCCTTAGCACCTCTGAAAATGGGCTTTCTAGTCACAAGGAACCGATTCTGGGGCAGACGGGGTGGTGTGGTATTCTACTATGAGCCATTATTGACTCTAAATGCCTCTTTTCTGAACTCTTAGAAGGTCAGAAGCAGCAAAGGAATCAAATAAAAGCCACATTGATGTATAAGATACATTGGAAGGCAGTTGAGGAAAACAGAGATTCATTGGTACAAGTTCTTGCAAATGTCAAGTGTCGATCAAAGCCAGCAAAAGGAGAGCAGTCCCTGAAGACAGGGATGTGGTACCTACACAAGCAGAGCACAAGGACAAAGCATTCACGTTCAAAGCAAAACAAGTGGTATTCAGTGAAACCTGTCACTTTATAAAACAGCGACAGGTCACTCCATCAGCTTTTCTGCTAAAACCATGGAATCACAGGAAGGGGCTGTTGATGCCATTAATATGATGCCCAGCCAAGCCTAATCAGTGAGCTACAGGTAGGTAAAGGACCCTATCTAAAAAACAAGGAAGACAGTGAATGAGGAACAATACCTAAGGGAATCCTCTGCTCTACACACATGGGCACACATACACACATGCCCAATAATTGCTAGCAAAACCAAGTAGTTGGCCCAACCTGCAGGCTATATGTTGCCCTGTCTTGACCCAAGTCCCTAGATCCAAGTGGCCCCTGCATCACAACTGGAAGCAGCATCAACAGACATTTCTAGAAATGGCTAGAAGTGTAGTTTCTCAGGCCCTAGCAACCAGACCTAACAGATCAGAAAATTCAGGCAGGGCTCCTAGACATCTACATCACAATCCCACTGGATGTCTTACACACACATAAAAATGGAAAGTACGGGCCTGAGACCCTAGCAATTCCCTGTCCTCCATAGCCATTCTTGTCAATTTTACTTCAAGCACACCACAGGCATTTGGCTCCCAGGAGGCACCTATGACAGTAAACGCCAGCTCCCATTCCCTTTTCTTCCTGCCTGGGAGAATTCCAGGCCTGCCCAGTTCTAGGGCAGGAATAACGATGGCTTCCCAACAGCTCATCCCAACAAGGACTGCCTCATAATTAAATTCTGGTCAGGAGACAATGAGTGGCAAAGGTAAATTAAAGAAATAAAAACCTTCCAAGGAGACGCAATGGGGTTGAAGAATCCAATGTGTATCTTTGTGACACTTTACAGGTATACTGTGATGTCCAACTGTTCTGTTAAACTCCTGTTACTTAAGAGGGGAATAAAATTCTACCTCACCTAAGCAAGCTATTGTTAATTTGGGTTTTCTTTCCTAAATCACCAGATCTGGCTGAACAAATTCAGTATGCAATATCTGTGGAAGGAATGTATCAGTCCCGAGTACACTGAATAATGTTTACATGAATCCCCAACTGGCCATCTCTTATCACCAAAGAAGCTTCCAGCTGGGTTATACCCAACTGAGTTGTTAGACAAAGTGTTCCGATAGAAATCCCAAATAACCCAGGCAATCGGCAAGATAATGGGTTGCTCTCCACAAAGCAACAGCAGGTTTCCATTGTTGAAGACAACACCTATACAACTCATTGAACATGGAGAAGTAGAGCTGTTACCTACATAGACCCTTCACCCTGATATCCTAGCGTCTTTGGTATACGCTCTGAAACCAACCCAGCCACAAACCCTTCATCTACTCTGTCCTGCCTGAAAAATATACTAGGGCAATCGCAGCACAAAGCTTGTGGAACCGGTGTGATTGGATGAGGCCCACTCAACAAGATGGAACCCATTTTCAATACTGCTTGGGCACCAATAACCAGAAACTAGACTAGATAGCCCAGAGACCTAGAGTAAAACCAAATACTATTGGCCAAAAAATTAAAAAAATAAAAGGACCAATAAAATGACCCCTCAATGATATTCTGCTATAACTCATTCATTTGTGCCTTATTCAGCCATCGATGGAGAGGCTTCTGCCTGCAGTGTATGGGACCAAAGATACAGACCCACAGGCAGACATTATGCAGGGGAGGGGGATGGGACTTGGAACACAGATCTAAATGAGATGTCTTTATCAAATCTCTCCCCACAGAGTTCAGGGAACCTCATAGAAGAGGCAGGAATATGGGAGGCAGAGGGGACAGAGCGCACCAGGAGAACACAGCCCTCTACATCCACTGAGCAAAGCTCATGTGAGTTCACAGAGACGGAAACAGCATGCACAGGTCTGCACCAAGTCTGCTGCATATATCTTACTGGTTTCATTTAATACTTTTATGGAACTCCTGAATGCATGAGTACTTGGGTAGGTCTCTGATTCTTGTGCCTTCTCTTGAGGATCTTTTCCTCCTGATGGTTTATCCTGTCCAACTTTGATGTGAATTTTTAAATTTTATTTTGTTATGTTTTGCTGCTTTTAGAAAAAATATCCTGAACAAAAAGAGGAGGAGGAGAAAGATGAAGAGGAGGTGGTGGGTGTTGAAGGTGAGGAGGATCTGACAGGGGTTGAAGGAGGGGAAGGAGGGGAAGAAGCCATCACCAGAATACATTGTATAAACATTTATTTTCAATAAAGCACAGAAACACACACACAAAGAAAGCTTAAAAGCCATAAACTTTCCTTGAATGAAAACTCCTTTCATTATTCCATCCATTCAAAGCATGCTTTTTTGTCTTAAAAGCTGGGGTCCTTTTTTTTTTTTTTAATTTATGTTACTTTTTAACAACATTTTTATATTAATTTAAATTTAACAATATTTTGATTTATCCGTTTAAAATTTAAACATTTTCTTTGATAATCTCAAAAAAGAATTCAGCTTTCATTATAACTATTGTGGTTGTTTTGTAAAGTTTCAATATCTAGCCCAGGCTGGCCCTAAACATGAGGCAATCCTCTTCTTAGTCTAAGCCTTCTGAATGCCAAGATTTCAGGTTAATAGCACATCAGGCAGTCAGACTTTGTCAGTAGACAGCATTCTTCACAAAGAACCCAGTGTTCACACGGGCTGAAGTAATGTGGAGCCTCAACAGGTGGGTGGGCCTCTGACCATGGCTGCCTGCGTCGCTTGTGCTACGCATAGCCAGGCTGATGGTGAGGCAGCTGCTTCCTCTCAGGCTCCCTAGGAAGGCAACTAAACCGTCCAACTCTGTACAGTCACCTCCCTGGATCCTTTCCTGATCAACAAGCACAAAGCATTCTGGGATTTCTGCCTCTGCGGGACTTGAGGGTTGCTCTGCCCCGCTTCCTCGAGTCACACTGATCTGTCATTTTGCAATGGTCCTGGAGCTGCTGCAGAAGCAGAGAATTCTTCTTACCCTCACGGGCTCTCAATCAATAGCTGTGGAATTGAACCGATTTCATCAGCCAGTGTTCAATTTCTCCTGCTAGAACCGAGTCCCTGTGGGCGCTGGGACTGGCTCTTCAATATCTAAGCAAGCCCTAGGCAGCCACGGTAATGTGCAGGTGTGCCTAAAAGCTGCTTATTGTCTCCCAGCACACCCACATCTGCCCCTTTGAGAGCACCATCCCTGCTCCCTGTCGTCTCCCTCCCAGAGACCATGGAAGTCTGTCATGATCCCCAAACCCTGCGACATTGACCCTCAAACATTTTGAGCAGGGACCGTATCTACCCATGTAAACAGGATGAGAGCTAGGGAGATGGCCTAGCTGGCAATGTGCTTGCCTTACAAGTGTGAGAACCTGAGTTTACCTCCAACCCAAACCTTGTAAAATAAATAAAAGCCCTGTATAAGTGGTTCCCACCTGTCCTCCATCACTGTACAGGAGGATCTGGGGTCTTGTTATCCAGTCAGCCTAATTGGCAAGCTTTCTCTGTCTCTGTCTCTCTGTCTCTCTGTCTCTGTCTATCCCTCTGTCTGTCTCTCCCTCTCTCCTCTCTCTCTCTCCCCCCACTTCTCACATACCTGCAAACAAAGGATGATCAGTTTCTAGATTAGTCCATGTATTTATGCCATCAAATACTTTATATAATAAATTTTAAAGGGAAGGATTTATTTGGGTTCATGGTTTTGAGGAGCCAGTCCAGAGCTATATGACCTGCATGAGGCTAGGAAGGTCATCGTGGCAGTGGAGAGCAAGTACAAGATGGCAGTCTCCCTATCATGTTGGACTGGGAGCTATACAGGAAGAGACCAGGATGATCTACAGCCCTAAGGACAGGCCTCCAATGATCTGTCTCTTCTACTGAGGTCCCACCTCCCAATAATGTTTTCCTCTTGTGATCCCATAGGGTATGTACCCACTGTTTAAATCAAAGCCCACACAGTCTAACACTCTCTGGAAAGACACCTGCACCCAATAGATATACCCCAAGGAACACACCACTAATGTCCTTGTCATTTCCTAATCCAGTCAAGGAGCTATGAAAATCCACCATCATACTTCAGTCTTATTAGATGGGTGTGTGTGTGTGTGTGTGTGTGTGTGTGTGTGTGTGTGTGTGTGTGGTGTATGTACATACGCACACATGCCATGCTATGCATGTGGAGTCAAATCTGGTCCTTCCATTCACCATGTGGGTCCCAGGGATTGAACTCATGTCATCAGGCTTGGTGGCAAGCACCTTCACCTGGTGAGCCATTTTGCCAGCCCCAAACTTATCATGTTTTCTCCCATCTGTCCTCTCTATTGCTATCCCTCCGGCATTTGTAACCAATTGTCCCTTTGACAAACATTCTGTGCTTCACAGTTTCCTCTAATATTATCCAAAGTCTCTAGATAAATTGCTCTATGGCTGAAATATATCAAATGGTTTCACTGTTCAATCATGCTAGCTGTCACCACCCCCAGGAATAATTCACACATGTCTTCACTAGCAGTCTTTGCCTGCAGTGTTCTCTACAGGCTAGGAACGTGCTCAGTGGTACAGCGCTCTGGATTCCATACCCAGCAACAGCACGAAAGCATGCCGTGCTCATTCTGGCTCTGAGCTCACTCCTCTGAATGTTTCAGTAAGACACAAACTCTCTGATTCTCCCATAAACCAACTGAGCAAGAATCCACAGTTTCTGGATGGATATCCAGTCAGTTATCCAGGGCTGCCATTTGGCCAATGCATCTATTGAAAGAGACCACACCCTCTTCAGCTGTAAGAGTTTCTGAACATCTCCATCTGCCAGACAGACCAGGAAGCTCCTTACCCTGGAGAGCCCATGTGAATGTAAATGGGAGGGAAGGGTTAGGACCCTGCAGCAGTAAATCACATGGAAGTTTGCAAATTCTGATGCAATGTAGAAGAACTGTAGGTTCTCAGATGCCATTAAAGACTGTGCTTTGTGTATGTATGCATGTGTGTGTGTGTGTGTGTGTGTGTGTGTGTGTGTGTGTGTAGGCCAGAGACTGATGTCAGGTCACTTCCTTGGGGTTTATTTTCCACCTTATTTTTGAGACAAGGTCTCTCACTTAAGCTGGAGTACCCAGGCTAGCTAACAAGCCCCAGGGACTCTCCTGCTTCCTTACCCTGGTTTGTTTACTTGAGTTCTGAGGGGTCAAACTCGGGTCCTTTTATATAGCAAACACTTGATCCCTCTCTCAAGTTCCCCGGGGCTCTTTTAAGGCCATTTGCACAGTTGGCGCTGCTTGGGAGGGCTGTTACCCATCATATGATTAACCACCACCATCAAAGCAGTTTCCTACCATTACCCACCCAAGAGGATGATCTGTGGAAGAACCACATTAGGGACTTGGAACATCTACTCTTGGCTTTCTATGTTGGGCTTCCTGTCGAGGCCACCATTTTCTTTCTCCAGCTATTGAAATGAAACAGACGATAGAGGTCTCTTGCTCATCTCGTCAAGGTAATTCAGGAAGAGCACAGCCCCCCAGATTTATTTCATACATGCTATGACTTGAAGGTACCCTCTCAGGTTCAAGTATTGAGTTTTGTTTCCCAGGGTGGTGGTGTGGACTTTTGGGAGATGGGGTCCTTATAGGAAGTCTCTAGGTCAATTGGAAGCGGGCCCTTGAAAGAGATTAAACCTTTGATAGTTCTCAGAAGGGTGTTGTTACAAAAGCCTGAGTCTGCCCGCTACCAGCAGCCTTGACACTTCCTTTTTCTATCTTCCCTGTAGAGATATGAGCAGTGGGTCCTGAGCAGGCCCGCACCATTGCCATCCTCGATGATGAGACTCAACAGAAAGGCCCTCACCAGAATTAGTCGATGCAGATGCCATACTCTTGAGCCTCCTGTGCCGTGAGCTACATAAACCTCTTTGTTTATAAGACAGCCATCTCGGGTATTTTGTTACAGTCATGAAAATCTCACACATTCAATATGTATATTTATGACAGCCACATCTCCTCTGTGACCTCAGCCTCACTAACTTAAGTTTCCTCGTCTGTAAGTAGGGATTTTGAGCTAGCATAGCTGTGACATGCCCAACCTGGGGTCTGGCTTATCCCAGGTACTCGATGAATTGTAAGACTGTGCAGACCGGAAGTCCACTGTCTATGTCATCAGGCACCATCTCGAGTCAAGATTGTGCTAACAACAGGTCCAGGGTCATCCACCACATCTCAAAAGTGGTTTTCAAAGATGACTGATAGCTGGTAAACCTCTTGCCTTCCAAACACAAGAGGCTGAGTTTGGCTCCTAGCAGAGCCAGGCATCAATGGTGTGTAAGCCCAGCACTGGGGAAGCAGAGCCAAGCAGATCCCTGAGACTCACTGGTCTGGTCTCCTCAGCAAGTTCCAAGCCAGAGAGAAAGCCTGCCACAAATAACATACACAATTGCTGAGGGATGACGCCTGAGGTGGTCAGTCCTCTGACCTCCACACTGACAATACACATGTGTGTACACTTAAATGTACATGTACATGCATCCACACCCATGCACACACAGAAAAGATAAAGTTAATGTAGTTCCCTGAGAGAGAATAGAGTTGTGATAAGCTGAGTTAATCATCATGGCTTCAATGGCCAGGGATGTCTTCCCCTGCCAGCCTGCCCTGGGAACCCGGTGCAAATGTCCTTCAGGCTTTAGGAAGCAGGTGAAGCCCTTCCCTGCCTCAGGATCTCAAGCCTCCCAGAAACAGGCAGTGCCTGACAACCTTGTGAGTTTGGGGGGAGTCTCCTTCTAATCCCTCTTAGTGCCTCCTGGGGTCTTTATTTCTGCTACATTGCACATCTGGGGGAGGGCTGCTGTGTGTGAGTTCAAGATGCAGCCGCAGGGTCCTTCTCCAAGTCTGTTCCTGCCTGTCACATCATGTCCTTCTTCCAGGGCCATCGCCAACTTATTTATCTCTCTGTCATAAAGACAGAGAGGGGGAAAGAGAAGCAGAGAACTTCAAGGTTAGCCAGTGATTGCCGAACAGAAGTGCTGTGCTGACGGCAGATGTGTGCTGGAAAACAAGCCACTCAATAGCACCCAGTGATGTCAACAGAACTTCCAAACATGCCACTTTGTCACTGAATAAGCCCCACTCCCAGTCACTTACTATAAGACAAGGAGTTGCCCTCCTCTGCCAAGAGCCAGAGGCTGGGGAGGAGTGTGCAAAAGGCTGGCTTCTGTGTATGAGTGGCTGCTGTGCTTTAGAACCCACAGCATTTGTTACCACCTGCCCAAGATGTGCACAAGATCGGGCCCACCAGCATCCTGAAGGGAGAGAGAAGCATGCACAAGGCGCACTTGCATGGAGGATTTATAGGTAGATAAAACTTGTAGTTAATAGGAACTTAGAGGTATTTTCCTCAGCGGTATAGGCACTTGGTAAGGTTCCTGAGCCCCTGTAAATAACCCCTGACCCATGTGCATGTGAGTAACTCTAATTATACTCACCAAAAGTAAATAAACACATACAAGCATACATGCATGCATGCATACATACATACATACATACATACATACATACATACATACATACATAAATACATACATCTAACAGGAAGCTGGTTGGGAAGAGGAAGGAGAGCAGCAGGAAGAGGGGACAAGAGAGGATGAGGAGTATAAATATGATTTAAATACATTAGATCATGTATGAAAATGTTGCAGTAAAACCCATGTATAAGGGCTAGAAACCTTATGTATAAGGGCTAGAAAGATTAGGAAAACATTAAGGAACGGGGTTAGGGCTTCCCAAGACTCTCCTTTTTCCTCTCCCACTTTGAGCTCCAAGGCAAAGGAAAGGGTACCTTGCCCATGCACTCAAAAACAAAAAGCTACAGATATCTGAGGCAGGAGTGAAGTGTGCAGCAGCAGGCAAGGCTGGATGCATCCGATGTGACAGCTCACATCCCATAGGAGCAAATCGATTGCACCCAAATCCTCCAGTCAGGAGATGCTCCAAGATGCTCTCTGAAGACTGTGAAGGGAGAACATCCACCCTCAGAAGAGATGGCAAACAGAGCAACCTGGCCAGGAGCCAAACAACTGCCGGATGTTTACAGAAGGGAATCCCCTCAGGTAGCAGAGCAGGTGCCGGGTGCCAGCACTTTCCTATGCCACCTCTAATTTCAACACTGAGAAGGGGTTGCTTAGACCTCTCTGGACCACAGTATCACCTCATAACCGCACTGACCCTGAGGGGCTGAGAGGGTGATGGGAGACCACGCGTGTTTGCAGCAGGTGCATGCATCAGAAATGGGCATTGGTGGTGTGAGAATGCACAGCTCCCCCATCCCCCCAACTGAGCCACCTGCTGCAAGTGGGCCCTGTTCCACTAAGGAGCATTCATGGCAACTAAGAAGGGTAAGGGCTGCTGGGAACCCTCAACTGGCCCCATGATTGTCCCTGTATAGTTACTTTATCAGATGCTGTGAAAAAGTAGCTGACAGAGCACTTTAAGAAAGGAAAGCTTTATTCTGTCCTATGGTCCATTGTGGTGGGGAAGTCATGGAAGCAGGCGCCTGAGGCAGCTGGTCATCCTTCATTCACAACCAGGAAGCAGAGAGAGATAGATGCCAGAACTCAGCCCACTTTCTTCTTATTCAACCCATGACCCCAGCCCATGGAAGAGTGCTGCCTGCATTCAGGGGTCTTCTGATCTTGAGTGACCTATCCTAGAAACTCCCTCACACTGGTCTCCAGGATGGTTCTCCATGCTGTCAGGTTGACAATCAGAATTAACCATCACAGTTTCAAGGCTGGACTGGGCAGTGGTCCACATGGCTCTCCACCCTTTGTGCTTGGTTTGTTTCCAAAACACCTGAAAAGAGGACACAACTGTAACCACAGTCTAGCTTCCCCCCAGAACATGCCCTGGTATTGGATGGATGGATGGATGGATGGATGGATGGACAGATGGATGGGTGAGTGGATGGATGGATGGATGGATGGATGGATGGATGGATGGATGGTTGGACAGATGGACAGACAGGTGGTGGATTGATGGGTGGATGATGGATGGATGGACAGACAGATGGTGGATGGACAGACGGATGGATGGATGGACAGACAGATAGATGGACGGATGAATGAGTGGATAGACAGATGGGTGAGTGGATAGATGGATGGACAGATGGACAGACAGGTGGTGGATGGATGGGTGGATGAATGGATGGATGGACAGACAGATGGATGGATGGACAGGATGGATGGATGGACAGACAGATAGATGGACGGATGAATGAGTGGATAGACAGATGGGTGAGTGGATAGATGGATGGACAGATGGACAGACAGGTGGTGGATGGATGGGTGGATGAATGGATGGATGGACAGACAGATGGGTGAGTGGATGGATAGATGGATGGACAGATGGGTGAGTGGATGGATGAATGGACAGATGGACAGACAGGTGGTGGATGGATGAGTGGATGGATGGATGGACGGATGGATGGATGGACGGACAGACAGATGGGTGAGTAGATGGATGGATGGATGAACGGACAGACAAATGGATAGGTAGATGGGTGGGTGGATGGACACAGTGGAAGATCTACCTCTGATTATTTCCCTAGCTAGAGACTTGATTACATTCCCTTCCTGTCCCTCTTTCTTTCCTCTCATCCCTTGTGCCTACAAATCTGGAACTTTTCTTGAAGGTTTTCCCCTCAACTTTCTGACCACGAAAAGTAAACAAAAGAGCAGGGGATACGGGTTTTGCTTTAAATCCACACTCCAGCTCTGGCAGAGGCTTCTCAGCAGAGAAACCACAAGTCTGTTTAGACAGGTGATCTTCCTGCAAACGCACCAGTTTATCTCATGTTAAACACTTAGCCACATATTTAGGAAAAGGGAAAAAGTACATGTTGTGTATTTTCCAGTCAGCCTGCTAGTATTCTGCCAGTGACACATGCTTAGGAACGGGAGCTGATGATAATTAAGCCAGAAGAGCATATGCCCACTGCAACGTGAAACCTAGATCATTCATTCATTCCCCTTAGGGAGGCAGGACAGCAGGGAAAATGGGTCACGTCTACAAGGGAGCATCTACTCCCTGAGAGAACCTGAGGACCAGGACCCAGAGGAGAGGGGTAGAAGGAAGGCTGAAGTTAGTCACAGGGTTAAGACAATGGCTCTTGATCAGAGAATGTCTACCCCCTGGGGGACACTTGACAATCACTGGAAACATTTTCAGTATTGGACATAGTAGTCATTCAGAAAACAGATAACGACAAATGCTAAGGAGGATGTAGGCAAATGTAACCCACATTAGACCACTCCTGGGAATTTAGGCAGAGTACTCCAGGTTAGTGTATCACAGAAATTACTAACCAGCCTATGTTACCTGCAGCACTAGTCACAACTGCTAGTCTATGGACAACCTCTTCAACATCAGAGGAGTGGCTGAGAAAATATGCTTTATAAACAGTGGAATTTTTCAGCCACAGTGAAGAAGAAGGCCACATCACTCGCAGGGAAATGGATGGAACTGGATACAACCATAATAAGCAACAGAGACTCAGGGAGACAAATAGTGTGTGTTTTCTCTAATATGTGCTTCCTAGATTATATGTAGCTATGTGACATCACATATAGATGTATTAAAGAAAGGCAGACATGAAATTTCCCAGGAGAACATAGAAGGAAGGGAGAGGGGAGAGGAAGGGGAGCAGGAAAAATGCAATGGGGAGACCTATAAGAAATGGTTAATTGTTTAATTTTTAAAATTGGACACAAAGATGCTCCGTGGGTAGACCCAATATGTCCTAGCAGATGTCACAGAGAAGCCACCCTTTGCAGCCCACAGTGAAGGATGATTTGGTACCGAATGACACCAGAATTCCTTAGTATAAGACAAAGCAGAGCCAGCTCAGCTGTGACGCGGTGATGATGGGTGGACATCTCTATGCTGAAGAAGTCCCTGGCTGCAATGGGAGGGTAGGTTTAAGAAGATGGGGTTTTTCCAATGCACTGGATATAAATGATACATAGATAGATAGATAGATAGATAGATAGATAGATAGATAGATAGATAGATAGATAGATAGATAAACAGATAGATAGATAGATAGATAAACAGATAGATAGATAGATAGATAGATAGATAGATAGATAGATAGATAGATAGATAGATAGGCAGACAGACAGACAGACAGACAGACAGACAGACACATGCACAGAATAACAAACCAAGCTTATAATTAGCACCATCAAGACCAAGTTCAAAGGCAGAGGACAGGTGGTCATGTGGTGGTCAGGTGTCCTTAAGTCAGTCTTGTGAATGACTGCTGGGTAGAGCAGAGGAGACAGAATATACTAAGACTATAAGAAAAGGGAGAGAAATAGAGTGTGTTTAGCTCTGACAGAGGTAACAGGTTCAAGGTGAAGCCCAGGTGGCAAAAGGAAAAGAGAGGGCACAGGGCAAAGGGCATAGAGGGTAAGGTAAGGGTTTCTCAGGTCGTGAGAAGGAACCTGAGCTCAAGCCAAGAAATTTTGAGAAGCCCCTGAAAGTCTTTTAGGAGAAGTGACTTGAGTCACCTGACTCTGGCTGTCCTAGAACTGGGTAGACAGGACATGTGTGGCACTGGAAACCAGCTAGAAGCCACTCCAGTGCTAACGGTGGTGGTGAGGGGTTGCAGAAGGGGTCGAGAGGTGTGCTTGAGGGTGACTGCAAACTGCACCGCACGTCACTGCACAGGATGTGGAGCAAGAGTAAAGGGTGTTCTCCATCCACCATGCTCAGAATGGCAGGTCAAAGGCAGATAGGCTCTTCCTGGAGAAGACAGAAGGAGCAGGGGGTTCTGAGGACAGAGGACAGTGAGTTCTAAGGATCTTTGTCCCCACCCCCAGCACTGCTAATACAAGCAAACACTATCATGCCTTGGTCATATGTTTTGCTTTTGAATCCTGGGAATTGAACATGTGTAGCAAGCATGTTTCCAAACAAGCTTACCCCTCCAGCCCCCAGAAACTACATTTAAATCAGGACTCTGGTAACATACACAATAGATCCCAAGAAGCTCTGTCTGTAGCTCAAAGCCAGCCACCATGAACATTCCTTTCCAACAAGTTCAAGAGCTTCTCAGAGCCCAAGCTGCCGGTGACATCAAAATACTTATGAACATGCCCCTGGTTCTTCCGTCACAGTTGTTATGTCCGTCCTCCAGACACTGCATTTCAGGCAGGCCTTTCTCACTCGCTCCTGCCTGGACTCTTAGACAGCTCTCTAAGGTTTTAGGAACTGGCTGTGGGTTGTTCCAGGGTTGATTTGTCAGCTTTGAAGATCATCTCATGGACCAGCCATCTGGACCTGTCAGCGTCTAGGGGAGACAGGTTCCAAGCGTCCTCTTCCTCTGCCCACTTTTTTCAGGGACATACTGCCCTCCAAAGAGACCGTTCCCTTCTCTCTCTTCAAATTCTGTCCCCACCTCCCCTCCCTGCTTTTCTTTCGGAGAAATGATCAACACTGAAATGATCATTGTTTAGGCCAAGCCTGCATGAGGACGTTGAGTCCCCATTACAGTAATGACGGTCATTTACCATCGCTTTCCTCAAGCTAGACAAGGATGAGCATTGCTCAGAAGAAAGAGAAACAACAGCAGCAGCAGCAACAACAACAACAACAACAGCAATGACAGTACCAACAAAAACAACAACAACAACAGCAATGACAACAAACAAACAAAAAGAAAATCCAAGAAACCATTTTGTTCAAGTTGGGAAATTATTTTTAGTGACATACACAAAAGGGCTGTGCCTAGTATGCAGTCGTGTATGTGTGTGCGTGCGTGTGTGTGTGTGTGTGTGTGTGTGTGTGTGTGTGTGTGTTGACTACGGTATGTGTGGTATGTGTAGTATGTGAGTATTGTGCTGGGCACGTGTATACAAAGGCCAGAGATCATTTTGACAAGGCTGACCAGCCAGCGAGTTCTTTAGGATCTTCTGGTCTCTGCCCACCCAGCACTGGGGTAACATACACATGCAGCCATGCCCAGCCTTTACGTGGGTGCTGGGGACTTGAGCTAGGTCCCCCGGCTCATACAGCAAGTATTCTTCCCCCAACCCTGTTGCTAGAAGTGCTGAACACTGTTGAGCAACCTTGAGGCCTGTGGCTAGGGGTCCCATAAGGACAAAGCCATGCAGAGCTGGGTGCTCAGGAGGTTAAAAGGGGTGAGCAGAAATGCTGTGCTTTTGACGGCAACATTTCCTAAGAGAGAAGGGAAGCAGAGCTGTCCAACCTTTTGACAATACATCATAACACTGTCACCTACAAATGTGCTGGCATGCACACGGCCTGTGGAACGCAGACTGGGCACATTGAGGAGAGTACACCCTTACCGCCACAGTTGGGGTGCGGCAGGGAGCCATAATCTTATGGAATAGGCCCAGTTCACTGAGACCCCCAGGCCTGCATCTCAGGGGTACACCCAGGGGTAGCTAGGGTGTTCTAACATGCAACCTCGTATAAGAACCAACCAGTGTGCCTCTGTAGTGGCCTCAGAACAAGGCTGGGTTTGGATGTTTCTAGAATCACAGTAGCACCTTGTGTCCTGAGGCTCTTGACATCAGGATTACCTGGGAATATTACTCAGTATGCTTACCAAACCCTGGGCTGTATCCCAAGAAATCTGGGTTCTGTACCTCTGGGAGATGCCCCAAGAGTCTGCATACCTAGCAAGCTCCCTGTGGAATTCTGATGTTGTCTAAAGTCTGGGGCTCTCTGGAAGTTCTGCTACAAAGAGAGATGAGGAATCTGTGTTAAGATCAGGTGACTTACGAACTTTCCTGAAGAACAGAGAGACAGGTGTGCAGGCAGGGAACCAGGCTAAAGATGCATCCCCAAATCAAGCCACTAAAGCCACAGAGGAATGCTCTCTGCACAGCAGGGTCCTGCAGGACTGGGGGAAGAGGTGGCCTGCAATAGCTTAGCTCAGACAAATCATTTGAGGGTCCTTTTGCCTTCTCTGCTGAACCTAGAGTCTGCGAAAACAAACAGTGAGCTGGCCTCACTGTCTTCCACACTCCCACACCAGTGTTGCATTAATAGAGTATAAGCCACCATGTGTGTGTATAAGGGGGCTATGGTCATGGAAATAAGCTGCTTGCATGCAAATGTGAGGGCCTGAGTTCAGATCCCCAGAATACATGTAAAGTTGATCATAGCATGTGTTTCCATGAATCCACCATAACTACAACAAGATGGGAGACAGAGACAGGAGAACGGAGAATACCCAGAAGTTCACAGAACAGAGTTAGCAAAAGACTGTCTCAAACACGATGGGGACTGACACCCAAAGCTGTCCTCTGACCACATGTGTGCCGTGTGAGTGCCCGAAATCACACACACATGACCTGGCATACACGTACAGAGTTAAAAATGTTTAAGTAAATAAACATGGAAAGGGTTATCATAGACAATAAAATTTAATTTTCCCCCATCAAACAATCCTACGAAGAAGTAAAAGACAAATCACAGAATAGGAAAAATTAGAGTTCATCACTGATGTCTAATACCCAGAACATACAAAGAGCATTTACAATTCAACAAAAAAAGAAAATCCACTGAAATAATAGGCAGAGGATTCAAATTCAAAACACTCATGAGAAGATGCTCAGTACAGCAGGAATTGGGGAAATGTAAGCTAAAGAGTGGGGCTCTTGCCCATATCCCGCTCACAGAACAGAAAATGACTGCCGTCGATAGGGATATGACTACCGTCGATAGGGATATGACTACTGTTGATAGGGATATGACTACTGTCGATAGGGATATGACTACCGTCGATAGGGATATGGAGGAAGACGAACACCCTGCACTGCTCGTGGGAATACAAAACAGCACAGCTGCTATGCAAAACAGCCTGGAGGTTCCAAACTCCAACCACAGAACGACTGCCTGGCCCAGCGCTCTTCCCTAATCACAGTAGAATGTAAACGCTTACAGGAGCCAAAAACATCTGTTCATACAAACACTTGCGCTTGGATGTTTTCAGTAATGTCATCCGTGATAGCCAGAAGTTCTGCTTATTGATCAACAGAGGCACATCCACACTGTGTACATCCATGCAATGGAATATTAGTCACCCAGAAAAAGAACGAAATGGTGGTGCATTTCATAACACGGCTAAACAATGGAGATGTTATACTAGCAGACACAAACAGACCCACCCTGTATGATGTGAGTCCATTTATACAAAGTATCTAGAACAGGCAAATCCATAGAGGCAGAGTACAAATTACCAGTTTCCAAGTGTCACAAGGGAATAATTTGGAGTGACTGCCGACTGGTTTCTTTGGGCGGTTTAGGAAACATGACCAGCATGGGAGCTCACACCACAGTAAGAGAAAGTTCAAACTACTCCCCTTTTCAATGCAAGGGAATTGTGTTAGTTGTTTGTCTCGGTGTGACCGCAGTAGCTGACAGGAGCAATCTGAGAAGGAAGGGCCACTCTGACTCATGGTTTCGGAGGGTGTTAGTCCATCATGCAGGAGAAGAAGAATACAGCTGCTCCCCTCAGAGGGAGTGTGTGGCAGAGGCCTTTAACATCACGGCAGACCAAGAAGCAGAGACAGACACTAGGGCCGACCACCTTCAAAGGTCCATCCCTAGTAATCTACTTCCTCTTCCAGTTAGATCCTACCTGGTCAACAACCAAAGTGGGGACCCAGAGTTAAATCATGGCCTCCCAGAAACATCACCACCAGCTGAGAACCAAGTGTGAGCTTGCAGGGAACATCAGATTCAAATACAACAAAAATTCCTTCCAAGACCCCCTGAGAGACTGAAAATCATGCCTGCTGCACCATGAGAAGGCACAGCAGAACCAGAATGTCCCTCACACCAACAGAGAGCTGACCAGGCCATTTTACTGGCCCTGGCCCTGCAAAGTGGGTCAGCAGTCCCCCGCCCACAGCCTTCCTCTGACTCATGGATGGGAAGCTTATCCTATGGGTCATGATTATTTACCTTCCCTGCTGTGTTGGGCTGCCACGCTTGGCAAATTAACTCAGGATGGCACCCAGTGGGCTGCTCCTGGGCCTTAACCCCCACCCCCAAAAAAACCCCACCTTCAGGAGAATATTCACAAGGCAATGTCTGCAGAACACCAAGCTATAATAAAGAGTGATGGAAATGGGGCCTTTGTCACTAAAAGCTAAAACACAAGCAAACTCGAAGTCTGCAGAACCCCAGGCAGGGCAGAGATCACAGCGTCACTCTAGCCATACTGTGCACGCTAACACTTCGTCTTCATTCGGCCTTACAGTGTGTTGATATCACATGTTATTCCAAGTACATTTTGGGGTCTATATCTGTACCCCAACATGTGCAAATGGAGAAGCACAAAGATGAAAATCCCAGGCCCTGCTCATACCTCAAAGCACTCCCAGCTGGGAGGGGAGGGAATTACAGGACCTGACAGCAGCGAGGTGTGACTCGGGTGACCTTGAGAGCTCCCCAAAGTTGTTTCTTCAGCAGTGGCTCTTTTCTGGAATCCAGGCTTAAACATTCAACATCTCTGGACATCTCCATGCATGCATGTGAGCCAAAAAGAGCGCCACCCAACAGGGTCCCTCCTGATCCTTGGTCCCTGTATATATGTTCCTTTCACAACAGCAGATGCTACATGAGTGGTTACAGTAAGGACCCAGGCATGTGGACATGGTCTCAAATGGTCTGAGTGAGCGTGTCCCATCCCATGTCCTCAGGGATGGTACACCTTCCTGGTCTCCATTGAGGAGGGCGTGGCTACGGAAACGAAGCAAAGAGAAATATGAAGTGAGCAGGTGAGGATGGTGGGAAGGACTCTGGGTCCAGGTGTACAGGCAGCCTTCAAAAGCGACCGATCTTTTGTTCACTATCTGTTGGGTATGCCTCACTGTGGCTGCTGGACCATAGAGCTTAGCAGCAGTAATGTCGACAGTAATCAAGAGATGGCGGCTAGGGAGAAGCTCGCTTCCAGTGCTTGCTGCATAAGCATGCTGACTTGACTTCAGATCCCTGGGACTCATGAAAAGGCCACTCTTATAATCCCAGAGCTGAGAAGACAAGCAGCCCCCGGGGTCCACTAGCCAGCCTAGCCAAATTGGCATACTCCAGCTAAAAGTGAAAGACTGTCGAAAAAAGCCAAAACAAGACAGACAGACAGCACCCTGAGGAACAATACCCCAAGATGATTTCTACCCCATACCTACTCACATACACACACACACACACACACACACACACACACATGCATGCACATGCACATATACACACATGAATGCACATGCACACACACACGCACGCACACACACACACACACACATATGCACTTATGTGTACATACACGTGTACCCACATATACCCACACACAAAGTCTAGGCCAGTGCCTGAAATCCCTTCCTTAAACATGAGACGCCGTCATCAGTAAATAGAACAAATGCCATATAGCTTCAGAACGGAGCTGGGAAGGGACAGCTTCCTCTAGTCCTCATGACCACACCTCAGTCCCCATTTCATTGATGAGCAAAGCAAGACTCAGAGGCCATAGATGTAGAATGCTCCACAACCCAGAGTGTCCTCTTTCCCACACGACCTTAGAAGGCATGTGCAGAAATAAAAAGAACCCACAGAGAGGGAGGGCTGGGATATGGTTGAAAGGGCTGTCAGAGTATTGCCTAAAAATGTGTGAGACTCTGGGTTCAGTCCCCCAACACTGCATAAGCCAGGAGCAGGGACACACACCTGTGATCCCAACACTTGAGAGGCAGAGGCAGAAAGATTAGGAATTCAAGGTCATCTTTGGTTACATTGCAAGTTCCAGGCCAGCCTGGGCCAGAGACTCCACAGCAGATGAGCCAGGCCACAAAGTAACATGCCCAGGAAAAATGCAGCTTTATCCTCAGTTCCCCCTCTGGGTCACCATGGCCTTGCCAGCATTCTGGGAAATCTGGTTTTACAAGAAGTGGTTGTTCATGTCCTGGTTAGGAACCTGATACAATGCTACCCCCACCATCATTTCCAAAGGAACTGCTTATGGGGCACAGTGCTCTCCGCAGACCCAGCCTTCCAGTCAGAGCATGAGGCCCCCACCCCGGACTGTGTTCACAAACATTCGGCCGTGCTTTTCAGGTCCTTGGTAACTCTGTTCTTCCCAAGCACAGTTAAGACAGCAAAACAAAACCCACACAGCTCACAGCTGAGTTCATCCAAAGGACCCCTCAGTGGCAGCCGGAGAAGTGTGCTCTATGCCTGTGAGCAATGACAGCTTCTGTTTTCCTTCCTGTAGTAATGAATGTTTACTGGAGACACACCATGAACCAGAACCCTCAGTGGACTGAAGAAACAAAAAGGCTAGTACGGTGGTAGATAGGTATAATGCCAGTGCTATGGGGGTAGGGAACGGCAGGTCCCTGGGCCATGCTGCTCGGTCGGCCCAGTGTGCTTAGAGAGCTCCAGACCAGGGAGAGACTCTGCCTGAGAACCTAAGATGGATGGCACTTGAGGACTGACATCAGATACTGCCCATGGACCTCTGTACTCAATACATTCATATGCACCTACACACATGCTGGCACTCACACACACAGGCATACACACACACACACACAGAGAGAGAGAGAGAGAGACAGAGAGAGAGAGAGCACAGCCCAGCCCAGCCCAGCCCAGCCCAGCCCAGCCCAGCCCAGCACAGCCACAGCACAGCCCAGCACAGCCCAGCACAGCACAGCACAGCACAGCACAGCACAGCACAGCACAGCACAGCACAGCACAGCACAGCACAGCACAGCACAGCACAGCACAGCCCAGCACACCCTATAAAGAAGAGACACAAGACTCAGGACTTCAGCAGCCCAAATTCAAGTGGGACCTGAGGAGAAGGGGTTTGTGAATTCAGTAATGTCTCGGTGTGATGAATTGATGAGCTAGAGAGGAAGAGAATACACTAAATTAGGTGCCCATTAGAGACCTGCTAGAGGGCTGGCCTTCAAGCTGAGCCCTGGAGGATGAGAACATGTCTATGCAAAGGTGCCATGGTCTCGCTGATTGGATACCTTTGGCGTGTATACATTATCATCCTACCCCTCCAGTTGCTGTGTAGGGAGGCAGGACCCTTACAAGGTAAGTAGGTTCTTGTCTGTAGAACTTCTCCCCTTAGGAAAGAGGCCTTGGAGAGCTCCATCCTCATCTCCCATGTGAGGACATTAGAAAGTTGTTTATGAATCAAGAAACGGTCCTCACCACACACCGCATCTGGACTTACAAGGTCCAAAACATGAGCTTCATGATTTATGAGTGAGTTCCTGTCAGAGAATCCTGACTTGGTGCCTGACCAACTGGCCCTGTGCACATCATCCCGTGAGCTGCTCCATCCCAACCAGTACACAGGGATGGACGGTCATGGAGCTGAACTCAAAGCGCTGTGTGAAGTTACGGAAGTCGGCACATTTGAAGTGCCTGATTAAAAGCCCTTGCTGCTCTTCCAGAGGACCCAAGCTTGGTTCCCAGTACCACACCAGGTGCCTCACAACTGTCTACAGGGGCATCTGATGCCTTCTACTGCCCAGTAGAAGCACCAGCACGCATGGGATGCACAGATATGTGTGCAGGCCAAATAACCATATGCATAAAATAATGTAATGTAACAAATAAATTATTTAATAAATACAAGATCTACAGCAAATGTCCCACAAATGCCAGCTCTCATCTGTGATAGTCCTTCCAATTACCTAGCTGCCAGTGTGCAGCCTGGGGCAGGAGATCTGACTCTCCTGTTGTGGTTCTCACTTACGAGGCTTCCGCCAAATCTTTATGAATAAGCAGATAAATGAGTGTGTAGGTTTGCTCACGGCATTATCTTTCACCTCCTCGTGAACGGGTTTCCTCTGGAAGCAAGGGGCCTGCCAGCCAGGCCTCACCAGGTTTTGCAGAACCAAAGATGGAAGGGAAATAGTTATCAGCTACCGTTTTCTGCAAACGCCTAGCCATCTGCACCCCGTTACCTAAGCACAGTCCTCTGTGGGTGCCAAACTTCAGAGCCCAGAAAGTTGGAAGGGATTCCGGCTTGGATCCCTCAGGCTAGGCTATTCTTGGAAGCCAAGCACCTCACCTGCCACAGGGGAATGAGTCATGCCCAGGTTGAAGGCTTGATTTCTCTGTGGAACGGAATAGATCTGTATACCTCAGAACAAAAAGAGGGTCGGAGCTCTGCCCCGACGCTTCTTAAATCGGTGTCTCTGTCCCCAAATCTTCCCGTGACAGCAGGATGATGCCTGGAATCCTGTCATTAACTGAAAGTCCACCTTGAAGGAGACTGAGCAAGGTCAGCCGACACTCTGTTCGCTTATACCAAATACCCAGCCCTTCTCCGGCTCTGTGGAGTATTTCTCGGCCACATCTCCGCTCTCTAGGCTAAAACAGGCCATTAATTAACCCCTGTGACCTGTGTTCTATCTCCCGTCTCCCCCTGACATTAAGAACCCACCATGGCCCCTAAAGATCTGGGTTAAGTGTGGCAAAGCCTTTGTATTTGTGTTGGCCACAGACTGGAAGAGAGTGTCATTCTTAAACAATGACAATCTCCCCATCTAACACGGGCAATTTCCTGTGATTTCATATTCTTCATCCTGAGTTCTGAGGGAGGCACCTGCACCCAGATATGATTCCTGGCAAGGGACAGGAGCAGCTGGGACAGAAGGACAGCTGATGCTCTGGGTTGCTCTTGAATTGATGCTCTGGGTTGCTCTTGAATTGCATTTCCTTCCCTGCCTGCTTATCCCGAGCTCGGTCTCCATGCACATTCAGAAGCTCTGATTCCTACACAGGCACAGAAAGTTGCCCTGGGTGAAAGTGGCTAATAAAAGACCACAATCAACCAAGCTGTCACTTTGTTTATGATAAAGTACAGAGGCTGGCAGTGGCAGGGAGGAGTGTGGAGATTAATACTACAAAGTCATTCCGATTAGAAGAATTAAAACTCTTTAAAAAGGAAAGTCTGTGCCCCGTGGAGACCCTGAGCCCTGAAGCTGCGCGTTCCTGAAGACGGCTTGGGCGGGGCAGCTGTGAATATATCTTAATGCAGAACAAACTTCTGGCAGGAATAGCTGTGTTCTGAGCAGAAGGGCATCGGAATCGGGTCCAGCCATGTCTCTGAAATACGGACTTAGTTCGTAATGACACCTGTCCTTAATCAAGCGCTTATGGAATCTGAGTCACTATGCGACTAATTAAAACCTCAGACCCCTTGGCTTTAGGGAAGTCACACACCCTAATGCTCAGAATAGACACAGGTCTAGACCAGAGTGGGAAGACAAAGTCTTACTGTATAACCCACGTTGACCTCAAACTCATCTTTCTCCTGCCCAGCATCTCACTGTTGGGGTCACAGACACATACCCATCTTCACCTCAGACTCTGTCTGAAAAGCAGGTAACAGAATGGAAACCCGTGAGTTAGACGGAAAGGATAACTGGGTGTCAGTTGCTAAGTGGGTGTGGCCTGTCACCCAGCCCTGGGTGCCTGATACACCGGTGAAGGACCAATAACTTCTAAAGAGATTGAGCTGGGGGTGACATCAGCGGTACCAGGACAGAGATGGAGCATTCTATGTTCTCCTGTGGCCTCCTTTAATAATAATAATAAAACAGGAAAGCGGCAAACCTACCCGCCCGTTCCTTTCTCCTGCCATATTCTTTTTTAAAAATTAAAGGCCGCCATAGGCAGCCTGGGCCAACTTGATCACAGTGTGATTAAACAGGCTTCCTCTGAGAGCAGAGGAAGGGGGGCTCTCTCAGGAGGGGAGGGGCGGGGCGAAAAAACCTGTTTTCAAAGGAAACATTCAAGTCTCAGAAGAAAAAATAAAACCCAACAACAACAACTTCAGCCAAGAAGAAACTCCCACCACTTGGCATTTTCAGGAGCTAGAGGAGAATGGATGAGGAGGAGCCTGGCTGGGCACGCAATTCTCAGACAGATGTGCAAGACACAACACCTCACGTGAGTTATTCCAGCCCTGGCTCCCAGGAGGCGGCAGTAAACATGGAGAGACTGCATTAAGCACTGAGCTGTTCACTTGCATATGACCATTTTGGATCGCAGGGCGTTTCTGTCTGAAACTCCTTGCGTGGCTACCCGATACGGAAAAGACAGGCTCTCCCTGAGGAAGCCAGGGCCAGCAGCTCCAGTGTGTTACTTTGCTGTGACAAAACTGCAGCAAAGGCGACTTAGGGAAGGCAAGGTTTATTTGGGTCACAGTGTGAGGACACAGTCCATTATCCAGAGACAACAGATGTGGCAACAGGAATTGGAGGCTGGGGTCACACCGTTCCCACAGCCAGAAAGTAGAGAGGGATGGATAATGGTGGGAAACACCGACACCCATATTCAGGCTGGTCTTCCTCCCTCAGTTAACCTAATCTACATAATCCCTCACAGGTGTGCCCAGAGCTGTGCCTCCCCAGTGACTCTAGATCCAGTCAAGTTACAACTCTAGGTTAAGCACCGACCTCCACACCACTCGCTCTCCACCTGTCTTCTCCCTAGGTCAGCTGCTCAGCTTCCGGCTCAGGGGCTTTCTCAGGTAAGCTGCTTCTCTTCCCATGGCTCTGCTTCTCTTCCCATGGCTCTGCTTCTCTTCCCATGGCTCTGCTCTGCCTCTATCCATATTATCTGGAGAGCTAAGAGCTGGCCTTCAAAGACTCTGCACTGGGCTGTGATGGAGTTCAGTGTGTAGAGTCCTTGCCTGACAAACGTGAACCCCTGGGTTCAGCTCCACATAATCTGGGCACGGCGGGGTTCTTGGTAGGCAGAAGCAAGAGGATCAGAAGTGCCTGGTTTCACATGCAATAGGAAAGAAATATGCCAGAACGATCTCTGTTGTTTACTGAGCACCCAAGAAGAACCAAAGGTTGTGTTCGCCACTGGTATGCAAAAGAAGCACAGACCGCCATGTCCTTGTGGAAAGTGCGATGGGGCTTAGCACGGACAAAGCTTGCATGCAGCAAACCCTCTCATGTCAGCCTTCAAAATGTGTCCGTCCAACACAGAATCTCTAAAATAAGGAGGGGGGAGGGGAAGAGTGGGAGGAGCTGGAGGAAGAGGAGGGGAAGGAGGAAGAGGAGGAAGAAGAAGAGGATGGGGTGGAGGGTGAGGGAGGAGGAAGCAGGAGGAGGGAGGAGGAAGAGGGGGAGCAAGGTTAGGGGGAGGAAGAAGGGGGAGGGAGAGGAAAAGCAAGAGGGGGAGGAGGAGTTGGTCTTACAGGAGTTAAGAGAAAAGCAATACCGCTAAGATGGGGGAAGGTAAAAGGAAGAGAAGGTGGAGAAAAGTTGGTTAACCAGGTACAATGTCATAATCTCATAGGAGGAAAAAGATCTGGCATTTAATAGTGTAGAACACTTAACAGAAAAAGTAGCCATAATGTACTTGCCCTGGTTAGCAGTAACTGTCAACTTATTCCTGTCCAGAGTCACCAAGAAGGAAGTCTCGCCTGGGGTGATTGTCGATATCAGATTAGGCTGTGGACGTGTCTATGGACTTACCTTGGTTAATTGGGTGGCACTGTTCCCTGGGCAGATGATCCTGAGCTGTAGAAAGGGCTAACTGAGCACGGCCGTGAACAAGCCAGCAATCGCTAGTCCTCCATGGCTTCCACCTCAGGTTCCTGTTTCTGTTCCTGCCCCGATTTCACTCAACGACGGACTTGTGAGGCGATCAACCCATTCCTACCTAAGCTGCTGTTTTAACACAGCAACAGAAAGCAACTAGAAGAGCATTGCATCTCTCAAAACAGAACAGGGGATTCTGAATGTACAACTCATGAAGAAATAATAGAAATGGAGGTGGTAGATATGCTACTCCCTTGAATTGATCATTACTCAAATTATACACAAATTAAAACATCACACTGAACTCATAAATATGTACAAATGTGTCAATCAAAATTTTAAATTAATTGGGGAGTGTGGATGTAGCTAGGTGGGTACAGTGCTTGCCTGGCATGAACAAAGTCCTGAGATCAATAACCAGCACCATGTAAACCCGGCATGGTGGTGCGTGCCTCTCTAACCCTGAAGCTTGAGAGGTAGAGGATCAGAAGTTTTAAGGTTGTCCTTGGCTACACTGAGAGTTCAAGGCCAGCCTAGGCTACATGATACCATGAATGAATGAATAAATGAATGAATGCAAAAAATTAAAAATAAAAAGTGAATCGTATCCTGGAATCTGTCACTGGAATAAAAAGCTTTTAGCAAGAGGGACAACTAGGGAAGAGGAAGGTGATAGGGGAGAAAGCAGAAAGCTAGGAGTGAGGACAGTAAATACATGTTGTATGTGTGTTGTGGTCTGCATGTGAAATGCCCCACAGACTCGTGCACCTCGAGGCTTTGTCCTCAGCTGCTTATGTTTTGAGAACATTTGGTGGGTGGAGCCTAGAGGCCGGAAGTGAGCCTCTGGGGGCGGGCCTTGAGCTTTACAGTCCAGCCCTCTTACTATCTTCTTTTTCTATCCCGGTCTGCTCGGACGTGAAGAGTAACAGTCTCAATTCCCAGACCCTAGTCACAAACTCCACACCATTCCCTGCCTGCCCAGGTGCACTGTGAACCAAAATACATCCTTCCCAGGGCCAGAGAAGGGGCTCGACGGGTGAAGGAGATTGGCGCCAAGCGTGATGGTCTGAGTCTGACTCCGAATCCACATAGTGGAAGAAAAGAGCTGATTCTTACAAGTCATGCTTCAGCCTCCACATGTGTGTCCTGGCACACAGATGCACATGCCCACACACACAATAAATAAATAAATGTGGCAAAAATAAAAATACAATAAATAACTCCTTCTTCCAAGTTGCCTCTGTCAGACATTGTGTCACAATAAGAGAAGTGACTGATGCCAAAAACTGTGTGAAAATGTCACAAAGTACACTAAACTAAGAGGAAAGGGGGAAAAAAATGATTCCCAGAAGCCAGTACCCAAAGCGTTCATTAAATACAGAAATAAGACCCATTAAAATGCAGCTGGAAACAGAAGGTAAGACCACGTGACTCCCGAGGAGAACTTGCCCGTGTCATGTCCCAGCAGATATGTTTGGAAGCGAGTACCGTATTGCCCCTCACAGACTTCCTGTCTCAGCCCCTACTCTGGGGAAATCCTTGACTCTGTTACCAGGTGGGGAGCCATACCCCTCTGACCTTGTCCCCAAGTCTTCATCTGGTTCTTTATCTATGGATTTGTTCACGGGGCCACTAGAGCCAGGTGTGGATATGGCTTCACTCTATCGCCAGGACCTGGGGCCTTCATTCATTCTAAAAACTCCACAGCTATCTGCTGAATTCATGACCACAACAGTGTGGGCTTCCTGATGTGCCCATGGCACTTCCTGGGCAGAGCAGCTGTCCTGCACTTTGTACATAGGTATGTGTATTCTCCTCACTCACCCCTGAACAGGGCTACTGTGGTCATCCCCAAATTAGGGCAGAAGAACCTGAGGGAGAAAGAATTGTAGGATTCTGCCTAGTTCCATAGCCAGTGAGTTAGAGGAAGGATTGAAGCTAGACAGACTGACTCCAAATGTAGTGTTTACAAGAGCACTGGATGGATGGATGGATGGATGGATGGATGGATGGATGGATGGATGGATGGATGGATGGATGGATGGGAGGATGGATAGATGGGAGGGTGATGGATGGATGGATGGATGGATGGATGGATGGATGGATGGATGGATGGATGGAAGGAAGGATTGATGGATAGATGGGAGGGTGAGTGGATGGATGGATGGATGGATGGATTGATGGATGGATGGATGGATGGATGGATGGATGGATGGATGGATGGATGGATGGATTGGCTTCCTGTCTATCATATTCGGTAAATGGAACACCATTTGGGAAAGGGGTGCTTGTCTCTACCTAAAGCAAAATTCCATGCTTTGTCCATAGTAGGTATTTGGCAAGGTTTTGCTTAACTGGATCTCATCGGAGTTGATATTTCTAGAAATTTTCAGTACTTCGCCATGCAAACCCCCAGCTCCCCTTCCTGAATACAGTCACAGTGCCTGTGTTACAAGAGTGGCCTATTGTTGCCATTTGAAGATCTTATTGAGAGCTTTTGACAGTAAGCAAACAGAACCCATGACGGTGCCATCCATCTGAACTGAGTGCATTTTTAACACATGTGGATAATGAGTTTGGAGTGACTGTGAGTGCCAAAAACAACCTGGCTTTTTGAGCCCCCTCAATCGCCCCAGTCCCTGTTGGGAATGTGCATCCCGCCCACTCAGGAGGTTAGGTGAAGTTTCTATCACCCGAGATGTTTGTGGTGAGAACCAGAAGCGGTCTTAGTTGCAAGTGAGCAAGCCCCACCATCTCACTGGGTCAGAAGCAGCTGGACCACCACCGTGGGCCCCTGCGAGGCATCATACAAAGGGGAGGAGCAGCTCTGTAGATAGGGAAGCAGCAAGGAAAAAGCTGGCCCCATCTCCGCCTGAGACAATCTGTTTTCTGAACAGCACAGAGTTCTGTGTTCCAGGACCAGGCAGGCAAAGCGTGGGCATATGCTACGCCTGGGCTAATCCACGGACCTCGGGGAAGAGCAGGCAGTCCTGCTAGGCTGCCTCGCTCTAAAAATACCCAGCACATTCCCAAAGTGGCCACAAATGGTAAACTCTCGGTGGGCAGGCATCATGCCAAACAAATGCTTAGCCGCACTGTCCAGAATGAGTCTTAAGACCGAGGACAGCGAGCACACAGAACCCAGCTACGACAGCAGCTTTCACGTCCCATCCCTAAAAGATGGGTGCCACTTGAGGAGTGGTGGTCTGTTCAGATGCCACAGTCAGAAAGAAGAGCAGGCGCCTGCTGCCCCACAGCTGCGGACATCAGGGCAGAACCCTGCGGGAGCCCGGCTCCGGCCACCTCCACCTACACCCTGGAAACACCACTTGATGACTGAGTAGCCCAGGAGACTGAGTAATCTCACTGAGCCTCAGTTTCCCTGTCTGTCCAAAACACAACCATCATAATTGACGGCACTGGATTCTACAAAGATTTTCAGATTTCATTCTTGTTCAAATAGTTCCTGTTCCCCCTCTACAACGTGTTACTAGGACAAAGAACTGAACAAAAGCTCCAGGATTTGATGAAGTCAGAAAACTCACACTTAAAATCCAGGAAGTCCTCTTCACACAAACCATCAACCTACTTGAAAGGGGAAGGGATATTTTCAACCCAGTTATTGGCCTCTACAAAACCCATAGCGAACGTCTCTTACTAGCAAAGGAAACACAGCCCCTCTAAAAGTCAGGAAGGAGCTATGACCTCTCATTCCTTCTAACTTCTCTCACTGTGGTATAATAGTAAGAGGTCTGGTCAGTGCGATTTGATAAAAAGAAAGAACTTAATTAGTATTATCCCAATAGGAAAGGAGATAGAAGTTTCTTCTCTCGTGTATGATATAATCATGCATGAAGAGGATCCACACATAGAACCCTTAAAATCTCCCTGGAAAAATGAACAAGTTTAGAAAGCTTACAGGAGGCAAATCCCCAAAATAAAAATAAAATAAGCTGCATTTCTCAAATTGGAGATAAAGTTACATGAACGTATCATGCATGCACACATCAAAGCATCAGGTAGCATGTTATTTGATATTCGTATGGGGAAGTTCTTAAAAGTTAGGTATGGCGGTGAGTTCCTGTAACCCCAACACTCAGGAAACTGAGAAAGGAAGACTGGAAGTTCTAGGCCATCCTGAGCTATGTAACAAAATCCTCTCTCAACATTTAAATTAACTACTCTAAAATTAAGAAAGTTATTTTTATACAATAACAACAACCTTAAAGTACTAACACAAAAATTACTTGGAAACAAAGAAAGTAAAATGTTTATATTCGATGACTAAAAAGCTCTGCTAAGAGAAATGAGAGAAAATCTAAATAAAAATAGTGACATCTCATATTCATGGCTTGAAAACCCAGTGTAGGTTCATGTGATCCCCAGTACACTCACTGTAGACCTCGTCCAACTCCCAACAGATTGTCTATGCTCAAAATAGACAAAATGATCCTACGGTTGATATGGAAAAACAAAGACTGTGACTGTGTCTGAAGTTGCAGAACAATTCTGAGTAGCCATGCTAGCTTCTTTGAAGTTTACCTTGAAGTCGGAATGACCAGGGAGGCTTGGCACAAGGTAAAGATAAGCACACACGTGGATGGAAGCCGACTAAAGGGTTAGGACTAAAGTCGTACATTTACAGTAAATGACTTTTGACAGAGATGTCAAGTGCATTCTCCAGAGCCCACTTTGAAAGCCAACGTTTGGTGGCTTTTGATTCCAGAGGTGGGGTTGGAGACAGGCCAGCCAACTGAGATTCATTAGTGCGTTCCAGACCAGTGAGAGGCCCTGTCTCAAAAACCGATGTGTAGGTCCAAATTCCCAGACGGAAGCACATGACCTGTAGTAACTACAGAAGCCAAGAGAGTGAAACAGGGCCATTGCCAGGATCAGAGGCTTTGGAGACAACAGAGAAAGGACTAGCAGGGTACGAGCAATCTGATCAGGGAGATGGGAAAAGGGAGAAGTTTGGGGATGGGGAGGAAGGTAAATACAGAAGGAGGAAGATGAAAGGTAAGATAACAATAAGATGTTATCTGGATGTCTGGGAAAGCCATATAATCATATTATTATCTATTTACCTAAAAAGACACAAGGGAAAAAGCCTATGATATAGGTAATTCTATATAAACATATATAGATTTAAAGAACTTTTCTCATTTGTGCAGATGGGCCTTCTTCCAAGAGTGAAAGATCACAAGAACCCCAATACCAGACACTAGAAGCCTATTGCTGCTGCCCTGGGTTATCTTCCAGAGATGGAAGTTCCTATAGATGAAGGTGCCATGCACTTTGCCCCTTGCTCTAGAACTGGCCTGAATGCCCCTTCCACAAAGACTACCCTTCATGGTACCAGAAAGCACCACACAAGCTTCGAAGACGTTCTAACCAGTTTTGTTGCCTCTGAGCTACGTCAACAACCAGCATGGCACGATAACCCTGAGAGTACAACAGTGGCACACGTAACTTAGCAGTAACCACAGCTCCCTAGTTGGACTTAAGACCTGTTCAACAAGAGGGGAAATGTGCCTGGTACTGGAAACCTGGCTGACTAACCAGTGCTAGCGAAGTCAAGGTTATTAAGGGAGAATCTACAACCATTACTTTATTAAAGTAGCAAATCCCTAAGAACAATCTACAAACCTTTGTCCTTGTGCATGTAGGTAAGTGTAGTATTCAGCAGTTGCCCTGGGAGTATCTTTTTGTAACAAACAGAAAACTAAAATCGATCAAAATGCAGAGTTGTGGAACCCAATCCCAATGGCTCTATCTACAAACACTCCCACAACTGAGGCTCAAGGAACATTGCAGAAGATAGGACAGAAAGACTGCAAGAGCAAATGACCAGGGAGTTTGTATGAGATTATGTCTCCTAGTATGTCAGGAGGTACACCCATAAAGTCTCGCCACCATGAATATCCAAACATAAACTAAACAAGGATGCCATCGATGGACATGATAAACCACACAGGGAAAAGCCCATGAGGCCTCAATCCTACATAAAAAAACAGGTAATTGAGGAAAGCTGGGGATGAGACAGTGGCCTTCCCTAAGGACGAGCACAGTAATAGGTTGTCCAATGCCAGATGGTCAGCCCTGAAAACAAGTGTGTAAATAACATTATATGGACTGAGCAGGTTATATTTAGGAATATATATGCATACATGTATGTATATGTGCATACATATGT
Organism: Rattus rattus; assembly: GCF_011064425.1. Taxonomy (NCBI): domain Eukaryota; kingdom Metazoa; phylum Chordata; class Mammalia; order Rodentia; family Muridae; genus Rattus; species Rattus rattus. Next base: position 12,391,904 of record NC_046162.1, on the reverse strand, counting down.
GCATGCTGTTATGTAACTCATCACAAAAGAGACCATGCACTTGAAGGAGAGCAGGGAGGGGTGTTTGGGAGGGCTGGGATAGAGGAAGGGAAAGGAAGAAGTGTTGTAATTATATTACAATCTCAAATAGTTTTAAGGGTTAAAAAAAATGAACGTCACCTGAGGAAAGACATCCTAATGAACCTCTGGTCTTCACACACCCACACTTAAACACATGTGCACCCACACAAACAGGCACGCACACACATTCACATACACACATACACACAGAGAAAGAATTGTTTCAATAATGACTCTGGGGAAATTATATACTCATATGTGGAGAAACCAACTGCAAAGCTTCTGGAAAAATAATTCAAAGAAATTGTCGTGACCCTGGATTAGACAAGGAATTCTTAGTCATGGCCCTATTTGTTATTTTTATGAACCATAGAAGGGGAAATGGACAAAGTGCTCATTAAAATTAAAAACATTTACATTCCAGACACGTCATTAAGAAAGTGAAAAGGCAAGGCACAGACTAGATAAAAATGCTTGTACATGTGACAAGACGTATCTACAGACATCTAAAGGACTCCTGAGCTGAGAGTGTAGTCAGAGGCTGAGACCTACTGAGCCTGGGTGAGGCTCTAGATTCTATCCCTGGTACTGCAACAAAATAGAATAAAACAAAGTGTTCTTACAAATCTATCATAAGACAAGAGAGAACTTTGTTAAAATGTGGACGCTCAGTGCTCATCTCACAGGGGCAGCACACGAATCATGCTAAGGATTCAGCACTAAGGAAAGGAACGCTGGGACATGGTGAGGGAGCAGGTTCTCCTGAACAAGCGCTGTGAGAAGACAGAAAACACAAGCTTGGGCAAGAAGACAGGGACACTGGAATGTCAGTGTGCTGCCAATGAGAATGTGAAGGGCTATGGATACTGTGGTAAAGAGTTTGTCCATTTCTTAAAAATGTAAGCATGAATTCATTGTCTGACCTAAGGATTCTGTCCCTAGGTATCTGTACAAGAGAAATTAAAACCGTTGTCTGAATTGACTTGTGCATGGATGTTCATATTTCTTCATGGCTAACAAAAGGCATAAACAACCCAAACACTAGCATAATCCATCTACTTATATATTGTTAGATCTATATATGGTAGATGGATGGATGTATGGATGGAGAGATAGATAGATAGATAGATAGATAGATAGATAGATAGATAGATAGATAGATAGATAGATAGATAGATGGATTGATGGATAGATAGAGAGTTATATATATATATATATATATATATAATATATATATATATGGAGAGAGAGAGAGAGACTCAATAGGCCTTGGCTCTACCCCCAGGAAGAGAGGCGAGCACCCAGTAAGTTCTCTGTATCCCAGGACATCAGAAGGAGAATTAGAAACGACTTGGTCCTTTATCATTGCAGCAAGTCTTTTTAGATGCCTTACTATGTGTTCAAGCACCTTGTGTGTCTCCTGACCACTTGCAATGAGCTATAAGTTCGGTTCTACCTCATCTCTTTCTACAGAAGAGGGAACTGAAGGACAGAGAGGTTCTGTGAATTAGTCAAGATAACCCAGGAAGCCGGAATCCAATCCAAGCAGATAAACCTAGATCCTCACCCCTGGCACACAGAGGTGCTACGTCTCAAGAGGTAAGAGGAAATAAAAGTAACTGTTGATGCCACCTCCTGCTCCTACCTGTGAGACCCACAGAAAAGACACCAGAGCTTACAAGTCCCATTTCTAGAACTGCAGACAGGGTGGCACATCCCAGTGGCAGGTAGGGGTGGCTCAGTTATGCTATTGGCCTAAAGTTCCCAAAGGAAACTAGGACTTTATGCTCATGTAGTTCTGGGAGGAACAGCGCCCTTTCCAAGCATCTCGACCTTCAGAGACATGTCTGGATGTGTGCCCTGATTTCCCCTGGGCTGCCCCACATCTCTGGACCTCACTGAGCTGAGCCCTGACTAGTGGAGCATTGGGAGGAATCTCTTGAAAGCCCAGGGTCAGTGTCACTGTTACACTTGTCTCCAGCCAGGAACCACAACTCAGTGACTCCTACAACTGGGGGATATCAATGTCTTTCTCTCTTTTTTTATTATTGCACAAGCATTGTAAAAATGATAGGTTTCATCACAAGATTTTTATACATTTGTATCATATATGATACCTATGTTGGCACACAAAGGATCTGCAGCTGTTGGCACAAGTTGGTTTCTACAAGAGAAAGGTAGGCAGCAGTGGGGGACTGCGATGGCCAATCAATCTGGGCAGTCTTCCCAAATTGTATCCAGGGTCCCTGTCCTTCGTCTCTTCAGCTTCCTCACCGAGGACTGAGGAGATGGCTCTGTCAATAAAGTGCGTTGCTGCGCAAAGGAGAGGACCTGAGTTGGGATACCCAGTGCCCATGTAAGAAGTATAACTACAGTGCTGTGCTCTCTCTCTCTCCTCCCTCTCCCCTCCCTCTCCTCTCCCTCCCTCCCTCTCCCTCTCCCTCTCCTCTCTCTCTCTCTCTCTCTCTCTCTCTCTCTCACACACACACACACACACACACACACACGATGAAAGTAGACTATGGCTTATTTCATGTGACATACTGATGTCCAGTTCTATCAATTCCCTTGTAAATTACCAAATTCCCATACAGCATAAACCAGTACCTTTCCCCCATCACCTTTGCCATAATCTCCAAAGGTCAAAGTCCAGAAACAACCTCAAAGTGTATCTTTCTCCTATGTGTCCCAGGTCCCAACACTTATGACTGATGGCCTTATTTCCCACCAGATACCCCATCTTTTTGATGCTTCCCTACCAGTACTGAGTACCTGGTCCCCAAAGGACCACCACTAACCATTTGAAAGTATCTTATCTCTGTATCCACCTAGGGAGAAAAAGAAATCACCTACAGAATGAATCCCCCGGTGTCTACAGACAAAGCCTAGAGCTCTTCTCTTGTGCAGGACCATCCATCCCCCTGGAGTCAGCCATGATGCTCTTTAAGTGGTACAGGGGTGAAGACTTCAACGATACGGTCAGAAAGTTATTCCACTTCAAGTCCTTGCAGCTTCAAGCAGAAAGCCCCAAACCCCCACCAACAACATCTTGCTAATCTCTCTTTAAAGCAAGAGCTCAGGCCTGGGGCTCACAGCCTCAGGCAGGAGCTGTCTTCAGTCAGAAGGGGAAGTCCTATCTGGTCTGTTTTACATGTGTTTATTTTTGCACTTACTTTCCATTTGTGGGAAGTGATACTGATTTCCCATATCTGGCTCTGATGCCAAGTGGCTTCTTAAAAGTGTGTGCGCTCACATTAAAAGTAAGAGAGTCAAGGCACACATTGAACACCTAACTGTAGAGATGCTTGAAGAAAGCAGGGGGGGGGGCGAGGTCTCTTTGCCTCCAGAATCTTCCTTTCATCAGCATCACTCCCCAGCTCTGGTAATGGATCATCTTACAGCCCAGTCTGTGGGGCACTGACTGGGGAAACGAGCTGCCAACCAGACAGGACCAACCCCAGGGGATGAGCAATACCAGCTCTAAAAACAGAGGGGCTGGAAAGGGACCCTAACCAAGCCTGCAGCCCTCGGCACATGCTGGTTTCTGCAAGCCTGAGGTACGCAGCAGTGGCGGACGGTGATGGCCGATCAATGTGGACAGTCTCCCCAAATAGTGCCCAGGCTCCCTGTCCTTTTGTCTCTTCAGCTTCCTCACCAAGGGCTGGGGAGATGGCTCTGTCAATAAAGTGCATTGCTGCCCAAGCGAGAGGACCTGAGTTGGGATACCCAGCGCCCATGTACAAAGGTTAAGTACAGTGGTGCATATCAGAAGACAGAGACAAGAGAATCCCTGAAGGCTCTCCCGGTAGCCAGTCTAGCCTAATCAGCAAGGTCTTAAGCCCAGTGAGAGAGCTTAAGGAAGAAGGGTGATTGGGGGAAACAGATAACATTGACTTCTGCCCTCCCCATGAAGAAGCCCATGCAAACACATGAAGAAAAATTATAAAACCCCCTCACATAGAGTAACTCCGATCAAAGCAAAGAGTTTTTAACATTCCCCTGACCTTGTAAATCTGACCGATAATATCTCCCTTGACCTTAGAGCATTAATAATCTACCTATTCTGAAAGAATTCCAGCAGGAAAAGTACTTAACTCTTTTTTTTTTCTTTTCTTTTTTTTCGGAGCTGGGGACCGAATCCAGGGCCTTGCGCTTGCTAGGCAAGCACTCTACCACTGAGCTAAATCCCCAACCCCGGTACTTAATTCTTAAGCTTCGTGTTTTCAGCCCAGTAGGAATTTCTTTGAATGTGGCAGAACGGCTTCTGAATTTTATAAGACAAGCCCATCCTTCATGGTGAATGTGAATAATCAGAGCCCAGGACTCAAGGCCCTGTCTCATCAGTACCCAGAAATGGATATAGGGCGTGTTCCTCCCTGCTCCATGCTTCCCCTTGCTCACCAAGTGGGCATCCGTGCTTTTCACAAGAGAGACATTGGAGCTGTTCTCTCTCCAGGAAGGACAGGCAGGGAATTATCTGTTAGACTCCACTCCCTGGTTTGGTTATGTAGGTTTGGTTTGGTTTCCTTTTGAGACAGGATCTCATTTAGCCCACAATGGCCTCAAGCAGGCTATGTAGCCAAGGTTGAGCTTCTAACTCCCACCTTCACATCCCCCCATCTTCACATCCCTAGTACTAGGATCACAGGCCTACACCACCACACCCAGTGTACTCAGCGCTGGTGATCAATCCCTGAACTTTGTGCAAGCCAAGCAAGCACTCTACGACCTGAGCTCCATCCATAAGGTCTTGATTTATTGGCTTGCTCGCTGCAGCTGGGGCCAAAATAGAGGCAGCTAGTCGTGAGGCTGGTTCAAATACTTCATTAGATGTCTGTAGGACCCTCCTCTCACTGCAGCTAGGAGAAAGTGCTCTTCACGACACTAAAGGCAGGATGCTCGGCTCCGTAACACAAAAGGCAAGAGGCTAACCCTCATGACACTAAAGACAGGATGTTCCCCCAGTCTCAAGTACTGTACTGAAATGTGCTCATTTGTGGATGTCTTAAGCACCTAATAAATATAAGGCACCGTGCTGGGACCTGAGGATACAACCTACACCCACAAGGACAGGCAGACAATCCACACCCTATGGAGCTCCAGCTCTCACAAGGACGGGAGTCAATCAAATAATCACGGAGGGCAACGGAACACCACACATCGCAGCAAGCACTATTCATGGACTCGAAAAGAGTTTACTCAACAAGGAGTCACAGTGGGAAGAGGAACAAGTGCAGAAGAGCTGTGCTAGACAACAGATGCTGCATGGAGAGAGGGGCAGGGGAGCGTAAGACCAGCAGGGCAATGCTTCCAAGGCATAAAGACAAACCATTGATGCCTGAGGTCCAGCTCTGCTTCTTCTTGGCCTCATTTTGTATCTCACAGGTGTGCAACCCCTCCCCAGTGATGTTCTGAATGCCATATCCACCATGTCATCTGCTCCCTGGACCCTGCTGGTTTGCCTTGGGGAGAAGAGATACTAAAGGCTGCACTAGAAAGAGGCCAATAAACCAGGTATGGTGGGCACAAACCTACAATCACAGTACTCAGGATGCTGAGGTAGGGAGATCAAGTCCAAGGCCAGTCTGAAGTATATATTAGGACCTATATGGTCAGAAGAAGAATGAAAATAGGAAAGAGAAGAGAGGTAGAGGAAGAGTCAAAAATAAAGAGGAGAAAGGAGCTAGGAGTAGGGAGAAGTAGGGAAGTGGGGAGAGGTATTCAGAGAAGGGAAAGGGCAAGAGGGTGAGAAAAGGAAAGGAGGAGGAGGGGAGAAAGAGAATGAGGGGGAAGAGGGAGTAAAAGAGAAGGAGGAAAGAGAAGGAAAATGAGGACAAATAAAAGGGAGAAGGGAGAGGAGGGGAGGAAGAAGGAAGAGGAAGGAGGAGAAGGAAGAGGAGGAGGAGAAGGAGGAGGAGGAGAAGGAGAAGAAGAGGAGGAGGAGGAGGAGGAAGAGGAGGAGGGAAGAAGAAGAAGGAGAAGGAGAAGGAGAAGGAGAAGGAGAAGGAGAAGGAGAAGGAGAAGAAGAGAAGGAGAAGAAGAGAAGAAGAAGAAGAAGAAGAAGAAGAAGAAGAAGAAGAAGAAGAAGAAGAAGAAGAAGAAGAAGAAGAAGAAGAAGAAGAAGAAGAGAAGCCAGCATGACAAACCCAGGAAGTTAAGTGACTCAGAGAAGTTCAGTCTCAAAGGAATAAAAGCTCCAAGGGAAGGGAGTTGTCTACTTAATTAAATTGGCTCAAATCACCAGGAAGCTTTCTGAGTAATAGCCAATGCTGGGGTTCTAAGACAGATCACTACCTGTTGGGGCTAGAACCTCAGAGGTCTTTTAGGGTTGTGATGTTACCATCTCCTGACCAGAACCTCTCATTCCCTTATTTTAGATACTAATTAAAAACATGGGATGAGAATTCCTTCTCCCAAAGAAAGATGCCCAAGTCTTTCTTTCCCATTCCTCCCTGGATCCAGCCTGGGCTTCAAGCTAAAAGAATCAGACAGACATAAGAAAGACCTCTCATGGAAACCCCATCTCCTGCTGGAGAAGTAGCTGCACTCTGGGTGGGAGACATTATGGCTGTAACTCAAGGAGCATCATGGCCGATTGGAAGAATCCATTCAAAGTTTGATATGGCTTCAAATTCCAGGACAACAACCCAGTTTCATGTAGATAAAAAAAAATGACCGAGAACTGATGATCTTAAAAATCAGTGTGATAGGGGTTGGGGATTTAGCTCAGTGGTAGAGCACTTGCCTAGCAAGCACAAGGCCCTGGGTTCGGTCCCCAGCTCTGAAAAAAGAAAAGAAAAAAAAATCAGTGTGATAGTTAATATTGGTTGGCAACTTCCCAGGATCTAGAATCCGCAGAGAGACAAAGCCTTGGGCTTTCCCAACTGTGTTTGTTAACTGAAGTAGAAGAACTGCCCTAAATGTGGGCAGCGCCATCCCATAGATCCTGAACAGGGGTGGGGGTGGAGCAAGTGAGCTCATCTCCGGTGCTCATCTCTCCCTGCTTCCTGGCTGTGGGCAGTGTGACCAGCTGCTTCAAGCTCCCAACCCATGACTTCCTTGCCCTGTCATGTCCAACTGAGCGAGAATGCATGCTTTATTCCTTCTGCTGTTTTTGTCAGGTATACTGTCATCAAGACAGTAACTGTAACAATGAGTGCAGCAGGTTGTAGCAGTAATGAGTACGTCTTCAATGCCATGTGGAATATTTTTCACACACTCAGACCAGGTCATCGGCACAGACTCTCCACATCCACGCTGTTTTTCTTCTTCACTGAAGACTGAAAACCACAGAGTCTGTAAGTGAAGGATCTGGGTGTCAAAGCTGGTTCTCAGAGGCTAGAAGACACAGCTCAGGAAGCCCAACTTTCCCATACCTACTTATAAAGCTGGGCATGGCCGCATGCACCCATAACACCAACACTGGAGGGCACAGACAGGATGGGAGCTGGGCCTTGCTGGCCGGCAGCCTAGCTCCAGATTTCACAGAGAGATGCTAGCCCAAGGAATAAGGTAGGAAATGGTAGAATAGTCCCCTGGCTTCCGTGGGTGCCCAAGGGCATGGCCAGCAACACATATGTGAAAATATACCACATAAATTCCTGCATGTACATGAACATGCAGAGAGAGGGGAGGGAGGGAAGGAAGGAAGGAAGGAAGGAAGGAAGGAAGGAAGCAGGGAGGGAGGGAGGGAGGGAGGGAGGGAGGGACGGACGGACGGACGGACGGAGGGAGGGAGAGAAAGAAGGAACACCGGGGTCTCTCCAGAATCAGGCTATGTAAGATCCATTTCTCCACTGTCTTGGACTCTTTCCTAGGACCACTGAGACACGGGAAATGCACATTTTAGATGTACACCATTCCAAAAACATTTATTATCTGCTTTTTTCATGTTCTCTTCTGGGTTCTGGGAAGGTTGTTCGCATGTGGTGTGGGGAAGCTAAAGGCGGGCACGGTGGTGCAGTCACTTTGACATTCTCCATGAGGAACAGAATCCGCAGTGGAATCCACAGCATCAGCCACTGCCTTGGTTGAGGAATGAAGACCCTGCAGAAAGGATTCACATTTACCCCCAAGACCTGCATCCAGTGCTGATGGGGCCAAAGCTCACTCTCAGGAAACTCTGTGACCACAGCTTCTGAGTCCCAGTGTCCAGGGAAATGAGACTCAGGGACAGAGACAGACTCTCTCTGCACACATCAGGATGTGACCTGCAGACATTACCCAGAGCACAAAATACATGAGCCTCTGAAGGGCAGTGATCAGTCATTCCAGCAACCCTAAAAGAGACCAGAATAGATGCACGGAGAATTGACTGCATAGAGGGTAGCTATCAAGGGGAGTGACCGACCATCCTGAAAGTCATGCTGGAGGCTCAGAAGGTTGGACAGATACACAGAGACCCAGAGACACGGGCAGCTGAGGTAAGGCCTGAGATCAAAACACTACAGAAATCCTCATAACCTCATGAAATCCTAGGAGTAAAGAAAACACACACACACACACACACACACACACACACACACACACACACACACACACACGAGTCAGACTCACTCCAAACCACTTTTTTGTGACATGATATAGCCCAGGCTAACCTCCAACTCAAAATCGTCCTGCCTCAGCCTCCTAGGACTGTAGACATTATATCTCTATGCCCAGCTCCATGCCACTAAATTTAGTTAACCCGCTGCTCCTTCTCATTAATTTTAGAAGTAAATTCTATTTCATATGGGTTCTAGTTTTTTTCTTTTTTATTCTAGAGCAATGTGGAGTAGACCTGTTCTGTGTTCAACATGAAAACCCTTCAGATGGGTTTTGGGGAACTCATCTGCTACAGAGATTGTCTTGAAAGAAAAGTGCCAGAGCCTGAGTTCAACCTCCAGGACCGATGTTAAAAAAACAAATAATTTTAAAAGCCAGGTTTGTAATTCTAGCACTGAGGGCACAAAGTCAGGTGGATTTCTGGGGTTTGCTACTTACAAAAAAAATTAAATATAGACAGTGCCCAAAAACTGTCACTCAGAGTTATTTGTCCTCAGTTTGCCACAAACGCACCTGTGCACACATACAAACACATGTGCACACATACATACACACACACACACACACAAGAAGAAAGGCCTCCAAATAATTGTACATAGCAGCCAGCCAAACCCTCTCTCCTTATTTTTCTCTACCTTCAGTCACACAAACATTAATCATCTTGGGAATTCGTTTCCAACAGCCTGTACCTCCCTGGTCACCTCTCTCTTATTGGGACCAGTTTATCAGCGTCTCTCTTAAAATGCAGAACAAACTGAGCCCTGGGGGTCGGTGTGTATGAAAAGCTCGAAACCCACATTATAGAGCAGCGGAGTATTTTTAATTTTTTATTCATGTTTGTTTATTTTTGGTTGGAGGGGAGAACAGAGTCTGACTATGGAGCCCAGGGTGGCTTTGAATATGATCTTCTTGCCTCGGCCTCCTGGGTGCTGGGATGACAGGTGTGAGCCACTGTTTCTAGCTCAACTTTCTCCCATAGGACAAAACAAAACGATGCAGTTCTTTGGGTGCAAAACGCTTTGGAAGAAATTATCCCTTACTTCCGGTGTGCGTTCATCTCACAGATGCATGGTTGTTGTAACACTAGGCCCCTCCTCCCTGAGCAACCGCAGGAAGCTAGTGCTTGATGGGGGAGGGAAAGGTATCTTCTTCGGAGGGGTAGCCATCGGCCAGTTGTCTATATGCTCTTGGGCATAGCCCCTCACTTTTCCACTCTCCCATAAGCATCCCCAGGGCAGTTTGTTGGGTCACTTTGAAAGTCATGAAAGTAGTAAGGGGATAAGGGAGAGTTGGGGTAACACGAGAGAGTAACAGTGGGTCATATAATTAAAATACATGCATGAAAATGCCACATACTAATAAGAACCTTAATTATAAATGATCCTATCATCTGGAAGAAGGACGGTCTTTTTAACCAAACATTCAGGCCATGCTCTCTTCTCCCCTTTCTTCTCTGTCCCTGCAGGATCTGATCCATTCCCAGACCTGAAACCATCCACATGGCCATCTGATGGGTGCTTCCTCCAGAATAATCCAGAGTTCATCAAAAGCTCCTGCCTCCACAAGCTAAGCTCCTCCCTGGAACAGAGCACCACTCTTTCCCAGACAGCCGGTAAGACTCTCCCACACAACCTACATGGCTTCCCTCTGCATCCTGCGGACAGCGCACACCCATCCACTTCTCTTTCTTCTCTCTTGGCCCAGGTCCCTTGTCATCCATCACCTGGACAAGTCCGGTAACATCTTAACCTTTCTTTCTGATTCCAGTACTGTCTCTTACAATTCATTTCTCCCATCTGACAGAGGTCTTTTAACCGACAATTGTTCATGATCATGTCTGTCTTGAACTTGAATAAAGCCCTTCTCTGATGATCTACCAAGGTTTGTCCACTCAGCCCTGCCTGGACTGGCTGTTTTTTTACACAGCTAGAACAATTCTGCCTTGATCACCATTCCCATGATCTTCAGGGTCTAATAACCATGACCTTCTGTACTGCTTGTCTGTACTGCCTGGTCTGTCAACTTGACACAAGCTAGGGTCATCTTGGAAGAGAGAATCTCATCTGGAAAAATGCCCCCATCAGACTAGCCTGGAGAAGTCTGTGGGGGAATTTTCTTGGTTGGTTGGTAATTGGAGTGAAAGGACCAAGCCCACTGTGGGTAGTGCGAAGCCTAGTCAGAGGATCCGAGTTGTATAATAAACTATGCTAACTAAGCAAGCCATGGGGAGAAGCCCATAAGCAGCACTCTTCCAAGGACTCTGCTTCAGTTCCAGCCCTTAGGTCCCTACCTTGAGTTCCTACTGCGACTTCCCACAATGACTGACTGTAATTGGAAGAGGATCCCTTCTTTCCACAATTTGTTTAATGACGGGATTTTACACAGCAATAGAAATTAAACTAGAATACATTCTTCTTTCTGTTCTCTAAAGGAACCATCGGCCTTCTGACTGTGGGGTCTTGGCATGCATGAGAGAACCCTTAGCTTTCTCCTCCAACCCTTATCCAGCTAACCAACTCCTTGCTATCTGTCCTAGCAGCCCCAAGATCATTGTTGAAGAAGCATGCCTCCAGCATCACTCCGTGCCCAGGTCCCCAAGCTGAGAGCTGAGTGGACCATCCTTCATGGTTGGCGTTTGCCTCTTTGAGAGAAACTGATGAAGCCTGAGGCAATCTGCCTAGCACTCCCACAAGTCTCCCTTGGTGATCAAAGCAATGCATAGAGGTACGGATCATCGAACACAAATATGGCAAGTACGAACAGGAAAGTCCTGTGGCTGAACTCCACCAAAGTCAGCTCAGCTGGAAAACAAAGCCATGGTAAAACAGTAAAGGCCATGAGCTGTGAGGAGCCTACATAGAGAGAAGCAGTCCTGATCAGTGAGTCGGATGTGGCACAAAGTATTTCTAGTCTAAACGGAGGCTCACAAGTGGACCTAACCATGGTTCCATGCCTTCTCCTCCTGTCCTCACACAAGTTCTAGGGAAGGGAGAAAAGTGGTCAGAGGGAAAATGGAAGAAAAGACCATTGGGGAGAGGGTGGTAGAAAAGAGCCCATACTTGGAATCTGTTTGTGAATTCGCTGATGGACTTGTGTTCTCTGTGCTTCTGCTGAGAGCCTGGCACAACGGATGACCTAAATCTTTATCATTCTGGGCTCTTGGAGTTAAAGAGTCAGCTTTCAGTCTGTTTTGCTTACTGATGCAACTCCCTCACCTCAGACAATAGAAGGCACTCGGTAAGTAGTTATTAAACAAAACAAATGGCTGGGCTGTCGCTGGGTGACACAACACTTGCCTGGCTTCCAAGATGACTGGGGTTCAATCCCAAAACATCAAAAAGCAAGACATGAGTGAGTGACCACAGATAGGAGCACTGAATAAACTGATAGGATAACTTTAAAAGAATTATATCTGCAATGCCTAGTAGAGGGCCCTGAGCACCATATGAGTCCAGCCAATGCGCCAACAACTAATGAAGCAATGAAGCCATGAGTACGTAAGTCACAGTTACTTTTGCTGCGGGCTTCCCTTTTAATTAGACTAAAAAGCATTTTTACAAGAGAAGCTCACATGAGTGTGCTTTTCCCTTGCTCCTTGTATATACACTTTCTTTTCCAATTAGTCAACTCTTCAGGTTACATATCCGACCATGCCAAGTCCCTACACTGAATCCTGATTCCCTAAAGAAAAATGGGGAGTTACAGCTAAAAATAAAAGAATGTAATGAGTCAGATTTCTGTATCCCCAGGAGCCCCGGGGATCTGAGGAGACTTAGAAGAAGACTAAAATTAAACAACTAACAACACAGTGTGATGAACAAGAGGAGGGCAGTAGCTAAGGGTCACAGGAATATGGAAGACAAGATACCTATAGACTTTTAATTGGTTAAATGTTCTATGTTAGAATAGCCAGTCTTGGTCTGGTGATGGGCCTGCAGAGGTGACTCCCAAGGAAGCGCGTTGCTTCTGAACCTTCCCAGGAAGGAGTATGGGTGAAACTAAAAGGCTTTGAGTCCCTGGCCAACATCAAGGCAACTTCACCTAGCAACGCTACCCACAACATCTGACCTCTGTTAATCTTGAAAACTTGAAAGCTGGGCACTTAACATAACTATAAAAATTCTCCTAAAGTAATAACGAGCATGGGTCTTTCTTCAGACATGGGGAAATAGGAGGGGAAACCACACAACTGCATGAGTGTGCCCTGGGCGTCCTGACCTAGCATTAAAAAGACACGGATGGGGACTGTGCAGATGCTCCCTAGCACGGTGGCACATACCTGCGACCCTGCCGTCAGGAGGCAGAGACAAGGGCATGCCTACATCTCGCTGGTCAGCCAGTCTGGCTTAATCAGTGAGTTCCAGATTCAATGGCACTCTACTGTCAAAAGGGTGTGGTGGTCAGGTCACTGAGGCCATCACCCAATGCCAACCCCTCTGCGTGCGATGAAACCAGTGACAATGCAGGGCGCTTGGCAGCTGTCATAAATGTAAGGGGTTTACACTAGCATCTGTGGCAGAAGTACCTGATGGTTCTCTAAATAAGTGAAGCAAAATAGATATATACTCATTCAAACATGTATAACGCATAGTTGGCCTTCGGTACCCACTACCTAAACCTCTGAATGCTCAAGTCTCTGGATAACAAGGCGTAGAGTTTGCCAATGAACTATGCACATCCTCCTGCGTACGTCATTGCCTGTAAGTCACCAGCTCTCTATTTACAGTGCCCAATAAGACACAAATGATTCGTACATAGTTGTGTTACGATTGAGAGAATAGTAACAGTGCTTTAAAAGTTCATACCTTTTCAGTATAGATTCGAGAACTTTTTCAATCTGGAATAATTGAGTTTATTTTTTCTTTCCTTCTGTGTATATATGTGTATGCATGTGTGTGTGTGCATGCATACAGGCGCACATGCATGTAAATATGCATGAGTGTGAAGGACAAAAGTCAAGCTCATGTCTTCCGAATACTTCCTGACACCTCACTTTTACATTTTCTTTCCTGAGGCAGGGTCTCTCACTGACCCTGGAATTCACTGACTGAGTCAGACTGCCCAGAACTCCTGCCTCTGCCTCCTTAACAGCGGGGTCACAGCTGGGTGGTCCTCTCGGCTTCTTCTGAATCGGCTTCTGAGGTCCAAACTCATTTACTCATACATGCACAACAAACATTTGGCCATCTCCCCAGTCCCCCCGTGTTTGTATTTTGGCTGTGATTTGATTGAACTACATGTACAGGGAGTGTTAGGACAAGACTACTATCCATACAGAATAGGGGGCAGGCATGTTTCCTTATTTTTAAACTAAAAAAGAATTTGAAGAGGGACAAAAGAAAAACTACATACATACACACATATACTATACATATACATCCAAATACAAGGCAAAAGCGCCTCCCACCCATTCCTTTCCATATGATGGCTACCATCTCGGTCGGTTCTGGTGCAATATGCACACATTTCATCTTATCCATGTGCCCACACACATCCACAAATGTATGTATTCAGTTGTTAACACAGAGATATGCAAGAGTGCAGCAGAGTGCATCGGCTTCAAGTGAAGGAGACCACGGGGCACAAATAACAGCTTAAACCCAGGAGACAAGTAACCACACAGCCCTGGAATCAACACTGCCAAGAACTGGCTCTAAATCCGCAGCAGGTCACTGCATGGAGGGTGTTCGGGGCATCCTGAGAGATCTCTTTTACTCTATATCAGCGTCCTGGAGCCCTTGAATGGCACCCAGGGTCCTGCCAGGCTGGCCTTGCAAATAGCACAATGCCTTGTCTGGAGTTTGCAAACTGGCACTGGGAGGGGGAAGGTGGGCACATCCTGTGGGAGGGAACTGGCATAAAGCTCTATTCTTAGGCGGTCTGAAGGTCCTGAACCTCACTTAGAGATCCAGGTAGGCTAGAAGATTCGTGGAAGAAAAATACCTTCTTAAGACAAGGAGTTCCCAGCTCCAGTATAGCCCAGCCTTTCAGGATTAGTTTTCCTGCCAAGTTTTAGGGTGCTGAAGTCACAGACACATGTTCATAAATAACAAGAAGAGTCTCTATGTTAGACATGGTCTCCTGTGACTCAGCCTGGATTCAAACTGACTGTGTAGCTGAGGATGGCTCTGAACTCCTGATCATCATGCTTCTATTTGTCAGACGCACCTACTGTGCTGGGATCAGACCCAGTGCCCCTGTGTGTGTACCGGGCTCTATCAACTGAGCTACAACCCAGCCCAGAAGAGCTGCCCTTAGGAATCTGATATCCAGTCACCCAGATGGAGGCAGTTTTAGGTAGAGGCACAATTCATGCAAATGACTGCTTTTGCATGATTGATGGCACATTGATGCAGACAGCCGGTGTTGGAGGGGTCATGGTCCTGAAGACTTACTCTGCTTACAGCACGCAGACCACAGTCTAGACTCTTAGCATGTGTGTCTCACAGGAGCCTCCCAATGTCCGAATGAAAGGCACATGCCAAATGAGATAACAGGTATCAGCAATGCTAAGTCACCGCCACAGTTGCCACTATCAAGTGGCAGAGCCAGGACTCAAGCCCCAGACCTGGGGATCACAGTGCCTTACACTGGAAACCTAGGCAACAACCCATGGCTGAAGATTCCTGGAGGGGAATCTACTACTTCCGTTTCCCTAAACCAATGTAGCGTCTATATTTAGCCTAAAGACTTATTCCCACAGGAAAGCATAGCTCTTACCCCTTACCAAATGAACACTTTTCTTTGTACTCCGAGGCTACTACAGAGATCTACAACTGGTCAAAGCACATGTGACTTTGAGGTCAAGAAAATGTGACTTGGAGGTTTCTAGCCCCAACTGTTATATCTTCAACCCAACCCCTACACCTGAAGCTCAGAGAACATCGCAGGAAAGAGGGCAGGAAGATTTGTAGAGCCATAGGATCAGGACACCTGCTGGAGTCATAGGATCAGGACACCTGCTGGAGCCATAGAATCAGGACACCTGCTGTGAGACAGGGTCTCCTATATATAACAGAGAAGATGCACCCACGCCATCTTAATATGGCTGCCTTCATAAAACCTGTACAATGACAATCAATGCCAATCAATAGGCCATAGTAGATTCGGAAATTTTCACAAGACTCCCTCCATATATGAAGGCAGTCAATGACTTCTGAGAGAAGAATCATTTTTCTTAAGGGGTGTGCCCCTGATAGATTACCTGATCCCAACTGATCATCCTTAAACACATGTACACACAGGTAACACTAAATGACTGGGGTGAGGTGATAGATAGGTGGATGGATGGATGGATGATAGGTGATAGATGGATGATAGATAGATAGATAGATAGATAGATAGATAGATAGATAGATGATATATAGATAAGAGATAGATGATAGACAGATAATAGATAGATATACAAATAATAGATAGATGATAGATAGATATAGATTTATACATAAAAGTAACAATAATAAGCACAGAAGAAGTAGAGGGAGGCATCACAGACTCCAGATGGCAGAGGAGGAAGGGAGGAAAACACCCCAGTTCCTGAATTCATTCATCAAGGGAGACCCTCTGCGCATGACTAGCCACGGCAGCCTTCGGATGAGGGTGGAAACATTCTAACTGGCCCAGGTCAAGTGTTTGTATGTCAGAGGGACTGCTCCTGGTTAGCACGGAGCTAAGTCAAACAGAAAAAGTTGGCCGAGCCAATAGAGTAGGGATATTCTTGCTTCATCTCTTAAAAGGACCGCTTGACACAAGACAGCCTGAGGGCTCTACAGAGGTTCCTTTTCTAGCATGTTGAAAAGGAACTATGCTGAGGAAGGAGTAACAGAAATAAGTTCACGCACGAGCTGTTTATCACGGCATTGTTAATGTTGGTCAAAGTTTCCATCAGAATAACCCAGGCATCCAGCACTGGGCAAGTTGGGAAACGAACATCATTGCAATATCTCCTCACAGGAGTATTAAAAGTGAGACTCAGAGGCCAGTGGCATGCACCTGCAACAGCAAAGCACGGATGCTGAGGCAGGAGGATCATTGGTTTGAAAGGAGAGTAGGTTGCCTATTCCTGTCTCCATAGAATGAGCAAAATAAAACATGATGTTTACAGATAACGTGATAGCAAGCCAAAAAACAGTGTGACTGATGCCCAGTTGTGGCAAGACACAAATAGTCTAACATTCATATATTATACGCACATATATATACATATATACACATGCTCCAGTGTGTGCGCACGTGCGCGTGCGTGCACACGCACACACGCACACGGTGAGAGAGAAGAAAATGGGGAAAAATGACATTTATGTTTAATATATATGACAGACATACTGATCATTCTAAATCTATGTGTTTATTTTTCTTTGGGAATTAAACTAAACTAAAACAAAATGAATAAAACAAATATATTTCATTTAAAAAAAATCTCATAACCCTGAGAGACGGTCTTAAATAACATCTCTAATAGGAGAATGAGTTTGGTCCTTTGGGGATGTCACACAACAGAACTAAGCCCCATGGAGTCCTGGCGAATGCTGGGATTCTCTTGGGAAAGCATCACAGAGAAGCTACTCGAATGCTCGGGAAACATTAAAGAGGGTTATTCTTCTCTGCCCAAGATGGTGTTTGTATGCAAAACCCAGAGAACTCTGGACTCGGGACCCAGGCTGAACAAAACTGAATCAAGCAAAACAGAGAGCGGATGCGAGAAGCCGCCCACAGAGGAGAGGTAACCTTTGCGGACTGACTCTGTAAACATGTGAGAGAGAGGCGAAGGCTTATCATCTGTGTCCCCAGAAGCCTCCAGGCATCAGCCTCGCCAATCTCGGGATGAACATGGCTGCTTCGCTGAGGCGGCTGAGAGCACTGCCCGCACACTGAAAATAGGAGTGACTTCTGCAAATGACTGTGTACATTGATTTCTCTGACAAGTATTTCCCAGGAAGATAAACAAGACCCAGACCCTGGCCTCGGAAGAAGAAATTCAGAGATCTAAGGAATCGAAGATAAAATGGCCTGCAGAAACAAAGCCAGCAGAAGGGAAAAGACATGTCTCCCTGGGTGGACCAAGTCGGGCCCTGTGGTACTAATCTGACATACTGCCTGTTAAATTACCGCATGTACGAAAGTATGACTAATTGCTTAAAATCCCAATTTGCAGTGTTTTTCTAAAAGCTTGAACTGACAACACCCAGCCCACATTCTCTTACGGCGTGGCTCAGGTGACTGGCCTCATCAGCTTCTGTTCATAAGCCCTGTCTGGTCCCCCTGTCTGGTCCCCCTGTCTGGTCCCCCTGTCTGGTCCCCCTGTCTGGTCCCCCTGTCTGGTCCCCCTGTCTGGTCCGTTTACATGTTTTAAATGACAGATCCTCTGCTCAAAGTATCTGCTCCCTACTTGAAGGCGCTGCTTCCCTTGTTTTGTCAGAACTGCATGGAAAGCGTGACCAACAGAGGCCTGCAGCCTCAGCAGGTCCTTTGAGCACCGAGGCTGACTTTGGATGAGCTCTGCTGGCTTTTTCATTGGTTTTGTTCAGTTACGTTCTCTGTCCAGGTTTCCTTATGAGTTCAAGGAGCTAAACTCTCTTCTGATTCGTGGAGGGCTTCGTGGGACCTTCCCTAAAGCTGCCTACCTTCTGCGGACCATGAGCCTGTGGTGTCAAAGCACAAGAAGGGTTTAAGCAATGGGAGAAGTATAAAGGGAGTCAGAGGGCTAGAGAGGACGGTTTCGTTGTGGCATGTGGGAATGGGTTGGTAAGATATAAAGGAAAAAGGAAAAATCCATGTATAGTTCTAGTTAGGGGTCAGGTAGCACTGAGGCAAGGTCTCAACCCCACCAGGGCTCTGACAGTGTGGAACACACTTCCATGTCTTCCCACACAGACAGAGAAGCTAGGACATTTCAGACTAACGTTGGTCCCTCACAGCTGAAGGTAGCCCTAGAGATCACTCATTTCCTGACACGTCTGATCTGCATATACAAGAGCAAAGCGCAACCTTATGACCACACAATGCCCTTAGCGAGGAGACAATCATGCAGGAAGCCATGGGTGCTAACAAGAATTATCCATCCGAGTCTCAGATGCCCCTTAGAACTGTCAAGAAGATTTGAGCAATGTACCAAGAACACAACCATAGGTAATATCTTCTAGTTCCCTGAACCAGAAGGGGGTGGGGCAATACACTTCGTTCATGCACAGTGAGGTTCAGGACCAAAAATGGCATTGAGTTTCACTTTCTCTCCTTCTTGTTCTGCTGCCTTTCTGAAGGCTGCAGTTCCTGGATCTCACTGGGAGCAAGATGGTACCTATGACTTTATCCCTTGTGTCTTTTCGGATTCACTTTTAATAGGATATACCAAGTCGTGGACCCCAAGGGCTCTATCTGTGGGGACACACACAGATGACTGCACAGGTGAACTGACATGGCACTGGGAACTTGTTCCAAAGTTCCCAAGAGGTGGTGATGGAGAGACCATCCTTGAACTGATAAGTGCTGATTCTGGAGAGTGGACACAGAAATTAGCTGTCCCTCCTACCGCCACCTCTATCAATGTGTATTAGAAACTTTCCATAATGAAAACTTAATGTAGGAAAAAACAACCCCTTTTACTCAAGTTTGAGCTAAGCCCTTATTCCATTCAGACCAGGTCTCCTAAGAAAAGAGCATGCCTTCTTTTAGTACATTCTTCTGTTTGGAATCAGAGGGAAATCAGGTAAGATCTTGGGAACTGGAAGAGACATGACATGGCAGATGCCTGGATTCCTGAATTACTGCAGACAGAAAGGTTGCTTGCCAACCAGGATGCCATTATATCTGCAGGAGGCCAGGACTGTGTTAAACCACTGATGTTTGAGGCATGTTTATCATAGCATCGGTGCTTACCCTGACACACCGTGAGCTGGTTTACATTTTACCCATTCTGCACAGGCAAGTGTCTAGGCGGTTCTCACAAGAAGGTTCTTCCAGCTTTACTTTATAACCACGCTCGGTGTTTTCCAGGAACACAGGGGTTCATACGGGTCAGAAACTGTGCCTTAGTCATCTCCGTATCTTTCACAGCACTGGACAAACAGCGGAATCGAAGAAGCAAACAAAACATCCCCATCAAAGAAGAAAAAAGCTGCAAATGTGAGACCTCTAATTCTAGCACTCAGAGGACTGAGGCAGGAGGGTCCTAGTTCAAAACCAAGCTGGGCTGCGTAGCAGGGAGAGCCTAGGTGACACAGCAGAACTGTGTCTCCTACACCATCCAATTCCTAGTGTCTACTTTCGAAGTCGCACATTCGAACACAGGTTCTCAAACCCAACCAATAATGAGCAGCAGAAAGTCTGCGTTATGAGTGCAGTGCTCCCTACTCACACTCTCTGTGCTTGGGAATGTCTTCCTGAAGGTTATTAAAGACACACAGCCACGGGGTCCGCCGGGTCCCTCCCAGGAAGTCTCTGCTTTTATTAGCTGCTTCCTGGTGCGATTTCCTAAAAAGATCTTTAAATGTGTGTGCGTGTGTGTGTGTGTGTGTGTGTGTGTGTGTGTGTGTGCGTGTGCACATGCATATATATATGTATATATATACACATATATGCATATGTATAATTAAATATACATTTAATTTAAAAGGCAGGGCCTCAGGAAGCAGGTACTATGGATAGAGAGACCACATGATTGACAGATTCCCACATTCCTATTCTCCAACCCTGAGTGAGGTCAGCACAGAACAACGGAAGCTCATCTACTGTCCAGATTAGACCACCTACCTCCAATGCCCAGGGGGTCACTAAAAACATCTTGCCTTATATATCGGCCCACATCCTTCTTAACACTAGAAGAAGGTCTCACTAGGGGAAGGCCTGTTTAAAGGTTCTCAGCCTCAGAAGCTATTCAGAAGACAGGTGGACTTCTGGGCTGTCTAACAACAGCATCCACACCACTGGAGCCCACCCAACAGGCTGTAGATCCCTATGGCCACAGAACTGAGGATGCTTGAGACCTCCCCAGGAGCATGCAGACAGCAGTTCACCATCCATCCATCCGCAGAAACGCCAGCACAAACTGAGCAGCGGCTAACAACAACAGCACATCCTGAATGCCAAACCATCGTGCCAGAGCTGAAGTCGTCAGAAAGCTTCTTTTACCTCTCAGGAGCATGGGCCTTCTCAGCCAGCCATGACTCATACACCAAGGCTTCCAGACAAGCTCAGAGAGGAAGCTGATCTCCCTGGGACATCAGAACAAGCCGGTACCGACACCTCCACACCTCAGCACAGTACTGGCTGCGGCTCATTCTAAGGATGAAGAGCTTCAAACAGAGGCTGGGGAGATGGTTCCATGGGTAAATTGCATACTGCACAAACTCAAGCTCAGGTCCGTGGCACTGGTAAAAGCCAGGCGCGGCTGCATGTGTCTGCTCCTAGCCAGCCAGCCACCAAATCAGGGAGTCCCCAGGGGCATCGAAAGTGATTGAGGAAACACTCAACCTTCGTGCCCAGTCCACACACAAGCACGCACGCTCAGACACATATGTGAATGCACACGTACACATAGGTTCTTTCAACTTTTGTAAATGTTTCACATCATGGAAACACTAGTCGATTATCCCTTTTGAGAAGAACTTGCATCAAATCTCACAGCCCTACAAACAAAAGACAGATGTGGTTTCATTAAAATGAACAATTACCTTGAGGCTCCCGACTGTCTTTCACACAAAGGCTGTATATTGGTTTCCTTGCATTCTGTTTTTTTCCCATGCCCTTCCTTCCTGAAATTGATAAGCTATAGACAGACATAGTGTATTTCCCAGGATACAGCCAAACGGCAGAGCATGAGCAGTCAAATCACCTCCTAATACCTGGCCCCATATCAGAATTATTATGCACCTCCTGTGGGCAGAGCCGAAAGCCTTGGAGGAAACCTGGCACCATGTGAAAGGTGCCCACTTTTAGCCTGAACTGTCCATTTTTGTGGTTTGATGAAGCTGGTGGAGTTTTGATCCATGTAAAAATCTCTTTCAGGGGCTCTTGGTAAGAGAACTTCAGAGGAAGGGGAGACAGGATTGCAGCTACAAAGTGAGGAGCCAGCAGCAGGTTAGGACATTCAGAAAAAGCTATTTCCTCCCAAATTCTGTAATTGCCTGGAGCATGTGGTCTTCCTGAAGGTTATTAAAGACTACTGCTGTCAGGTTCCTCCCAGGAAGTTTCTGCTTTCATTAGCTCGTTCCTGGTGCTTATTCCCCAATAGGACCGTGTGTGTGTGTGTGTGTGTGTGTGTGTGTGTGTGTGTGTGTGTGTGTGTGTGTGTGTGTGTCTGTGTGTGTGTGTCTGTGTGTGTGTGTGTGTCTGTGTGTGTGTCTGTATGCAGTGTGTGTGTGTGTGTGTGTGTGTGTGTGAGAGAGTGTGTCTGTATGAGAGTGTGTGTCTGTGTGTCTGGGTGTGTGTCTGTATGAGAGTGTGTATGTGTGTGCACATGCATGTGAGTGTGTGTTGAGTGTGTTAGAGAGTGTGTGTGTGCATGCATGTGTGCATGTGTGTATGTGTGAGAGAGAGTTTGTATGTGAAGGGGAGAAAGTGTGTGTGTGTGTGTGAAAGAGTGTGTTTGAGAGAGAGAGTATATGTGAGAGTATATGTGTGTGAGAGATAGAGTGTATGTGTGTGTGTATGAGAGAGAGAGACCTTTAACACATACTGCACCCCTGTGTGTGTGTGTGTGTGTGTGTGAGTGAGAGAAGTGTGTGTGTGTGCGTGCAGGTGTGTGTGTGTGTGTGTATAATTTAATAATTTAATACCATATGCATAGGGTATTACATTTTTAAAAAGGAATTGGACAATTCAGCTTGGCAAGGTGGAAAGGCAGAAGACGGCACTGTGAGGATGGAACAGACCTTCCCAGGCCCCCTGCTGGAAGGTCAATGGCAGAGACCGGGGTGCAGAGTCAGCAGATCCTCCAGGGGAAAGGAGGTGACTCAGACGCACCCGGCATCAATCACCAGTCGTCCTTTGGATACAGCATGACCACACATATCACCGTGAAGTCCATGGGGACACCTTGGAGCTTTAGGGCTGTTTCTAGGTTGTAAAAGGTTTCTGGACAGAACCCTTTCCTTGTTTAAAGACTTGAGTGTCTAAGAGAGCATCCATGGGGAAGAGCTAAAGGAGGAGGGAATTCTGAGTGATCGCCCAGAGCCCGGACCAGATACAAAGCTGGCAAAGCCAAACTTTCACATCAAAGGGAAAAATCAAAGTTCTTCACCTGCACAATGAAATAAGGCCAGCCTCCTGGGATCAAAGGCCCCTTTGTTCCTCTCACATTTACACTGTGCCTGTTTTAGGCAGATGGACGTCAAATGAAGTAGTCACCTGTTCAAGCCTCCAATTGCCATGTCCAGTGTCCTGGCTCTATGGTCTCATGGCTTCTGAGATGCTATGATTGTCTGTCAATAGTGTCCCATGGACCAGAGATATGGCTCAGCTAAAGGGCAGGCAAGACCTGAGTTTCATCCCCAATGCTGATAAAACTTGGAAGCCAGCACCAGGGAGGCAGAGACAGGTCACATCTGGGGTTCCAGCCAGTATGGCCTAATTAGTGAGCCCAGGCCCCAGTGAATACCCTGTCCCCGAAAACATGGATATCACCTACGGAATGATGTCTTAAGATGTTCTCTGACCTCTATACATATGCTCCTACTTGTACACACACACACACGTGAGCACACACACATACACAATTGTATCCTATGGGCTACAAAAAATAGCCTTATCCCTTGACTCTGTAGAAGCCAATAAATTAATTTATCAGCACTCATCCCCCCCAAGCAAACGAAAGTACTGCTTCTTGGCACCACCATTCATAAGACCTGCTCAAGCCCCATGCTGCTCCCGAGCCCCCTTGGCCCTCAGTAAACAGACACTTATTTTATGTCTGCAGAATTTCTGGAGCAGCTTTAATAAGGCACCAGGCATCTGGTTAAAATGCAAATTCTGACTCAGTCACAGTGAGTCCAGAGGACACTGCAGATGCTGTTTCTCGGGCCACAGGTTGAGCAGGTAGGGTCTAAGGGAGTTTGCTAAGCCAGGCAGTGGGCTCCTGGTGGCTGAGCCTGAAACTCTGCAGCCAGACCCACGGAGCTGAGCTTGCATTCAGTCACCACCATTTCTCCGCTCTTCCTCCCCTGGACCTGAGCTTTTTACCTTGTGAAATGTGCCTCGCAGTAATCACGCAGAGATGCCGGGAGATGAAATGAGGCCATGCCCAGGGCCCTCCACCACCATGGGGCACACAGACATGCAGGGCATGGCTACTGATGCCCTTTTCTCAGCCAACGGACCTAGGGGAATCAGGGAGGCAGGGGAAGCAAAACTGCAGGTTTCTGACCTTGTAGAAAATACCAGCTCAGGGTGGGTCTGTGTTTGCCTTTAATGCAAGGTTTTAAAGCTTATGTCAATACCATATGAGAGAGAGAGAGAGAGAGAGAGAGAGAGAGAGAGAGTACAAGTGCCCCCCCTCTCTCTCCCTCCCTCTCTCCCTCTCCCCCTGCCCCCCCCTCAGTATGTGTCTTCTAAAAGGTAAGCCACATTATGTAAGAAAATAGCACAAAATCAGGTCTGGTGGCCAAAGCCTGTGAACCCACTGCTTAGGAGGCTGAGAAGCAAGCAGATAACAAGGTCTGCTTCAGCTACAGAGTGAGTTCAAGGCTAAACCTAGTGAGACCCTTTCTCAGAGTAGGAAGTCACAGACTGCCTGGAACCCACCAGTGAGGAGCTGGGGCCGTGGCTAAGTGGTGCCAGCCCTATGTTCAATGCCATTTTTAACAAAGTAAAAGTCTTTGAGGCAGGTGTCCCCGAATACCACTTGATCCCTGGGAGCCTCCATCTTGTCTGCCACAAGTAGAAAATAGCAACAACCATGAAGGAAAACTCTAAGAGTCAAGGATAGTGTTTGCATTGTGCAGTCAGTGCTCAACAATTGGTGGCTAGTTGGTCTGTCGTGCAAACCCAATCCCCCATGGGCAGAGAGGGAGAAGGAGAGGAAAGGGGAGGGGAGGGGGAGGGGGAAACAGAGAAAGAAACAGAGAGAGAGAGAGGGACAGAGAGAGACAGGGACACAGACGCAGACAGAGACAGTCTGAGAGAGACAGACAGACAGACAGACAGACAGAGCCAGCATGACTAGTACTTTCCTCTTGATAGCTTGCCTCATCCTGGAGAAGGCTGCTCATTTGCCTGAGGAGGACACTAGCATGGAGGCAGAATGGCTTGGTGCTATGGCAGGGCCTTCTCTGGCTTTTACAAGGTCAGGATACTAACTTTAGGACAGATGTGCAAGAGACTTTAAAAGCCGTTCCGCTGAGAGTGGCGCTGGGAGATGGCAGGAGAGATAAAGTCATGGAGCTTTCCTGAAGAGAGGGTGAAGAGATGATCCTCCACCCACTGGTCATTCACTCAGAATACACACGGTTTTAATCTTGGTGCTTGTATGATGCATGTGTGTGTGTGTGTGTGTGTGTGTGTGTGTGTGTGTGTGTGTGTGTGTGTGCATTTCTCTGTGTGTGTGTGTGTGTGTGAATTTCTCTGTGTGTGTGTGTGTGCATTTCTCTGTGTGTGTGTGCATTTCTCTGTGTGTGCATTTCTCTGTTGTGTGTGTGTGTGTGTGTGTGTGCATTTCTGTCTGTGTGTATATGTGTGTGTGCATTTCTCTGTGTGTGTATGTGTGTGTGCATTTCTCTGTGTGTGTGTGTGCATTTCTCTGTGTGTGTGTGTGCATTTCTGTGTGTGTGCATTTCTCTGTGTGTATATGTGTGTGTGCATTTCTGTGTTTGAGTGTGGGCATGCCACAGTGGTGGAGCTTTAAGGTCACCCTCAGGTGGCAGTCTTCACCTTGCTCAGAGTGTCTTGCTCATGGGAGCATATGCCAGGCTAGCTGACCCATGAGCTTCCCAGATTCTCTTACCTACATGCCCCATCTCACCACAGAAGGCATGGGATTACAGACATGCACCACCACAGTCATCCTCACACGGAGTCTGAGGGGCTGAACTCCAGCATTTGCACTTGTGCAGGCAAGTGCTCCACCCATCGAACCATCTGCCCAGTCATATCCATGATAAGTTCAATTGGTCCCCATGTCCACACCTACTTGATTCTCAACCAGACAGAGCAGGGGTGCCACCCTCGAAGACATTCACCTCACAGAAGAGACAGATAAAAGTTAAAATCTCCTATGAAGGATGCAAACGGGACTGGCAGGAAACCTCTTAACAAGGTCCTGGAGAAGGAAGAGAGTCAGTTGGACACAGAGCAGTGGAGAAAACAGAGTGGGTATAGGAAAGACAAAGTATAAACCAAAAAGAACAGGGGAACTGCAAGAAGAGAAAGAACAGAAAGACCGCTGGCCCCACCCTTCCTTGAGCACAAGAGGCAGCTAATGGCTACTTGAGGGGAGTCACTTTCTTCAGTGATTTAACTAGTGATAAGTTCGATGCTGTTCAGGAAACAACACAGACAGACAGACAGACACACATACACACACACAGAACAGGCAAGAACACGATTTAAACTCAGCTGTTTAAAACAAAAGAAAATATATATCAGGAAAGGGAAACTTAGAAGAAGGGGTTCAGCAGAAGGGAAGGCAATAAAAGAGAGTACTGGAGTGTACATGACCAAAACACAGGATACGCATGTGTGAAATCACCAAAGAATTCATAAGTGAGGAGCAGCCTCCTAGGCCGTAGACATGGTACTGGATTGTATCCTACGGGCCAGGAGATGGCAAGAAGGTTTAGAACCATCTAGCTTGTAGCACTACACACTGCTGAGAGCCAAGTGTCACTGTGGCCTGAGACCGTAGAGTCACAGAACAAAGCCTGGAGACCTCTGCTTCCTTCCAGCCATGGTCGGGTCTTGGCTCTCAGCTCTAGGAACACAACTCCAGGTGGAACTTTACTGCTGAGGGAAGATGGAGACAAAGAGGGTTTAAATGCTGCAGGAGAGAGCAATACCACACCCAAAGACCCTCCGGAGAAGTCTAGAAAATCCTCCACTGTCAGCTCCCTACTCCTAAGGAGTAAGTAAACCTGACATAAATCTCCCCCTGCAGCCTCCTCAGCTGCACAAATCCAAGACATGACGGTGCGGTGGTAGAGATTCTCCTCCAGCAAGTCGAGGAGCTGGAAGCAAAGGAG
Source organism: Rattus rattus (assembly GCF_011064425.1). Lineage (NCBI taxonomy): Eukaryota > Metazoa > Chordata > Mammalia > Rodentia > Muridae > Rattus > Rattus rattus. Next base: position 12,365,133 of record NC_046162.1, on the reverse strand, counting down.
GGAGTTTAGACATAATCCCCAGGCCAGGCCCTGGCAGGGAGAAGCAGGCTGGCACAGCCTCTCCCCAGTCTAGCTGAGGCCTGAGCCTACCCTGAAGCTGAGGAGGGATGCTTTAGAGTACAGGCCTTTCTTCTACCAAGGAAAGGTCAGGGAGAATAGTTCATCCTGCAGAGAGCAAGGCTGGGAGGAAGCTGGGCCTGAGGATGCTTAGAGGCTTTCTAGGAACTCAGCCTATGAGAGAACATTGGGTCTGGGTTCAGGAGATGGGTCAACTGGTAATCCTTGCCTGGGTGGCAGGAAGAAGCTGGCTTAGATCACCAAGGCCTATGCAAAATATGCTATGCATCGTAGTGTGGACCTGCAATCCCAGCACCAGGAAGGCAGGGACAAACAGATACTGGGGGCCATTCTGACCAACCAGCCTAGCCTACTTAGCGAGCACCAGGCCAGTGACAGATCTTGTGTTTTAAAAAGGAAAGTGGTGCCTGAGGGAAAAGTTCCAGCTGACCTCTGGCCTCCAAGTATACATTTACCCATGCATACACATGTAAAGCAGGAAGAAAGGAGGGAGGGAGAAATGGACAGATGGACAGACAGAATATAGCAGCTGGTTGCAGCACTCTGGACTAGCATTTGCCGGTTCCATACTGCAACACACACACACACACACACACACATCAAACAGGCACACACACTCACATACCACACACAAACATACATACATCAAACACACACACACTCACATACCACACACAAACATACATACATGCACACATCAAACACACACACACACACACACACACACACACACACACACACACACAGAGGCCTTTTTAGCAAGTTCTCGCCAATCGATCCTCACGGGGAGTAGCTCCGACATACCGTCATCTGGAGAGAGGATCAAGGGCCAGGACTGGAGACAGTAAAGACAGAGAAGGAAGCATTGGTCTCTCAGCTGAGTGGGAACTCGGCTCCAAAATGAAGCAGAGGAGCTTTGAAGAAAGCATCTTCTTGCTGCCTACTTTTGTTTAGCCCAGGATGGCCTAAAATTCCCCATGTTGGTACGGATAGCCTTGAACTCTTGACCCATCTATTTCTACCTCCCAAGACCTGGCTTGCTTTTATTAATTATAAGAACAATACAGAATTCCCTTAGCAGTTCTCTATTCCCTGACCAATTTCATAATTTTACTTTGAAAATTGTGTACTTTATGAACAGGATTTAACATTTCCTCGGGCATTTATTAACCTCTGTGTTCTTTATTCTCTGTTTGTCAGTTATCTTTGTCCTTCTGTGAGTATGTTTGTGTGCATGTGTGTGCCTGTATGCGTGTGTATGTGTGTGTGTATGTGTGTGTGTTCTTTACATATTAAAGTGGGTGACCCTTCATCAAAAATCACTCCCTGGTGTTGTAATTTCTGTATTTGTTTAGTTTCCAGTGCTGTGGATTGAACACAGGGCCCAGCCCTGTTTTTGCCTTTTATTTTGAGACAAGGTCTTACTGAGTTGTCTAGGCTGGACCTGAACTCATTCTATAGGTGTGGGCAGGTCTTGAACATACAACCCTGCCTCATCTTCTTGAGCAGCTGTAATCACAACCCAGGCCTCCAACTCCACTATTTTTAATTTCCTTTAGGTTGTTTCTTGAACTGTCTGTAAGAATCACAAAGCCAGACATCTCGCTCAGTCCAGAATATTGTCTGCCTTTGAACACAGTTTTGAGAACATCCTCAGTTACAGGCCCCAAATGGCTTAGAATCCCCACTGCTGTTATCAGCACCAGCCCTTCCTGCGTAGTCTTTTCGTGTTTCTGAAGAGACAGTAATCAGATCTGAGGAATTTCTGACCCACACTCTAAAGCCCTCCGATGTTACCAAAAACAGGATCACTTCTTCACTGACTCACTCTGTCCTCGGGCACACAAAGTCACCCTCTGGTTCCACAGAACACCCTTTCTTACCTAATTTCTTTTTCCTCTAGAAAGGTTCTGAGAGAAATAGGGGTCAAGAACCCCTCTGCAATCACATTTTGTCTGCTTGGTGGTTGCTTGTCAGTAGGTGAGCTTTGGTAGCACACAAGAAAACCTGAGGCTCTTCACCTCAATATGAGCTCCTGCCACCATAATATTCTCTCCCTTGAAACAGCACCTCCGCTACCTACCCTCCACTGACAGGACAACTTGTAATCACATTTCTGATACCAACCTTACCCTCATTCCTCTGAAAAGGATTCCCCTGCAGCAGGACCAGCCCAGGCGCCCTCCATACCAGAAACTCTTGGCATCCCCTTTAGCACCACAACAGAATCATGGCATCCAAGTACAACTTCCTGTTTGTCTCCCACCACCCCAGCCTTTGGAAAGCCTGAACTGTCTATTACCTGAAAACTAGTATGTACCTTACAGATCACAGATCAATACTGTCTTCCCCCAGTGCTTATGGGAGGGGCAGTTCCAGGACGGTTCAAGGATGCTCAAGTCCTTCTGTGTCGTGCTGTTGGGTTTTCATATAGCCTGATCACAGCCTCTTGTACACTTCAGACCATCTCTAGCCTGCTTGTAACACAATATGATGTCAGCGCTATGGGAATAACTGTTCTGCTGTGATATCTCAGGGGTAATGACAAGGGAAGATGTCTATGTGTGTCCGACACAGTCAACTCCTTTCCTCAGAGCTTAGAGCTAGAGTGATGACCATGTATTTGCAGACATCAGAGGTGGGTCGATAGCTCAGCCCGTAGTGTTTGCCTTGCATGTGAACCTGACCTTGATCCACCAGAGCACACGTTTATTTTCTAATGTAGATGTTTGTGGCTTGAATGAGAATGGCCCATCACAGGCTCTCCAGTTAATGGAACAATTTGGGAAGGTGTCCTTGTCAGAGAAAGTGTGTCACTAGGGGTGAGTTTGGGGGAGTAGTCAAAAGCTCACACTGTTCCCAGCACACTCTCTGTGTATCGTGATTGTCTCAGCATGTAAGCTCTCAGCTTCTGCTCCAGTGCCGTGCTTGCCTGCCTGCTGCCATGGTCTCCCCCATGATAGTCATGACTCACCCTCTGAACAGTAAGCCAGTCCCCAGCTAAACTCTCATCTGTAAGTTGCCTTGGTCATGGTGTCTCCTCACAGCAATACATGTCGTATCCTCATCCTCATCCGCCACTGCATCCACATACGCATGCAGATACACAACATGTGCATACAAATATGATCTAAGACAAGGAGCATGGTAAGAGTCACTGCAATCCCAGCGCTACAGGGGCAGACAGGCGACCTCTGGGACTCAGTACTGAGCCAGCCTATTTGCCAAGTTTCAGCCAGTGAGAAACTGTGTCTCAAAAACACAAGGTGCAACACAGAGAAGAAACAACAACCAAGGTTTCACCTCTGGTGCCTGTGCGTGCGTGTGCCCGCGCGCGCGCGCGCACACACACACACACACACCTGTATACACATGAACAGAGAAAGACAGACAGACCGACCAACAGACAGACAGACAACTTTGGATGTTAGAGCCTGAGAAACACCCAGTCTTTTCTGCTAGCAGCAAACTAATCCATTTAAGGTCTTGGGTTCAGCTCTTACAGAGTAAACAATTGCCCCCAAGGCAGTTCCCCTGTTTGTCCTTGATTTCTTACTAAGCCTTAGGAATCTTGTTCCTGGATTAAAGTATTTTGTACATCTAGTCTAACACTGTGATTTAAAATGGGGTTTTAGCTTCTAGAAGACCTGGAGAAAGAGGTCAGCCATGCAGTCAGTCAACTGCAAAACCCAAAGTTGCTGGTGTCCTGTGCTTGTTAAATCTCAAAGGCTTGGAACCACCACCCACACTGGAAATCCAAGTTTACCTTCCTTGGACTCCGTGTGCCCCTTTGCTGGCTGACTTTAGAAAATAACCTTTTTAATTTTTTTAATGCTTTTACTTTATTTACTTTAATTTTATGTGTATGAGTGTTTTACCCACCTGTATATATTTATAGCATGTGCATGTCTGGTATCCATAGAGGCCCGTAGATTATATCAGATCCCCTGGATCTGCTGTTACAGATGGTTGTGAGCTGTTCTGTGGGTGCTGGGAACCGAGTCAGAATCCTTTGGAAGAGCAGCCAGTGCTCTTAACTGTGGCGCCGTCTCTCCATCCCCATAGATATCCTTTTGCTGTAACAAGCCATTACTCTCCATAGCTGGGACTGTACCTAACTGTAACCATCAGTAATGTCTGAATTCTCAGACTACATCATTGTCTTAGAGAGCCTTAAATTTGCCATTTGTGCCCCAAACAGGGGCAGTGTGGTGGGTTTCTGTCCTCTGACGTCAAACCTATATACCTAGGGATGTTATGGAGGAAGTGACCAGAATGATAACTCATTTGGGACTGGGAAGTGGCTTAGTCAAATGTCAGCTATGAACACATGAGGACATGAGTTTGCATCCCTCGCACCCTCATAAAAGCCAAGTCCTGTGATACATATTAGCTCAACAGTGGATCGAGTGCGGTGGGGGAGGAGGGGCGGGGGTTGTGGGGACAGGCAGTAGGCAGATCCCTAGAGCTAATCCCTCACTCAGCCGAGCTGTAGGCTCAGTGAGAGATCCTGTCCCAAACAAGGAGAAGAGTGATTAAAGAAGACACCCAAGGTTGACTTCCACTCCCTGTGCACATGAATGTGCATGTACATACAGAAACACATACATACCCAACACATATACATACTAAAACAACAAGGCCACATAACTCATGGGATGTCCTACAGGATGTTTGCTTCCCTAACCCTGAACCTGGGAGGCAGGTCCCATGCAGTTCTGTCCACCCAGGGTGGAGAGAGGAGAGGCAGCCCTCTCTGGGCTAGAGAATGACTCATGGGTGCCTGGCTACTGCTCCCTCCACCCCAACAGATGACTGGGCAAAAATAGAAGAGAATCCCTCCTTTATAAATATCTTTACATGCTAAATGTCTCTAAAAAGCACCGTGTGCCAAGCTCGTCGGCTAAGAAGCAGACGCTGTGCAGATGCAGACTCCTGAGGAGAAGTGAGGATTTGGACTCAACCACGAGCAGGAGTTACTTGGGAGCAAACTGTGACTGGGGAGGCCCGACCCAGCTCCAGAGTTCTAGGAAGCCTGCCTCCAGGCCGATCATAACAGCACCGCCTGGCATAGCCAGTGGCTCCATGGGGGAAAGGGGTTAACCTGGATTTGAGTCCTAGCACCAAAAGAAAAAAAGTGTCTTAACCACAGCTGTTTCTGTGCATTCGTAAGAATGCGTTTGCGTTATTGTGTGTGTATGGTTATGTGTGTATGATTTGTGCATGTGTGTGTGTGTGTGTGTGTGTGTGTGGTATATGTAGTATGTGTTTGTATGTGCATATGTGTATGGTTTGTAGTGTGTATTGTAGTGTGTGATTGCATGTACTGTATATGTGTTTGTATGTTAGATGTGTTTATGTATGTTTCTGTATATGCTGTGTGTATTTGTGCATGTGTGTTATAGTTGTGTCTTAGTTCCTTCTATTGCTCTAAGAAGACATTATGACCAAGGCAACTTATAAGAGGAAGCATTTACTTGTGGGTGAGTCCATGACCATCATGGCGGAAAGCAGGCACTGGAGCATGGCACTGGAGCAGTAGCTGGGAGCTTATGTCCTGATCCACGGGCAGAGTAAGAGAGACTGAGGCTGGAGTGGGCTTATTAAACCTCAAAGTCCACCCCAGTGACACACCTCCTCCAGCAAGGCCACATCTCACAATCCTTCCCAGTTTCACTAACTGGGGAGCAGGCATTCAGACACATGAACCTACGGGCACCATTCCCATTCAAACCACCACCGAGTGTTTCTGTGTGCACCGCACTGTGTTTATGTGTGTGTGCACACATGTGTGGGAATGCTTGACTGCTTGCATTATGTGCACGTGTGCTCATTTCATCCTCATACATTTATTTCTTTAGCTGTCTTCAAATGAAGTTGGCATGAAACTAGGGTTAATCAAAGCACTTTCTTACACATATAATCCTCAGACTTTACTGTTTCTCTCCCACTGGCCTGTCCGCCCTTAGAGGCCCCCGGACACTCCTCCTTCTGCTGTCATTTCACATACATTCCAGTTTCCTCTCTTGCTCTCTTTCTTTACATCTGCTCTTCCCCTGTCATAGTCTATCTTCATCACACACACACACACACACACACACACACACACACACACAGAGAGAGAGAGAAATCTAGATACCACATGTGAGGGAAAAATTTTCTCTCTGAGCTTATTTCTGGCTTGTTTCACTGAACACTGTGAACTCCAGTTCCATTTATTTTCCCATAGCTGTCGTTATTCCGTCCTTTTTTACAGCTTTATACACTCCAGGTTGTCACTAATGCCCATTGCATACACCCTTCTTGGGATACGGGCGTGAGGAAGACTTACCTTCCCAGAGCACACACTCTGTCATCATGCAGATAGAATCATTAAGGAAATCATGTTCCAACAGAGCTGTGGATGGACAGTGACCTAACGGATGTGATCCCAGTGGGGAGGCAGCAACTTGAACTTGGAGGATGTGTAGACTATCGAAATGGCGCAGGGGTTACAGCCCCGCAAGCCGTAATGCTGAGGACCAGAGCTTGGATCCCCGGAATCTACATAAATCCCCAGTGGGTATGACAGTCCAACTATAAAGGCCAGAAGTCTGGGATTGCTAGAACAGGATGTCCAGCTAGAACAGCCCTATGGGGGAGCTCTCAGTTCAATGAGAGGTTCTGTCTCAATGACTACTGGGTACAAAAACTGAGGAAAATTCCTGATACCCCTCTTGGACCTTCACATGTACACATGTTAACACACATTCGCCACTGACATATATACATGAAAACAATGCCTATCACAGGCAATAATGCTGGAGATAAAAAAAAAATAGAGCAGGCTCATCCAAGGAAGGGAGTCCCAGACAGAAAGATAAATAACCAGTGCTTCCTCTCCTCTGCAGAACCTACATTTAAAGTTGCATGTGTTATGAACTCACAGAGGCTGTGACAGCATGCACCAGATCTGCACAAGGTCAAACCACACAAATCCCAGCACAGAGAAACAAAGGTGAGCACCAACTGCCATCTCTAAGCAAAAAGCCACCCCCAGTTGACCCCTGCTGGAAGAAAGCAAGTCAGTTCTCTTTAATGGAGTAACGCTGGGCACACGCACTCAACTGCTCCAGCAGGCACAGTAGCTGCCACCACAAAACAGACTCTGTGTGCGCGTGCATGTGCGTGTGTAACTTTTGTTACTGTTTTAGTTTGGGGTTGTTTGTTTTTAAGAGAGAGAGAGAAAGTACAGAGTTGAAAGGGAAGATCAGGTGTCTGGAAGACGTTAGAAGAGGGAAAGAATGTGATTGAAATACATTATGTGTAAATTTTCAAAATAAAATAAGGTATGTGTGTGTATGTTTCTATGTGTACATGTAAAATACATGTATGTGAGTATATGTATAAGTATCTATAGAAATGATCTCAAGAAACAGTGGGAAGCAGAAGAAAATGGAATATACACAATAGTACAGCAGCGGAGTCAGGGAAGCAGCTGGGAGACGGAGGGGACGCAGAAGAGGCCAAGAGAGGAAAATGGATGACAAAGACACATGAGAACACATATGTATGAAGATGCCTTAATGAAACCTATTACTTTGCATATTAGCTTCTAATTAACGTTAAAATGAAGATGATGATAAAGGTTCCCAGGCAGAGGAAGCAGCAAGTAGAAAGAGCCTGAGTTGGCGTCCCACGGGGAAGGGGGCGTGGGGAGTGGAAAAAGTCTAAACCGAGAGCCAAAGATCGTGTCAGGCCTGTTAGGTCCCAACACGTAATGGATTTGACTTCTCGGCAAAGTGGAAAGCTGTCGGAAGACTTTAATAAGGATCAGTGAGGTTGGAGCTGTGGTCTGCGGTGCTGCTCTTAATCACTTGGGCAGCCGGACCACGAACTGATGGCAAACATCACGGCGGAAGCAGAGACCAGTGAGGCTGAGGTTGGTGCTGCTCCTGCTGACAGCGGCTTTCAGGAGCAGTTGCATCAAAGATGGGGAAATGGTTCCTAGGTAGACTGTAAGAGTAGAGCTAGCAGCACTTGCTGGTGCTTTAAATGTAGCACCTGAGAGAGAGGGACAGACAGACAGACAGACAGACAGACACACACACACACAGGGGCGGGGGCTGGGTCAAGTAGACAGAGACAAAAAGACAGAACCTGTATTAGTCCTAGGGAGTTGAGCCTAATAGCCCAAGCCTGTAATTCCGACTATTCTTGTGTCTAAGCTAGGGGCATGGCAAATTTAATGTCAACCTAGGCTGCAGAGTAAATCCAAGACTAACCTGGGCAACTGAACAAGACCATATTAAGGGGTGGGGGTGTAGCCCAGTTGGTAAAATGCTTGCCTATCAACCATGAAGCCCCGGGTTTGATCCTCTTCATAAACTAGGTACCACCATACCTAATTTATGAAGTACACCTATAATCCCAGCACCAAGGAAATAGAGGCAGGAGGATCACAAATTCAAGTTTTCTCCAGTATATAGGAACTTTGATCCTTCTTAGGACATGAGATCCTATGTCAAAAATAATAATTAATTCTAAAAAAATTAAGGGCTTGGGATGTAACCCATTGATGGAGTGCAAGGTCATGGTGGAGTTCAATCCTCAGCTTTAAAACAACTGATGAGTGGTGGGTTCCTGGATCTGTAGTTTGAAGAGGAGAGTAAAAAGCAGGGTCATTTACTCAGAAGAGACATGGATCTGAAGACAAGTTAGAGATAAAAGGAGACTCAGAAAAGAGAAGCTTGAGGTCGCATGGCTGGGGAACGGTTGAGACAGTTTGAACACCGGTGTCCCTAGGGTGCCAGAGTTCAAATGGCAAAGCAAGTGACATTGTGAAGCCATGCTCGAGCCGGAGAAAGACTGAAGTCGGCAAGCCAGGCAGATCCAGAGCTGCCACACAGCTGATCTATTTCCAGCGCCCACTCTTGTGAAGGCTACTTGTGGAATCATAGAATTAATAGAATCTCTGAGCTGAGCGGATCCTTAGGCTCGAAAGGGCACCTGCGCCTTTGCAAACATGATTCACAGAGCACCCCTGAGTAGGCAGATGGGTCAGGCTGCTGAGTAGATCTTGCTTTGAATGGCGTTCTAGACCCAAACCAATCTTCTGAGCAACCTATTCACTTTCTCCCCGCTGTCAAAAAGGAACAGGACATTATATAAACCTTCCAAAATGCCAAAAGGAGGAATTCTATATTTAACTCCCCTCCCAGCATCCAAATATCACATGACGAAATGCTGAAGATCCGATTCAACAATATTGAGTAACAGGAACCTAACCCGAGGGACTTCTCTCCCCTTCTTTCTCCAGCTTCCCATCTCCAGTCACCCGCTGCCGCACCTTCATTACGTAGGTTCAAGAGCCACGTTGCTCAGGCAGACAGATCCCCAGGAAAGCAGACCGCTGGGGAGTCGAAGGCATTGTGCTAATACAGTCGCCATCAGCACAAGGGGCTACAGAGCAAGCTGGGACTCCAGGCTAATGCGGGCCTCCTCCCCCAACCCAGTGTTTCTGAAGTGTGGGAATGAAGGTAGAAAGAAGGAAAAGGAGCTGACAGACAGGTATATAAATAAAAAACTAAATTAAAAAACGGTACCCTAAGGCTTGGGAGGGAAACGAGACGGAAGCTCAGCTACCGCTGGTCCACAGCTGGGACGCCATTATAAAGGCGCCCAGGAAAGTCAAGGCTCCAGGATCTCTACCGGAAAGGGAGCATCCAGAGCCCATCGAGGAAGGAGGAGCCAGGCGTCTGAACACTCCGACTGACCAGCTTGCGTGCTGTGGACGATCAATAAATATTAAACACGGAGGCTGTGGGATAGCTGGTTTTAATGAGGCTAGGAAACAGCATGCAGAGTGGGCTGTGTGGGGAGGGCCACGGAGATGCTAAGCAACCCGCCTCATCCCTCCAAGTCCTGCGCCCGCCCGTGCCTCTCCTTGGAGTGTGTTTGCTTTCAAAAAAAGAAAACAAAGTAACCCAGGAGACAAAGCTAGAGAAGCGAGGCAGCTGGAGGAGCCTCTCTGCGTGGCCCAGGCTACCACCCCATGCTCGGCTTGCCGTTGGGCTTTGGGTTTTGTGTGTTCAGCGGTAGCCATCAGTAAGAGAGTGTGGTGGGGAACCTAACACTCCAGAGAGGGTCTGGGCTTCTGAGAAGCCTCAAACACATCAGGGCTGAAGTAAGAAAGCACTGGGTGTTATAAGCCTACAGAAGAGTGTCCATTTGGTGGAGGATCGGGAAAAACCTCATGAGTGAAGTGCATTCTGAACAGAAAAACAGATGCAAGATTGGTTCACAGGGATTTCATAGCAGCCAGTGTCTGAGTACCAGCCCAATGTGCTGAGACCAAAGAAAAGAGTGGGCCGATCCAGACCTGTAAAGTACAAGAACGTACCGTAAAGGCAAGGTATCAGGGAGTGAGCCTTCCTCACCCACCCCACTCCTGTATGGATTAAGACACTGGTGCCGAGGGGCTCTTTCACAGGGGTCACCTAAGACCATCAGAAAACACAGATATTTACATTACAACTCATAACAGCAACAAAATTACAGTTATGAATTAGCAACAACAATCATTTAATACTTGGGGATAGGTCAGCTCAATCTGAGAAACTAAAGGACAGCAGCAGTAGGAAGGTTGAGAATGGCTGGATTTCAACAAAAGCAACTTCATCCTGGTCGGCTGTGCCTATTAGGTGTCAGGCTAACATCCATACCGAGGACCAGCCCTCGAGCCAGGGCCCAGTTGTAAAGCTCCTCACAGCTGTGTTCACAGGGCAACAATGCTGGATGACCACGGCGGTTATGACTCAAGAGGGAGGGCCATAGTCAGGTCATTGAAAATCCACACAATGGGAACACAGTCCAGGCCTAGGCTTGGAGAACCCACTCGTTACTTTGCATGTGATTTGCTCATGCCCCTACTGACCAGGGCTCTTCCCCACCCCACATTGCTCTGCCTAGAGTTACATAACAGGATGGAGGCTCCGCCATCATCAATGTTAGCGCTGTCCTGCTTCTCATTGCTGTTGTTACCCCTACTATTGTTTCGCTCATGAGCATTTTTTTAAGATGTCTTCCTTGGTGATATCATTCACGGATACAATTCTCCTTCAAGGTCTCTTTTTCTACCCACTGAATCCAGTCAGGCCTGCCCATGGCCTGAGGAGCACCCACCTGATCATGAGTAACCTACCAGGGGCCACGTACCCGAAAAAAAACTAACATCCGCTACTCCAGCAGCCTTCAACTGCTACTAACTCCCCAGCTGGGGCGGGGCTTTGTGAGCCTCTCCCCCTGTGTATACTAAAATTATGACTGGCTTAACCCTGTGTAGGTCTTGAGTATCCAGGTAGAGGTCACTGTCTCACGAGAGTCCTCCCCACCCTCGGACTCTAACAATCTCTTCCCCACCACCTCTGTGATGTTCCCTGGGCCTTGAGTGAAGGAGTGTGCTACCCTGTCAGGGCTGAGCAACCCTCCATACTCACTCTTGTGAGCATTTTTTAGGTGCCAACTACTGCCCTCAGGTAAAATACTGAAACACTGCCACTGACGCGCCGTGTCACCGTAAGACAGATGATATCCCGCTCCCCATTTATAGATGAGAGAGGTGGGATCTAAAGAGGTAAATTGCTTGTCCAAGAATATGATCAATGAGACTTACAGAGACGGACATGAGCCAGCTGTGACCGGTTTCTGTCTGGTCCAATAAAGTCCCAGTGCCGTTAAGCAACAATGAGACCACGTCCCACTACCTCACCGCACATCATCTGCAAAACCCACACTGAGCTACATCAGTTCATGGCTTTCTAAGCTACCTCTTTCCCTACACCTCTCTTCACTTGAGACCTGGTCTGGAGCTGTAAGAACCAGCTGCAGCAAGTCACTTGAAATTTAGTGCCTTAGCTTCCACAGCGCCATGCTATAGGATTATAACACCTGCCTCGCAGAGAAACACAGAAATAATTAAACAAGATAATGTGTTGAAAGACTAGCATGAGACCTGACATTTAACAGGTTGTATCAGTCGCCTACAAGCTTATGGCTCAAAACAAGCCACATCCATTATCTTAGCATTAGCGAAGCAGGAGGAGTCTGGCTAAGCCGTCAGTGGTTTCCTTGGCAATGCCCTAGCCACCCATTCAGGCTCACTGTTCACAAGATCACCTCAGCACAGAACCAGAGGGCTGTGCTTCACCCCTCTACAAAGACCCTCTCTGCGGATTTTTAATGATGTGTCCCATTTCCGTCTTAAGTAATTCCCAATGCTAGGACTTTAACATCACACATCTACGAACTATCTGCCCTGATGCTAAGACACTCTCTTGAATGATTTACATATCCTCTGCCATCCTCTGTTCCCTCTAAGTCCTCTATAGCAGGATCAGGATATTTCTAATAATCAAGTCAAGGAAATCTTGACTTTCCAAAGGGTCTATGAATTTGTTCAAGACCTGTCTACTTCCAATTCCAAGCTCTTGTCTGCTTTTTAGGGTTTTCTTAAGTTAGCACCCCATTTCTGGTGCCTAAAACTACTCAATTGGAGTTCATCAAATAAACAGACAGTGGGAGATATTATGTTAAGAGATTCGTGAGGAAAGAAATGTGTTTCCGTGATTATGGGAACAGATGAGGCTAATCTGAACTCCATGGTACATGTGAGAATTGCAGAGCGTAAACCTTGGTGTCCATCCCCAGGTCGAACCTCCTTTTCTTAAGGGGAGCCTCTGCTTTCTTCTGAAGGTCTTGTCATTATTGCGTGAGCCCCATCTACACTGTTACTACGATTTCCCAACTGGTCAACTGACTGTAAACTTTAATCATGTCAACAAAGCACTTTCACAACCACAACTGGAATAGTGTCTGGCTTAATACTGGTACTGTTGTCTAGTCAAATTGACACATGAAACTACCCATTACATAGGTATTGCAATGCTATATCTGTAATGCCCCACATGTATGTGCATATATGGGGAGGCTGAAGGCAACCTTTGGTATTATTGCACAGGTGCCATCCACCTTGTCCTTTTTGAGGCAGGGTCTCTCGCTGGCCTGGAGCTCACTGAACAGACGATGCAGCTGGCCAGCCAGTGAGTCCCAGGGATCCACCTATCTCAGTCTCTCCAGCAGTGGGGTTTCTAGCACATGCCATCATGCCTGTCTTTTTTACATGAGTTCTGGGGATTAAAGTGTCTTGCAAGGCAAGCACATTACAAACTAAGCTATCTCTTTATGCTTTCCCCATGTGTTTCCCCATCCCAGGTCCTGATAAGGACATATAAGGACATATAAGTCAAATGATCAGATCCACAAGTAAATGAACTGGTCCTCCGCCATCTAGAGCATAAAGGCCTCCCTCCTCTCTCCTCCTCCCTCCCACTCCATCTGAAGACTCACAGTTGGCTACCCCACCTTCCCAAAACACACATCAAATTGTACACTAGGAAGTTTATATTCTATATATTGGAACATAGTTTCCCACGGCATTCACATGGTAATTCTACCTCTTCAACAAATGAAAGCTAAAACAGCCGACATCTAGGAGTAATTCTCTCTCCTGCCCACAGCTAGAAATGCCAGGTAGAATATCAACAGGAACCTGAAGGGTGACATCCATTTGCAACTAGATGCTAATAAAGCCAGTTTCTCTTCCACAAAAACCAGCTCTGGTAACTCAAAATGACCAATTTAGGGAGTAGGAAGCACTTGCCAGTCATAAGGAGTTGTACACCTGCTGTGCATGGTGTCAGACAAGGTTAAACCTGCTGCTTAAAAATTAATAAGCTATCGTCCTAGAAACAGAAATCATTGCAATATTTTGCTTCATATATCCTGGTGATCTTTTCCTTCTCATTATTCTTCATAATTTGGAATGAACTTGTCTGTCAATGGCAATATCTTTCTTTAAATAAGTCCATTCAACCTTCATGTGATGACAGTGATGGCAGCTACAGTTTGGGGGTTGTCCACCTTGTGTTGGACATCTTTCTTCTTGAACTTCTTAATTCCATCAGCTATTCCCATGAGCTATCCTCATGGTCAACAATCACCTCCTTAATCTACTCGAATGCTACTTTTCTTCTTTTTTAATAAAAATCCTTCATCGAGCTTGGGTAAGAGTCTGTGGACCCTACTGTAGTTTGGTTTTAAATGCTCCCAACTCGGTGTAAACTGCTCAGATTATGAGTTTAGCCGCTGTTTGGGAGCGGGATATATAGCTCTGTTAGTAGAGTACTTGCTTGGAATGAACCAAGCCTTGGAAAAATACTACATAAACCTGCATAGTGGAATCCTGCACTTGGGGAGTAAAGGCAGGAAGTCAGAAGTTCAAGGGCACCCTCAACTGCGTAGCCAGTTCAAGGACAGCCTGAGCTACATAAGAACTACCTCAATAACAATAAAGACAAAGATTCACCATCACCCTTTCCAAACCTGGGCTCAGCAGCATTTCCCATGAACACTCAGGCATTGGACATGGATTCCCTCCCTAGGGAAAAAGCCTCGTGAGAAAACTCACAGACATGCACGGAAGAGCTCTGGACTGGCATCAAGAAACCACCGTTCCAATATGAACCCAGACAGCCCTTGGCATGTAAATATGTCAGCCTACTTGGTCTTCATTTTGTTGTTATCAGGGTAGACACAGGCCTTTTCCCATGTCAATGGGAGGAATGAAAGGACCCATAGATAACTCATCTTCATCTTCTCATTGCTCTAACCAAAACACCTGAAAGGGTAATTTAAAAATAGGAAGGACTTGGAGTTGAGGATTTAAGTCTGGGTTCCTCTGCTCAGAAAGGAAAAAAATAAAAAATAAAATTAGAAATGATTTATTTTGGCTCATGGTTTCAGAGATATCAACAAGTCCATCATGAGAGGGAAGACATGACAGAGTCGGGCAGTTCAGATTATGACAGCCAAGAAACAGATTGAAAAGAAGACACAGGAAGAAGCCATGGCAAGAGAAGACACAGGAAGGAGCCTGAGAACACGTCCCTGGTGATCTACCTTCTCAACAAGGCCTGTCCCTAGCTTTTCACCACCTCCCAGCAATAATTTCACATTAGGAGTCTATCAAAGGATTACTGCATTCAGTATAGCCTCATAATCTAATCAGCCCAAGAATCTCCCTCACAGACACACCCAGAGCTATGCCCTACAAATCTCTAGGTGTTCCTCAATCCAGTTAAGCCAGTGATGAAGATGAATCACCAAAGTGTTCTTTTCATCAAGGGGAACTTGTATTCTCATGGGTCCTAGTCAAAAACAAAGACTTGGAAATCAAAGAGTCTGGGGTTGGAGTCCAGTTCCAACTACTGACAGCTATGACACATGGGGCACTGTGACTCAGTTCTACCTGCCTGGATTTCCCCGTATATCTAGTGGGATAAGGGAGGGATAACAACAGCATCCCAGAGTCTCTTTAAGAATTAAATGAACTATTTAAAATACACAGCATAGTTTCTGGCTTTAATGTGGTGTTCACAAGTGGAACCTACACATACCATAGTGTGCGTGTGAGGGTCAGAGGACAACCTTGGGGGTCTGTGAGGGTCAGAGGACAACCTTGGGGGTCTGTGAGGGTTAGAGGACAGCCTTTGGGCCAGTGAGGGTCAGAGGACAGCCTTGGGGGTCAGCCCTTACCTTCCCATCTTGTTTGGTGCAGGTCTCTTATTCTTCGCCATTGTGTATGCCAGGCTAGCTGGCTTGTTGGCTTCTCTGTGTCCTCCTGACCCTATCTCCCCTCTCACTGTAAGGGTGCCTGGGGTTGCCTGGCTTTATGTAGGATCCAGGGACCCCATCTCAAGTCCTCATGCTTACACCTGAACAGCAATCACATTACCCACTGTGCCATCTCCCCAGCCTCTCATAATACCTGTTTAGTATTTGTTAACTGCTATCATTGCCATTATTGCCACTATGTCCTTGCTATCAGGGTGTTTTCAATATAGAATTGCCTAAGAGAAATTTGCTAAATGATGGATGGATGGATGGATGGATGGATGGATGGATGGATGGATGGATGGATGAAGGAATGAAGGAATGCTGAGAGAACACTGCTAAGCCCTGATAGTCCCTGGATTCTAAAATCCTTCTTCAATGGAGAACACAGAAATTCTACGTTGGAGAAACAAAAAAAGCCTTGCAATTAAGTAGACTAACATACATACATACATACATACATACATACATACATACATACATACATAAAATAACAGAGGCGGTCTGGCCCAATTGCCTAAGCCCAGCCATGCATAAAACACTCAAACACCTGGTGGAGGCAGCAGGGATCCAGCCAAGTCAAAGTCAAGACTGTGAAACACGCTGGCTTGCGGATCTGAAGCCTACAGAGGCCTTCTTCTCCCAAGACCTAGATGCATGAACCAGAGCATCCCCTGAGGAGCCAGGTCTCAGGCTGTGAACAGAACCCTGCCTTGTTCCAGCTTGGTGATGGAAGGTGAGAGGTGGGCGTCTCCTGACTCTATTGTACCCTCAGTGTGGAGAAACGTAGGAAAGTGACTGCTGTAGAAAGGCCTTGGGCAAGAGGGGCAGATGAACAGAATCTTGTTCAAATGAAATCAGCAAGATTGGATCAGTCTGACTGAGCTGAAGGAGACAGCCATTTTTCTGCTCAAATCAGATGTTGCCACATCTGTATGTATCTCTGAGTTTTCAGCAGAAATCCTTGATTCAAATGTTTGCGTTAATATGCCCTAATAGAGTGTGTGTGTGTGTGTGTGTGTGTGTGTGTGTGTGTGTGTGTGTGTGTGTTACTCAAGCACATGAATGTTTTTGAGACAGGGTCTCTCACTGAGCCTAGAGCTCACCTAGTGAAGAGACTGGCTGCCCAGTGACCAGGACTCCGCTTTTCTATGCATCCTCAGTGTTGTGGGTGCAGGTGTGTTGTTGGGGATGCAGGTAAGTACGTTGTGCTCAGTTTTACTCAGGTGCTAAGGACCTGCACTCTGGTCCTGATGTCCCCACATCAGGCACTTACACTGAGCCATTGCCCAGCCCGAGCTTCTTGTTGTTTTCTTTTCCTTTACTCATTTTTATTTGTTTATAAATGTGACTGCTTTATTTCCCCTTCTGTTTCTTCCCTCCAACACTTCACATGGGTACACACGCCTTTGCTAATCCTCAAATTCATGGCTTCTGTTTCGTTACTTGTTGTTTCTCTCTCTCTCTCTCTCTCTCTCTCTCTCTCTCTCTCTCTCTCATACATAAACACAACCTGCTTGGCGTGTGTGTGTGTATGTGTGTGTGTGTGTGTACACATGTATATATGTAGGTATGTTTAGATTTCAGAGCCACTGGCACTGCATAACTAATGTGGGGTCTCTTCTCTCAGGAAGAGCATTTCACCTGCTTCCCACATTCCTTAGCTGCCTATGACTGTTTGTCTAAGACTGAAGCCCCATGATATTTCCCCTTCCGTGTTAGCATATCTATTGGTATTGTCCTCGTTCAGGCCTTGTTTTGACAGCCATGTTGATAAGACTTCATGGGTGTCACTCTCTGACATTTCTAGAAAATGCAGTCTCACAGTAAGCTTCCTGCTCCTCTGACTCTTACGGCCTCTCCACCCTCTCTTTCACTGTGATCCTTGGGCCTGAACTACAAGAGTTGTGTTATAGATGTTTCTACTTAGGCAAAAAGACATCTGATCAGATGATTATTGTGACTCCTGGGGTCCAACAGATGAGAAATAGGGGTCCCAGGAGTGTACTGTGACACCCACAGAATAAAGCTATAACAGGTTGTTCTAACTGGTACAGGTGATATTAAGTCAGTATTAAGTTTCTTGGTTTGGATACAATAGATGTAATTCAAAGCCACTCTAGTCCTGTTGATCTGATATTGCTAAATGACAGTTACATGTTGATTAATGTTTTATGATACAAGAAATTTTAATTTAACTGTCTTGTTTTGCTGGCAAATACACACCATAGCATACCATAGCACAGCATACTATCTTACCATACCATACCATACCATACCTTACCATACCACAGCATACCATACCATACCATACCTTACCATACCATACCATACCTTACCATACCATACCATACCTTACCATACCATACCATACCTTACCATACCACAGCATACCATACCATACCATACCTTACCATACCATACCATACCTTACCATACCACAGCATACCATACCATATCACCATACCATACCTTACCATACCACAGCATACCATACCTTACCATACCTTACCATAGCATACCATACCACAGCATATCATATCATACCTTACCATACCATACCATACCATACTTTACCATAGCATACCATACCTTACCATAGCTCACCATAGCATAGTGAGCAAACAGCAGAAGGATAATTTTAAAGTCTCTGAGGAAGGAAAGGTGAGGGATTCTTGAATGACTCAGCACAAATCTACCTCAGTGTGAAGGCATACGTATGACATGGCAGGCATGTAGAGACCAGATGGCAACTTTTCAGGAGTCAGTTCTCCCCTCTAAGCTTCCGGGGATCAAGCACAGGTCATCAGGTTTGCTTAGCAAGCACTTTTATTTGCTGAGCCATCTTGCCAGACCTGTCCTGAGATTTTTGACAGAGTTACTGGAAGGAGACTACACTCTACTTCAAAGTCACCAAACTGATTTTAAAAATAAATGAAGGGCACACCGTTGATGGACCCTGATCATGCTGGGGTTAGAGGTGAAGAGGTATTCCCCGCTTGAAAATGGTGCTGATCCACTGAAGACCAAAATGAAAGACAAATCCAGCCAATGTGGGAGACAATTCCTGACCCCCAGTGACATTCCGTGCTTTGTCTGTCTTTGTGCAGCTGCCACTAGTTAGTAGTGACTGTCATCGTGTCTTTTTATAATCAGATTCTGGTTGTATTAATGGTGCTCATTTCCAAATGGCATATCACCTTCAAAGCATCTCTAGGAGTTCAATATGCCAAGGGCCTTTTTTCCATATTTTACAGATGAGATACCAGGGCTAGGGAGGGGCGGTGCTTTGTGGAAGGTCACAGAGTTCTCCAACAGCAAGACAAGGACCATAAATCTGGTCTTATAACTCCAGTTCAGCACCCCTTCTGCTACAGTAGAACCTGCAGGACATACAGCGATTCCACTCTCTCCCTCCTCTACTTAGGAAAACGTCTGCCTCTCCTCTAACACTCAACGGGAATATCTTCTTGGGTATTTCTTCCTTTCCATAATAAACTAGTGTGGGCATTGAACAGGAAGATTTCTCTATGCTGGCTAGCTTTCACAGAGGTAGGCATTGCTGTGCAGAGAAGCTAGGGAGGGTCACCAACAGACTTACTCAGACTTCTGTCAACTACAGTAATTACTTGCAAAGCAAGATATCCCCATGGGTTCAACAGTGGCACGAATGTTATGGAGGTAACCAACAACTTCCTTATTGAAATTAAGTCCTGTTCCATGAGAAGAAACAAATGTTTAACACTGCAAATCTGTCAAGAACCTATACTTAAGGAATGTCATGCTCCAGGGATTAACTTACTACTATTATTCTGTTAAACAGTGTCCAATGCTCTATAAATTCATATCTGTATACCCATAGATAAAGGCAGCCTCAGGCCTCATCAGAGAAGTTTCTTTGTATAGAGGATGGTAGTTAACAGACAAACTCATAACTGGTCAAAGTACCGAGGACACACGTTCACTGCATTCTCAGCCACAACCCGGGCATCTGCACCAACTCCCCAAAGCTCAGGGAGCATTGCGAAAGAGGGGACAGAAAGATTAGACTAGCCAGAGGTCAGGGAGGGGCAGAGTAAAATAGCATCCTCTGACAGGGCTACTGCACTCAAGAGCTCACAGAATCTGAGACTGCCTGCACCAGATCCAGCCTAGCGTTCTAGCATGGGGAAAGAGGGCTCACAAGTCCTTACCCCTAAGCAGAGAACTGTGAATAGAGGCTGCTAGAGGGCAAAGGACCCGTCTTTGTTAAGGGTACAACCCTGATTGGTCAACCATGCTCCAGCGGAGGCCACACACCCAGGAGGACATGAAAAGAATAAATCGCACTTATTGTTATAAAAAAAAAAAAAAGGACATGAAGTTATGAAGTTGAAGGGATCTTGAAAGAATTAGAGGAGATAAATATGATCAAATACATTGTACAAAATTCTCGAAGAACTTATAAATTTTTTTGAGAAACCAGGAGCTGAGGTGTCTCAGTTGAAGTGCCTGATGAAACTGAATGGGGCCTGATCTCAAGAGCTTACATCCACGAACGTGAGTTCCAGATTCCCTGTCTGCCTGGCTGCCTGGCTGCCCTTCGATCTCTCCATCAAAGTCCTTACGACATCTGACTGTCTCCCTCATTATTAACAAGTAACATTTTGAAATTTTAATTCTTTGAGATGTGGTCTTCATAAGTAGCCCTGAGTGGCCTAGAATTTTCTGAGTTGACCAGGCTGTCCTCACTGATCTGCCTGCTTTTGCCTCCCAAGCGCTGGGATCAAAGGCATGCCCCGCCATGCCCGGCTGACCTAACTCTTCTCTCAGGTTTCAACGACTTTGATATCTCCTTAATGTTACATCGTATATCCACTTTATCTCGTTGTGCATCCATGTTTTTAATTTCTAAGAGCTCTTTTGTTGGTGGTGTTTTCGAATGATAAAAATACTCTGTTCTCATTTCGTGAAATGATCCCTCGTTCTTGAGGCTTGAATAATATCCGTTTTTACGTTACCTTCTGGGCTACACCCTGTACGTCTTCCAGCTTGCTTTCCCCTTTCAGGAATCCAGGTGGTTCTGCTGGATATTTATCAGGAATGCTTCGGTGAGGCTAGCTCCACTCAAAAGCTTCACCGAAGCACTCATTTAAGCTCTCTGTTTGGAGCTGTAGGAAGGAAGATGCGTCTGTTCCCAGATGCCCACTGTCCTACATTCCAGGGTATAAAAGGACACCAACACACAAGGAGACGCTGGGAGGTTTACTGAGTCACGAGAAATGAAAGCCAAGACAGGAAGTTACGTGACCGACCACTATGGAGAAGTCAAAGCCAAGAGTCAAGTTGGCTGGGACAAACAGATTCTCAGGCTCATCAAGGTGAGGGAAAGGGACCAACTTGAGCTTTGACTTAATTTCAGCCACCCAGGGAGAGAAGCAAAGCCAAACAAAACTGCCCAAACCCTCTCCACTCGCATCCAGCCTCTCACAGCCCTTGCTCCACTCGCTCTCATCTCCCTCTATCCTATTCCCACAAAAACTACCCGGGTCTCGGCCCTTTTCCAATTAGGTACTTAATACAACTCAGATTCTTGTGCCACCACATAATAATTTACACAGAACACTTAATTAGCTTCTTAGATAAAAATAACATGTAATTTGTTTGGTAATTATATGTTTCCACAACTGCTAAAAGCGACTCATTACAGGAATTTGGTACACTGAGGATAGATTACCTTAATTCTATTTTCTGTTTACCCAATTATATCTGTCGGCCTCAATCGTATCGTAAATCCTGTCGCGCTGATGGAGGTGACTGTATGGCTGTGGTTGTTTCAGATTCCATGCTTGGACTCTGTGACCCCACCGTTTATTGGAGGCATTGGCTAACTGTGGGAAGGAGGGAAGCATGAATACGGTAAGGCTCACCCATGCCAAGCGAAGGAGCAAGCGTGTGAACTCCTTAATCTTGGGTCAATTCAGTGGTATGAACGATTAAGTTCAGGGGGTATATGAATACAGTTTCCTTTGAAACCTTTAATTAACAATAGTAATTCTATTTCATGAGAGAAAAATACAGGTAAGATCCAAATCATTAGGGCTGAAGCAAATCTTGGAGTGTCGAGCACTTAGCTGATATTGTTAATAAATTCCTTAAGTGGGGCGATAAAGTTGTATTTCTACTCAGCACATAGAGTCCTTACCTTGCAGATACTTACTGATGTTTTACAATAAATCATACAACCCCCGGCATTCACAGTGATGCAATTAGGAGGATAGGGAAAGCGTTAATAAGAGGAAATTATTTTGTTGCTGTTTTTGTTTTTGAGACAGTGTTTTTCACCGTGTAGCCCCGACTGTCCCAGAAGTCCCTGTGTAGATCCAGATGACATCAGATTCAGACATGGGCCTGCCTCTGCCTCCTGAGTGCTGGAACTAAAGGTGCGCTTAGGAGAGAATCTTCCTATGCTGACGAACTTGGTCTTGTGCAGACACCGCAGCTACTGTATGGTCATGAGGACAGAGACCCTGCCATGTGCAGAACTCAGTGTTTACCTCCAGTCTTCCCTGACCTCTGGCTCTTATGCTCTGTCTGACCCCTCTTTTGTGATGTTCCCTGAGCCTTGAGTGAGGGGAGTAACGTGGATGAACCGTTTATGGCTGAGGATGCCACAGACACTTACTCTCCACATTTCAGCTAGTTGAGAGTCTCTATTAACTACACAAAATCTGTTTTCTTTTTCTAGTGAGGACTGAAAGCTACACTAATCTATGGGTACTGAAGTGTGTGTGTTTAGGACACAGCTTGGAACTATTTCCATTTAGCAAAGTGAGGGCAGTAGGTTCCCCCGATGACTGCGGGTCTTTAACCATGGGCTCTTCGAAAGATTTGTAGTAGTAGGTATGGGTTTCCACCTTGGAGTAGGCCTTACACCCAGTCAGAAAGCAAGTGCTTACCTCCCATGGTGCCCATGCCACCACTGTGTCATGAACGTACCACTTAAAGAATATAAAGAGAGCAAGACTGCTCACATGTGAGCTGCAATGGATGGCAAAAGCATGGAGACTCAGTTATCTCTTCAGAACCCTGATTCTGAATCTTTGGGGCATGGACCCAGAACTGGGCTTCTTTAATCAGATGGACCTTCTAGTTCCAAAGGAAGCCCACACTGTCTTCTCTGTAGCAGCTGCACCCTCCCCATTCACACTGACAGGACACTGTCTTCTCTGTAGCAGCCGCATCCTCCCCATTCACAGGACACATAAGCCCCAAATTATTAGCATCCCTGCCAACATATGCTATTTTGTTTATTTTTTTAAATAATGTATTTTTATTTTATGTGGTTTATCCGCATTTACGTTCATGTACCGTTGCATGCAGTGCCCACAGAGGCCAGAAGAGGGCGCCCAATCTCCGGGGACTGGAGTTAGAGATGGTGAACCACGCTATGGGTGCTGGGAACTGAAGCCAGATCCCCCCGGGCAGCGGCCAGTGCTCTTCACTGCTGAGCCATCTCTGCAGCCCCTGATTAGTTTTTTGATTAGGATCCATTCTAACAAATATGGGGCACCCCTCACCATCATCCACTGCCAAACCTGGTACTGCTGTTGACCCCTGTGTGCTAGGAGAACCCTCCATGTGAGTTCCTTCCGGCCATTTTTAATTGGGCTATTTGTCTTCTGCTATTGCGTCCATTGCTTTCCTAATTCATTTCCAATACGAGTCCTCATCAGATATGCAATTTGCAGTTATTTTTACCCCTTACATGAATGCCTTCCATTCTATTGGTTGTTTATTTTGCTCTGCAAAAGCTTCACTTTCGTCTCATTGACAAAAGCCAAATTGACGTGTATAAGGCATGAGAATCGGTCTCAAAAAAGCTTAAAATAAAATAATATGAAATATAAAATAGAAAGTTGAACACGAGGGGAAGCTGGATAATGGATAATGTGCACCAGGATGAAGAAAGAAAATATAGCATGTTCTGAAGTGGATTTTTTTTTTTTTTTTGCTGTTTTTGTTCATTTGTTTCTGTCATTTGCTTTTACTTATTTTGTAGCACTGAGAACAAACCCAGGACACAAGTGCATGTTAAATAAATGCTCAGCCACTGAGCTAATTTTCCACGATTATATGAACTTTTAAAAGGGGGATAGGGGTGGGGGGGTGTCAGGCACTTGAGGCTGGCTTCAAACTTGCCACGTAGCTAAGGATGCCCTTGGACTTCTTGTTGTCCTGCCTCTGCCTCCCAAGTGCTGAGGTCATCAGGACTGAACCCCGAGCTTTGCTCAGACGAGGCCAGCTCTACCACGTAATCCAGCTGTTTGCAGCAACACGAGTGAACCTGAAAGACTTTCTGCTATGCAAAATGCACGAAGCACAGAAGACAAACACTGCATGATTTTGTTTACACAAGGCACCTGAGGTACCGAGCCTGCAGCCAGTACGGTGGTGAGCCCCAGCAGCTGCTTCTGTGCAGCAAGGAGGTGAAGTTTAGCCATGTAAGATGGAGGGGTGCTGGGCCACATAGTGGCTAACATGAGGGTCTTGTGCTTTTAAGAGTCTTGAAAACTCAGGATAGGTGTCCCTATAAACCGGCGTGAGCAAACTGGAGATGAACAGGGATATGTCCCTGGTGTGGGCTCAGGGGTGAGGGAACGTGCTCAAACAGGGTGCGCTGATTATGTGCAGCTTTGCATATTAATTATACATCAACGATGTTGCTTCATACCAACAAACAACGGTGGCCTTGGTAACACGACCTACAATCCCCGCACTCAGGAGCCTAGCATAGGGTGATGGCGAGTTCCAGGCCAGTCCGCATTACGGCATGAGAATCAGTCTCAAAAAAGCTTAAAATAAAATAATATGAAATATAAAATAGAAAGTTGAACACGAGGGGAAGCTGGATAAAGGAAGAACCTCTATCTCCCTTACTAGTTTGATAATTTCCATAATAATGGAGTAATTTTAAAATGAAGTCAATTTAAACAGAAATTGATTGAATTATAATGTAAGTCAAGGGTCAGTCAGTATGCTTTTCCTTACAGGATAAGTAGGGAGTATCTTAGACTCTGCAAACCACATAGTGTCTGCCACAGCAACCTGACTCGGCTGTTGTCCACAAAGCATCGACTGCATTCTCAAATGTGTACAATTCTGTCCCGATAAAACTTTATGTACGAAATCAGATCATGGGCCTTGGTTTGTAAACCTTGGCAAAAAGTGCCACCCGGATATGACAAAAATCCTGAAGATGGTGTAATAAAACCATGCTCTGGGGACCCCGAGACGCCTTGTCATCCCTGTCTTCCTCGGCAGTCAGCAACAAGGTACGCCCAGTGCTGCCTAGAGACGACTGGAAGAAGACAGCAGCCGATGGGTGCGGGGAGGGCTACCCACCCACTCACTAACAGAATTGCATAGGCCCCCAGTGGAGGGCTCTCTTGGGTGGTGTGGTAAAAGGGGAAGCAAGGCCACCTCTTCCTCTCCACGTCAGTTCCCACTGAGACCGGCTCACACCCTGGTACCTTCCAACCAGTGTACGGTAAAGACTCCCCAGTGAGTGTGAATTGGCGTGACTGCCTCACCAGAAGAGTTATTAACATCATTCCTGCTCCAACTGGAAAAGACCCCTCGACTCTGAATCCCTGAAGAGAGGTGATGGACAGGGCTGAGCTGTCTCCAGGGACTCTCAGGGCAGCTCAAGTCTGAGAAATAGAATCTACCTTTAGTGATCGAGCTTGAGAAAGTTGCATATATTCCCGGCTCCTGGGGACACTAAGTAACAGTATTCTCTGGTGACCAAGGAGGCGGGGATGTGAGAAGCATACACCCTGCCCCCACAGTCCAGAAACTGCAGGGGAAATGACAGCTGAGCATGGTCATGGCCCAGTTAATAACCATAGGCCCTTCTCATATGCAATGACAAACCCCCGCACCCAGCAAAAATAAAACCCACTGAACTCCCCTGCTCCACCCCACTGTGTTACCCAGGGAAGAGGCCATTTTGATATCAGATTACAAAAAAGGGGGAGGGGACTGTATTGATGCCCATCCATGATCAAAACAATGGCTCCCAAGGGTCAAAGAGAAGGCTGTGCACGATGTTAATGACCAGAGAGGCAGAAAGAAGGTCCAAGGTCATCCTGCTTCTGAGTGATCGATCACTGGGTACAGTGGTGCCCAGAAAATACCAGATAGTTCTGGGGAATTTTAGTTGCCACAATCCAGTGAATAAAGGCAGGGATACTGCCAAGCGTCCTTGACAGCATAAAAGAGTTGTCAGTCGCCAGGAGTGGTGTGGCCTAAGAATGAGTGTGTCGAAACCTGCCACTGAATGACACGCGTTTTTGTTACTGGCGATGTGAAGGAGAAGACAGAAGTGGGTTCAGAAGAATAGAACCTGAGGTAAAGAGAGAAGACCACTTTGAATTTGATATTCCAACAGCTAAAAAACAGAGCTGTAAGCTGTGTGGTGGTGGTCTGATGTGGGGGCGGAGTGCCCGCCTGGCGTGGGGGGCGGAGTGCCTGCCTGACGTGGGGCGGAGTGCCCGCCTGGCATGGGGGCGGAGTGCCTGCCTGGCGAGGGGGCGGAGTGCCCGCCTGGCGTGGGGGCGGAGTGCCCGCCTGGCGTGGGGATGGAGTGCCGGTCTAGCATGCGGTGCGGAAAGCCTCCTTTGATCCTCAGCACCACCAAAGGGGAAGAACAACCAAGCTCATCGTTTATCTCCAAAGAGAAACACACCACAGGCTGTTTGAACACTTGAGCCCAAGCCAGTGGCACTGTTTGAGAAAGCTGCGGTGCCTTTGGGATGCAGGGCCAAGATGGCAGAGCTACCTCTCTCTAGGCCTTGAGGGTTAGAGTTTGGCCCACTTCTGGCTCGAGTTCTCGACCTCTGGTTGCCACCACGTGACCAATGACGCACCTGCCTGCAAACTTATCCCCGAATGTAGAAGTGTATTAAATTAAAACCTTCCTCGTGCACTGTTAACTTCTCCTCTGATTTCTCATACCCAATCAGTAAGTCCAGAACATTCTCCATTCCAAGAACACCCCAAATGTGATTCTCCTCACCACCTCCATGCGAACCTTCCAGTGCATACAGCTGGCCAATCCTGTCTACCTAGGGTACCCTTCTACCTTCCAAATCATCTCCTCAGCGTCCCCTCAAACCCTCCCCACTCCTTCCTGTAAACCCAGCAGGGACCACGGCTCTTTTTTAAAACCATA
Source organism: Rattus rattus (assembly GCF_011064425.1). Classification (NCBI taxonomy): domain Eukaryota; kingdom Metazoa; phylum Chordata; class Mammalia; order Rodentia; family Muridae; genus Rattus; species Rattus rattus. The sequence continues at coordinate 12,338,129 of NC_046162.1, read as the reverse complement.
AGTAAAGTTCTGTCTCTGCTCGAACCCCTGAAATGTTTTCCTAGCACACTTAGATCCAAATGTCTTCCTTATCCTGTCTTGCCCCCGTCCCCACCCATACTTGACCACCTGTGGACACCTGCTCTTCCCACTGCTCCCCAAACCAGAGCAACTCACCTCCCCCTACCCACCCAGGCATGGCCCTACCCACCTTCCCTGGTCCTTCTGTAGAGAGAGGCTCCACCCTCTCATCCCCGGTGTTGGCCTCTCTCCTGTCACTGCTTGGGACACATCACTGCCTGAAAGCATCCTGCATTGTTCCTCATCCATCTTCTACAGCCCCACACAGAAAACGAGCCTTCTGCGTTGCTGTACCTGATACCTTGAGGCATTTTGGGTTTGCTCAATAATTTCAGCTTTCGACGATGATTTAAATCCGCTAACTTAGAAGCTCCACCGAGGTCTGAGTTAAAGGCATCAAAGGTTAAACACCCATCTGTTTAACATCATTTAGTGAATGAAGTCCACTCTGGGGAAGTCGCGGCTGCTCCCCAGAGGAGATCAAAGTTCAGCTGAAACCTCAAAAATGAATGAAGAGTGTATGAATTCCCTTTGCTGTAAAGCAGGGGCCGACTGGACAAATGCTTTAACTTGCTTTGGCCGGTCTCTTGGTGCCATCTTGGAAGATGTATGAAATACCCCTCTTCCTTCACGGGCTCAGATGCAAGATGCAAGTTGCGTTTAAAGGCTTTTTAATTTTTAGCAGCACTCGCCCTACCAAAGTCCAAATTGGATTTCTAAGTAATTTAAGCTCCTCTAACTTGAGCGGTTGCCTCCTCTTGCCCCTTCAGAGCTTCTTAATTTTACTCTTCCTTTTCAACTCCATCCTCAAGAATGTGAACTTAAAAGCAAGGGAAGACTGGTGTTGCTCATTAGGTAGAGACTTTCTGGACAGAAGTGACAAGATACAGCAGCAAGACATGAAGCAACAAGAAACAATAGTGTGTGGAGAGCAAATGTCCTCAGACCCAGGCTAGCAGAACTCTGAGATGCTAGAAAACATTTCCCAGGGTGTCGTTTTTTTAAGTTTTACTTTACCTTTTTAATTCTCTCTCTCTCTCTCTCTCTCTCTCTCTCTCTCTCTCTCTCTCTCTCTCTGTGTGTGTGTGTGTGTGTGTGTGTGTGTGTGTGTGTGTGTGTGTGTCTGTGTGTGTGTGTCTTTGGGGGAGGGGATGCTGAGGCCATAAGATGTGATGGAGTCACAGGGTTTTGGGGTGCAGTGTGGGTCCTGGGAACCAAACACCAGTCCTCTGGAAGAGCAGCAGCATAGTCTCTCTTTTTTTTTTTTCTGGATCTGGGGACCGAACCCAGGGCCTTGCGCTTGCTAGGCAAGTGCTCTACCACTGAGCTAAATCCCCAACCCAGCAGCATAGTCTCTTAACTAACAAGCCAGCTCTCCAGCCCCTCTTCGGTTGTCTTTTATGTACAGGAAAAAAATTGGGCATTTTATACAAAATCAAGGTTTGAGCAACATCAGTCATCAGCTTCCACTTTTAATCAAGTCAAGTCAGGCACAACTCCACACTTCCTCTCACAAATTGTCATGGTTACTACAATGGCCATGGCCAGTCTTGGGTTTGCTTAGTAATTTCAACCTTTCAAAGAGTCTTCAAACTCACTAACTAGGAGCTCCACTAAAATCCCTGAACTGAAGATCACATCAAAGCTTCCTCAGATTGTCACTGAAACGGCCCAGCCACAGAATGGCCTCCAGCCTTCTTCACCAGACACCGTGGCTCTCCCAAGCCAGATGCAGTAAGAGGTTCATCCAAACCAGCAGGGAGATAAATGCCAAAGCTCCATGTCCAGAATCTCCTGCCAAGCAAACACCACAGCAGAGAGACACCACAGCAGAGAGACACCACAGCAGAGAGACAGACACCACAGCAGAGAGACAGACACCACAGCAGAGAGACAGACACCACAGCAGAGAGACAGACACCACAGCAGAGAGACAGACACCACAGCAGAGAGACAGACACCACAGCAGAGAGACAGACACCACAGCAGAGAGACAGATACCACAGCAGAGAGACACTGGACTGCCCTCCATCCTGAGACGTCACGATGCACCTGAACTAAACCATCTCAGATCTCTTCCCACCCCACCAGAGACTGCCAAGACAGCCGGTGCAGTGCTGGTCTATGGAAGAGAGGGCCGTAGGATGAAAGAAGAGATTGAGATAGGTCGCTAGAACGAGATGCCTGGAAAAGCCAAGAATGTGGCTCAACCATCCCCATGCACCCCAAATTAGCATCCGCATCAAGAAGAGTTGGGGTTAAAATGCAAACACCCCATGTTCCAACCACAATCATCTACATATGGTTCCCCATACGCGCCCTGTACTCAGCCACCCACGTCTTTATTCATGCTGTTCTCTCCGGCTGGAGAAGCTCTGAGAAATTATTTGTTTTTGCCAAAGTTAACATTTAACATGGATATAATTATCGCTCAAGTCGATGGATGTCATGTGTCGATCTTTCTGCCTATTTCCACTATTAAAGACCCTATAGAGGGCTGAAGAGATGAGTGGGTGAAGTGTTCACTGTGCAAGCATGCAGACGTAAGTTCAAATCCCCAGAGTCTATGTAAAGCCAGACACAGTACCACACCAATCTATAGGCCTTGAAATCCTATAGGGAGATAAGAGGTGGAGACAGGGAGAATCCTCAGTGGCTCATGAGCAAGCTAGGCTCTGACCTCTACATGTGCTTCTTGGCCCCCGTGTGCCTGTCCTCACACGCACGTTATACGCGTCCCAGATTCTCACCTGCTTCATTCCGCTTTAGCTTCTCTGTCCGTCCTCCAGCTCCATCACCTTTCTTAGCTTGATATTCAGCTCATAAACGGCTTTACCAGACAAGTTCACTCTTCCCCTAGTCAAATCCACTGTACTTTCTTGACAGGAAAATGGTCCTGAAACTGTCATGCTTAAAAAGATGGTGCATCCAGGCTCTGGAATGTTCCCCAGCATTAAAAACAAATTAGCCATCAAACCGCGCAGAGACATGAAGGGATCCTGCATGCGTGTCAGTAAGAGAAACTAATCTGACAATTCCTCGGTGTGGAGGTATTTTGTTACAGAAAAGGCAAAACTGTGGAGACAGTCTAAAGCTCGGGGTTCACTGAGGTCAGGGAGGAGGGAAGCACCAATAGACAGTGCCAAGAGGATGTTTATGGCTGTGCAAACATTCCCTGTGGCATTAGAATGGTGAGGTTGTCACTGTGAATGTGTCCAAACCTGCAGAAGGCACAACACCAAGAAGGACTCTTCAAGAGAGCTATGGGCTTTGGGTGACGAGTCCTATCGCTGTACACTCATCAACTGTGACAAATATAAAGTGCCTGCCATGTGAACAGGACTTTGTCAGCGACCCAACACACACCCTACAAACCACTTGTGGCAGTGCTGATCTCTAACCCCAGCCCAGTGGGTGGCCAGCAGCCTGGACTAACCAGTGAGCTTCGGGTTCAACGAGAGGCCTTGTCTCAGAAAAGATGAGAAGCAGCTAATGAAGACACCTAATGCCAACATGTGGCCTGTGCATGTGTGTGCACACATTAGAACATGTACACAGAGAGAGAGAGAGAGGGGGAGGGGGGACGAAGGGGGGAGATGCACGCACGCATGCACGAATGAAGAATAATGTTTTGTTACCAAACAGATTTGAGATGTTATTTTAAACACACTGTGGTAGCAAACTCCTCTATGTCTTGACCGGATCACCATGCCCTGTGAATACCTGAGAGGCTCATAGTCTGAGCACCCTCCCCACACCCAGCCTCTTTTGGAGGTTGGAACTCTTTTCTGGAGTAGAAGAGAACTGTCCAGAGTTGTCCTTGGGGGTGCAAGGCTAGCACACATTTCAAAGCAGGGAGAGGACTGAGTTGGGGCTAGATAGGTCTTCAAGAGTCTGACGTCGGAGGGAACGGATGTGTGTGACCATGAGTTTACACTTTGTCTGGGCAGTGTAGTAGCTTGACGAGTTTCCAGTGGGAAGTTCCACAACCATCCCCCATCATAGAAAAGGAGTGTCCTTGCTGCTGCCCTCACCAGCAGCAGTAACCAACACCTGATGAAACAGGAGACCCCTGACCTGGGAAGGACGAACACCAGCAAATCGCTGGCTTTCTCTGAACTTCGTCGTCCACACCCTTGAGATGTCCTCACTAACTGCAGCCAGCCGTCCCTACGCATGGGTTCCATATACATAGATCCAACCCACTGCATGTCACAAATATTGGGGAAAATATATGTCTGTCCTAAATAAATATAAACCTTCTTATTGTTGTCCCCTAAGCAGTACAGCATGACAACTACTTATCCATACCGTTTGTGTTATCCGGGCGTTGTATGTACGTCATCTACAGAGACACTAAACCATGTGGGTGACTTGCCTAGCTTACGTGTACATGCTACAGGCTGTGTAAGGGATTAGCGTCTCCCCCAGACCCTCCATGGACAACAAAGGACCAGCGCTCCTTCAGAGTTTGGTAGCACAGGTATCCTGGATACGACACTGGATCAAGATCCAGAGCCACTGTGCCTGCTCGCTGCCATGCTCCCACCTCGATGGCCATGGATTCCATCCCTCTGCAACCGTGAGCCCCAAATCACAGCTTTGTTTTGTTTCCTTGACCATGGCGTTTCGTCACAGCAGTAGAGTAGTGACTAAAACTGTTCGTGAGAGCACCACAAGAGGATTAATCGCACAGAGAGGACTGCTATCCCACAGGCTGTGTGCCCGGGTGGACTAAAAAGCAAAAAGAAAAATCCAGCTAAGTGGTGGTAGTTGCCATTCTCCAGTGGCCCGTCCACCATGACCATGCTTCCAAAACCCAACCTTACTGCCACTGCACCACAGGTCCAAAACATGGAGTCACATGCTAAGGGTCTATTGACACATGCAGGGGACCTGGGTTTTAAGTAATTACCCAAAACTCCACCACATTCACATGAAGTTACATCTCATTGGTTATGTTAGGTGAGTTAGGGGTTTTTGTTGTTGTTGTTGATTTTATTTGGTTTTGCTGCTCTTTGTACTCTAGGCTGGCTTCAAACTCGCCGTATAGCCAGCCTTGAGTTCCTGAGCGCTTCACCTCCGGAAAGCTGGGATTACAGATGTGAGCATACCCAGCTGGGCGTCCAGATCTTAGCACAGGACTTTTAGAGGACACAATTCATCCTGAAATTCCTCAAAGTCATCAATACCTACATATCCCAGTCTTCCCCCTCAGGTGAAGCTGAAATGTGCCTCTTTTCTCCTGGAAACCACTGGTATTCCAAGTCCTCCACACGGCATCACTAAGATGCAGGGTGTCCTGATTCCGGAGATAAGTGAAGCAGGACCATGAACCCACTGGGCACAGCCCATGATGACCTTGAGAGGCTGTGAAGCATTTTTGTGAATTACACAATTATTTTTATGCTTGTACATGTAACCACATTGTACTTCCAAGCCACAGACTGAAACAGAACCCTTCGGTTCAACCAAAATGGAAACGGGAACTTCTTGGGGGAGCTCTTGCCCTAGAAACTGAAGAGTTGAGGTGGGAAACATGGCACCCAGACAAACAGAAAATCAACCCCCAGGAGAAAGGCTGATGCACTGGGTATAGTAAGTAAAATGATAGAAGAAGCAGTTTTGCATTCCATGTTTCAGAAAAGGATATTTTCAAAATGTGTAGCCTCACCTTCCCATCTTCGATAGTTAGATAATTATCAACTTGGTGCCATCTAGAATCAGCTGGGAAGGAAGTCTATAGTGGGTTGACCTGTGGATGTGTCTGCATTACTTTCACTGAGGTTGGGAGGACCCATCCACGGTGTATGGCATCATTCCCAAAGAAAGGGATTTTCAACTTTGTAAGAATGGAAAAGGATGAACACTAGCGTAAGTGTACGCCTTCATTGCTCTCGGCTCGTGAGTACGAGTATTTCTGCCCCCATGACTTCCCTGAAGTAGATCATAACCTGAGATTGTGAGGCAAATAAACCCTTTATCATGTAAGTTGCTTTTGGCAGGAGGCTTTGACACAGGAAAGGAAGTTAAAATACTATCTCAGAGCCTCAGTGACGTGAGAAAGCCTGGGTCCTGGGCTGCATACAGGACACAGAGCCGTCAATAGCATCCTACACCCAGCTCAGCTCTTAAGATGCTGGGATGCTGTCACACATCTTGTCACCCCAGAACTCAGGAGGCACAAGCAGGTAGATCTTAAATTTAAGGCATGCCTGGACTACATAGCAAAATCCTGGCAGAAAACCGAGGGTTGAAGGTGTGGCGGGGTGGGGGGGGACAACCCACTTGCCTAACACACACATGGCCTGAGGTTTGATTCGCAACACTGAAAAAGAAATAAACTGAGGAAATACTTTGGTTTCTATTGTGACTATGTACAGCCTCTAGATCCAGAAGCATCTGTTTCCCCATCTCCAGACACTGGAAGACTCACACCTGACACAGCATGGGCTCTGGGATTTGGCAAAAGAAAGGCCTTGTCTGATTGGCTCACAACCACACTGAATTTCTCACGCTGGTAACCTCAACCCCTAGTATCTCCTGCTGCTGTTACTTAAAGCTTATCTCAAGGGGAGGGGAGACAACTGGGTTGGTAAAGTCCTTGCCTCACAAGCACAGAGAGACCTGAATTCAGATCCCAGTACCCACATAACAGACAGACACGATAGCCACATGCCTGTAATCTCAGCACTGAGGAAACAGAAATAGGCAGACTCCTGAAGCCTGTGGACCAGAAGCTCTGGTCAAATCAGCCAGCTCCAGTGAGAGAGTCTCTCAGAAGGTAAGAGGAAAAGTGACTAAGGAAGGGTACATGACATCAACCTTTAGTCTCCGTGTGTACACAGGTACACACATATATTCACAAGCACCTGCATGCACATGTGCAAACATAAACCTTGCACATATTTGCCCACATGTACATATGTATGTACACACACACACACACACACACACACACACACACACACACACACACACACACACACACTGAGCCTCTGCAGGCCCACTCAGACATGACTCTTTGACTCTTTATCTGGCCTCTGGCCCAGTCCTACCGAATTCTCTGTGGGGAAGCCATCCATAAAACTTGAAATTCAGGGTTGGGGATTTAGCTCAGTGGTAGAGCGCTTGCCTAGCAACCGCAAGGCCCTGGGTTCGGTCCCCAGCTCCGAAAAATAGAAAAAAAAACTTGAAATTCTTTCACTGTACTTGGAATCCATCATTATCTGAGTTTTTTTCCCCCATTCACATAGTAAGAAATGTCAAAGAGGTTGAAACACGCAACACCGGGTAACATAAAAGCTATGAAAATACATGTTACAGCAGGTGTTGGAGAAGCGAATTAAAATCATAAGATAACGGTTTTGTCTAGCCAATTAGAGATGTCTTCCATTTTAAATGCTGATGCGTTAGATGGCATGCTCGTGAAGACATCACTAATGGAGATGAGATGTACAGTGTTCCAAGTGTTCTAGAAAACACTGAATGAATTCTTATGGGAGAGAGGGCTCAGCCACTAAGAACACACACTGCTCTCACAAAGGATCTGAATCAGGCAAGCACCCACATCAGGCACCTCGTAACCTCCTATAACTCCAGCTCTAGGGTATCCTGCATCTTCCTCTGGCCTACACACAGATGTATGCACCCATTCAAATACACATGTACATACATGTACATATATATTACATAATTTGAGATCAGCATAAGAAAAATTACGAAAAACCTGGGAACTTCTGTAACTGTGCATACGGCAGAAGCACACGGTCCTGGTGCTCACAGACAGCGTTAGGGACCCCAGGAATGTTGAACAAGCAGGGTTGACACATCAAAGGAAGACATGTAAAGCCTGTTTTTCACCCAGAAGGCTTAGGAAGGGAAGTAGCCCGTAGCCTAGGTGACCCCTGTGCTATTTGTAGGGATAGACTATACCTGGCTCCCACAACCAAGACTGGAGGTGGCTAATAGCCCAGCTGACTTCTTCACTATCTGTTTGACTAAGACCAGATCCTCCCCCAAAGCCCTTAAGGGGAGTGTACATCGTCACTGAGCACACGAGACTGTGTTACACATTTTTTTTCCAAAGTGTACTGAACTGAAGTATGCCTATGATAAACCGCCTGATGTCAGACTCTAGACATTGAACCAACGCTGGCTACTGGATCTCTTTCTTGCCTCACACAGATTGTTACTCCTCCCTGGTGTTAGCAGAGACCCCCATGACTATACCTGTGGACATGCGTGTGCCTTTCATATGGGTTATAAGGGGAAAGACTAAAAGAAGCATTGCAAAGTGGACCCAGTGGCAGGAGTTAAACAGCGTTTATCATCCTCAGACTTCTCTGACTGTCACAATGTGCCCACGTTTGATTATTATATTGGAGGGTTTTGAGGTTTTTCTTTTGTGTCCTGGTTTGGAGGGACAGGTCGTTCTACTGTGTGTGTGTTTCTGAAATGGGGCCTTAATTTGCGATTCTCCTGCCTCCACTTCCAAGTTCTAGTCCTGGAAGTACAGGCAGGCACAGCATGGCTGGTGCTGCAGTTTGAGCTTAGCCGTATTTTGCTCGGGAGGGTAGTCCAATGGTTGGACATTGACATCACTTAGAATCTTAGGGCCTGGCTTCCAGTTCCAGCTCTGCAGAATAGAAATAAATATCAAACAGATGCTCAGGAAGAATGAACGGTGCTTAAAGTTCTTATCGCTGTGAGGTACACTCTTGCTTATCCACAGACGAGACTGTGATGCCAGGGTCTGCTTTGATGCACTGCGCTTTCGGGGGAGGGGAGGAGTGGAGAGAGCAGGTGAAGAGGCAGATGGAGTCAGAATGGCTGTGCGTGGATGTGGGACACATCATTCCACTCTCTGCTTCTGAAATGGATCTGGAACTGTCCATGATAAAATAAATAAATAAAAGTCTGTTTTAATATTGCTAATAAGAAAGAAGGAAGAAAGGGAAGTGGCGTAAGAAGAGAGGAAGAGGAGTTAGTGCCAACTAACAAAAGGGAAACCAGTATCAGTTTACTAACGTGCCAATTTGACTATAAACTCTGGTCTTTCCAAGGCCATTTTCAAAGTTTTCTGGGGCTCACCATATGCCTGACCAATGAATGACACAAGGACCCAGGAGCTCAGTAGCCTTTGCATATGGCTCTGGGTTCCGCTGACACTGCATCCCCTGGTCCTACAGAAATCTCAGCTTTGAAGGGGTTCTCCTGGCAAAGCCGACCTTTTCTCAGCCCTTGGACTCTGGGCGTATCAGACAGTGTGGACTGTAAATACCACTTAGTCCTCAGGCAGAGTGATCCTAATCTGAAGAGAGGAGATAGAGTAGGAGCCACTCAGCCATTTGCAACAACAGAAAGCAGCCTAGCGCTCAATGGTTTCGGTTGGAAGAAATGCCTTCCCGAGGAAACCTTGAGAGCTATCAAATGTCACTCATGCCTGGCAGCCTTGGGAAGCTGGTAGGGGAGAGAAAGGCTCTGACTGAAACCAGCTTCCAGTACACAGCCTTCCCCATCTGCTACACATCCTTGGGTGCAGCAGAAGGTGACCCTCAGGGGACAGCAGCCTGCCTGGCATCAGTTCTCCAGTCTGACTCTAACCACACTCAGAGATTTCTAGATTCAACGGCCCCTCCCTGCTGCTCCACCTCACTGTAGCCCGTGGGCCACCCTGATGTGTCACATGATGCTGGGCTGTAGTTCCAACTCTCCACCAACTGGGTCATGGGTTACATCAAAGCAAACATTTATCACATGTCCACAGAACATTTTCACCCAAAATGCAGTTTCAAAACTATGAAGTGGGCTGGAAAGAAGGCTCAGCAGTTAAGGGCATCTACTACTTTAGCAGATGATCCAAGTTCAATTCCCAGCATCCATATAGGGGCCTGAACTACCTGCACTACAGATTCTACACCCTCTTCGGGCATCGAAGGGTAGTGCACACACAAGGAACACATACATGCATAAACACATAACACATAAACACATTAAAATAAAAAGAATACATTTACACTAGAAGAAATTAAAATATTATTAAACCAACAAACGCAGTAGTCCCCACTTATGCAGGACACAGCCAAGTCATTTAAGAGATGCCTGAGGCCAGAATAGTGCTTTGTATATATTAACAAGCCCTGAATATACCGTGTGTTTCCCTTAGCGTACATACCTAGGAAAAATAATATTTACTTTAGAAACAGTAGAGGAGACTAGCAACAATAACTAAGTAAGATGGAACACAGGTCAATACTCTGTAACAGAAACTGTAAAAATTTGATTTTCTCCACTTTCTCTCTCGCACACAAACACAAAACAGATGATCAGGTGATGGTAACAATGAAAACAGAAGCTACAGAATAATGTGTGGCAGCACACATACACATACACACACATACATACACACACATATACACACATATATACATATGTACACACATATACACATACACACACATATACACACATATAAACACACACATATATACACACATGGACACATACATAGATACACATACACACATATACACATATATACACACACATATATACATACATACACACACATACACACACACATAAACACACACATACACACACACACACACATACATACACACACACACATACACACATATACACACACATACACACACACACACACACACACACACACACACACACACACACACACACACACACACACATACACACACACATACACACACACATATACACACATACACACACACATAAACACACACACACACACACACACACACACACACATACACAAACACTCCATGGATGCAGTAGGGAAAATGGCTGGTTTCTAACCAGAAGTACAGAGTAGGAGAGGGCAAGGCTTCTTCACGTCACTCAGGACAGCACATGATGTTAAACACATACTGCTTATTTCCGGAATTTTCTGCTTTTATTTCTCAAGCCACAATTGCCTAAATAATTGAAAGTGCAGAAGAGGAGTCAGCAAGGTGAGAGGGGAACACTGCGAATCAGTTCTCGGAAGCCTCGACGCGTGGGCATCGGAGGGTCTGGGAGTCCCTGAAGTCACACCTGTTGTAGTTGCGTGCCTGAGATAAGAACACATGGGAGGAGTCAAAGTGTCTTTGTCAGAGGATGAAGTGGTTCATAAATATAGCCTACATCACTTCAGACTTATCTTAAACTCTGAATGGACCAAGTACTTCACGTTTCTTGTCAACTCGACACAATCAAGAAAATGCTTCTGTAAGACTGGTCTATAAGCAAGCGTGTGGGGTTTTTCCTTAATTAGTGGATGGTGTGGGAAGACCCAGATAACCAGAGGTGGTGCCACGCCTGAGCAGCCAGCCCTGGACGGTATAAGAAAGCAGGCCGAGCCATGGGGAGCAAGCCAGGAAACAGTATCCTTCCTTGACTGCTGTTTCAGTTCTGCCTCCAGGTTCCTGCCTTAAGTTCCTGCCCTGACTTCCTGCATGGGCTGCAGCCTGGCAATGTAAATCAAATTAACTCTTTCCTCCTCAAGTTTCATTTGGTCCTAGTGTTTCATCAGAGCTATAGAAACCCCAACTGAGACAGACGTACCCAAGAGTGAGTTATCTTGTTTTGGCAAAATAGGCTCTGTTAAGAGCCTATGGAAGTAGCTGGAGAGAAGAAGGCTTAGGGATTAAGAGCATTTGCTCCTTTTAAAGAGGACCCAAGTTCAGTTCCCAGTTCCCACTCTTGATGGCTCAACACCTGTAACTCCAGCCACAGGGGATGCAATGCCCTCTTCTGGCCTCTATAGGCTCTGCACATACCAACATACATACTACAATTAATGTTTTTAATCTAACAATTTAAAAAAAAAACAGTGATAAACTGCACTCAAGTCAGGGCTGAGGTTTTAGAGGGGCCCTTTATAATATATAAAGTTCAGAAAGAATTACAGGCAGAAATAACAGCCATTCCAACTCGTATCTTTCCCCTTCAAGTCAATAACCATGATGATAAGGGAGATCTGCAAATATGTTACTTTTTAACTATTTTAAAAAAACTTCTTTCGGGGTTGGGGATTTAGCTCAGTGGTAGAGTGCTTGCCTAGCAAGCACAAGGCCCTGGGTTCGGTCCTCAGCTCCCAAAAAAAAAAAACTTCTTTCTCAGTGTTGCACTGCATTTTATCGATTTTTTGCTCTGCACAAATAAACAATTAAATGAGATCCTAGGTAAGTATGAGGATGCTTGCCTATGATCCCTGAACTGAGAGCTAGAGTCATGGGATCGGGGATTATCCTTGGCTATAAGGTGATCTCTCAAGGTTAGCCTGGGCTACATGAGACTCCATCAAAGAAAGAAAAGGGAGAGGAGGAGGAGAAACAGAGGAGGGAGGGGGAGGGGGGTGGGAAAGAAGAAGAGGAAAAAGAAGGAAAAAGGAAGAAAACCATTTCCGCCCCATGGGGAGGTATAAACTCTGTAGAGGAACTCATTCGGAAGGCAATTTCAGGTTGTTTTCCTTTGAGAGGTGGGGGAGGAGAGCCAGGTGAAATAGACAACAACAGAATCCAACATTTTCTGCGACAAGCAAATGTTCCAAACATAGAGAATACAACTGGAAGAAGAAGGGGGGTAAAAGGAAGAAGAGGAAGAGGAAGGAGGAGGAGGGGAAGGAGGAGAAGAAGAAGAAGAAGAAGAAGAAGAAGAAGAAGAAGAAGAAGAAGAAGAAGAAGAAGAAGAAGAAGAAGAAGAAGAAGAAGAAGAAGAAGAAGAGAAGAAGAGAAGAAGAGAAGAAGAAGAGGAGGAGGAGGAATGAGGAGGGAGAAGAAGAGGAAGAGGAAGAAGAAGAGGAGGAGGAGGAAGAGGAAGATCAGAATGGATCTATCCCTAGAATATGACCATATACTATATGAAGAGATGAAAATATGAAGGCACATGAATAAGTGCTGGTTAAATGGAAGCAATTGCAGTTAATAGCCCAGAACATTGTCTCCACTGGTGAACACGGTAGGGGCCACCAACCTGCTTATTGCCTTGTTTATGTAAGTGAGCCAGTGGTGCCAATACATACAGTCTCCACCTTTTCCAACTGCATATGCCCTTTGAGGGGATGTAAGACCTTTGGGATTCAATGTGGGGCTGCAGGGATCATATTCTGCCCCATACCAGTCAAATTTAGACCGAGTCACTCACACACTTGGAGAAAGTGAATGCATTGGATTTCATCCATATCCCAAGTCCTAAAGCACATGGCTCCAGGATTTAAAAACAGAAAAAGAGTAGGAGATGTACAGTGTCGGAACAGAAGCAGGCGAGAGGGTTCAGAAAATAAAATGCGCTTGTGCCAAGCCTGATAACCTGAACTCACTCCCAGGGACACACACAGCAAAGAGAGAGAAAGGACTCCCATGGGTTGTCCTCTAACCTCCAATGACACACTCCAACCCACACATGCACACATACATTATAAATAAATGAATATAATAAAAATCTTTAAGAACTCCAGAGGTGGCCCAGCCCTGGCTTTTCCCTATTCCCAACAGTCACTGTTAGCTCAGCCATGTCCAGACAGGCTGGTTCACAGATGGCATGGGTTAACCTCTAACTCCCTATGCAGCCGAGGATGGTCTTAAACTTCTCACCTGCCTGCCTTTACCTTTCAAGTTCTGGAATTGCAGGTGTGTGCCATCACCAGCAGCTAGAATTTATACATTTTAAAGCATTGTGTTGGTGAACAATACATCCAGAGTCAGGTTCAGCACTGTCCAGTGCTCAGGGTCCCAGTGAGTTTGAAAAGCCAACTCTCCCTTTCCAAACACAGTGCAAGTTCTTCTTAACCCATGAAAGATGTTTCATTTATAAGCTGAACAGGTTCCAGAGACTTAGTATTCGTCCTTCATGGTGTCTGTAGTTAATAAAAAGGAAAGCTTTGAAATCTCAGCAGGTGCATGCTGCCCAGGCTGGTGACCTTAGTTTGACCCCTGGGACCCACATGGTAAAAGTGTGAAGTAATTCCCACAAGTTCACCAGCTGTCTTCTGACCACCACAGGTGTGCTGTGGCCTGTGCACAAACACACAATAGATGGATGGATGATAGATAGATAGATAGATAGATAGATAGATAGATAGATAGGCTATTAAATGCTTAATGTTTTAAATTTGCTGTAAGTAAAGACAAGTAATCACCCATAAAATTACAAAAAAAATGTTAACTTTGAAGAGAAAGAAGGACCTGTCACTGGCTTGACTATATATTTCACCATATATAAACATATATATATATACATATATATAATACATAAATATATAGAAGCATCATATGTAAACCTCAATACATAGTTTTATTTATCGGGTATATCAATAAAGCTGAGAGGTGACCTTGCAGTACAGACTATGGCATAGGTTTATAATTTCAATTTTTGAAAAGGGTTTGAATTTTAATGTCATCACCAGCATCTTAATCATGAAAGGTAAGATGAACAACTTTTTTGAAAACTCTGTTGTCCACAATGGCAGTTGTCTGTGTTGATGCTAGTCCCCCAAACCCACTGAGTTCACAATTGTGCACTTAGAAGGGAACTAAAATAAACAAAAGAATAAGAACAATAGACCTACATTCCAGCTGTGTGATTCTCAGCAAAGCCTGCAGCCCTCGGGGTCTTTATTTCCTCATCTGAGCATAGAGGATCTTTAAACAAATGTTTCTGGGGCTGCCAGGTTCCCCAGGTTCCCCCTGAGTCATTAATCCCGTGCAGGGTTACACGAGAAATTCCATGCAACGTTCTGCATTGCAAGGCCCAGTGCTCAGTGCAGACATGAGGTCCAACTGGGGGAGTCTTTTAGAGTTCAAAGGTCAAAAAAAATCATCTCCTCCTCCTTCTCCAGCTGCTTCTGTACCAGCCACACTTCACTTACCGTTTACTTGGGTCAGAAATAGAATCTGAAGGCTCACTTTTCAGAGGGACCTCAAGCCAGCTTAGGTCCGCTAGCTTAGGTCCAGACACAACCGATCTGAACATTAGACCCCCTACCGACAAGCCTAAACTCCTCCCATGCATCCTAACTCTACAGCCCTTCCACAAGACAACCAGACATTCAGAGAAAACTAGCAACAGCCAAGCTTGCCTAATGACCCAAAGACACACCTAACAGACTTTACAGTAAACAGCAAAGTGTGAACAGAGCCCACCAGCTCGGTTTTGTTGAGAAGGAAGCAGGGACTTGTCGCAGAAGCCTTCAGAAACTGCTCTCTTCACATGATCCATGCACCATGTTCTTAGCTGGTTTTTCAACGTGTAACATCACAGATAAAATGCCTACTGAGTGCCCAGTGCTCTTTTTTTTTTCTTTTCTCTTTTTCGGAGCTGGGGACCGAACCCAGGGCCTTGTGCTTGCTAGGCAAGCGCTCTACCACTGAGCTAAATCCCCAACCCCGTGCCCAATGCTGTTATCACAAAGTGGGGAACCTTTGCCTCTTACACGGAGACGAAGCTCAGAGTGAGAGCAGAGTTGGGTCCTGACTGACCTCCGGAGGAAGAAATGATCCACTCCTTGCTGGACCCTTAGTTTTGTGAGGACTCAGCTCCAGTTTCTCACAGGAAATATCTTCAGAGCCTGCATCTCTTTTAATTCACCATTTGTAAGTGCTAAAAATACCCATTGGTGAAAAACTCAGGAACGAATGTAAACACCGTATGTTCTATCTCAGGAATCATTCAGGATGCACCAGGCACTGACCAGAGGCACTCTGCAGCCACGATCTCCTTCAACCCTCAAAACCATATGACCCAGGTGCTAATATTGGTCCAGGGTTGTATTTGTCCTCCATAGACTCCCCCACAGACTCGAGTGTCTAAACATCTGGCCCCCGACTGGTGGAACTATTTGGAAAGGTTATGGACCTTTAAGAGGCTGAGCCTAGCTAGAGGAAGTGGGTCACTGCTGGTGAGCTTTGAGGCTCTCTCTCTCTCTCTCTCTCTCTCTCTCTCTCTCTCTCTCTCTCTCTCTCTCTCTCTCTCCTTCCTGTGTATGGATGAAAAGGTGATTGATTAGCTAGCTTCCTGCTACTGACACCAGAGAAGCCTAACTGTTGCCTTGCCTCCCGACCATGATGAACTTAGTCCCTATGGAGTCATACATGAAATAAGCCTTTTCCTGCACTAAATTGCTTTCGATAATGGCATTTTTATCACAGTGACAGAAAAGCAGCTGATATACCCATTTGACAGATAAATACACTGTGGCTCATTCTTTAACGACCTACACATCTGCCCAGCTCACATTTGCCCAAGTGGCAGGGCCTGCATTTAAAGCCAGGTGGTCTAACTCAAGAGCCAGCACAGTAACCATTGGATCATGGCAGTCTCTAAAACATTAAGACAGACATCCCTATGTCTACAATGCCACTAATCACATTTTGGTAAGCCTCTTGCCAGTGTTTCCTTGGAGGCAGAGAAAATTTCCAGAACCAGAAGTGGTCTTGGAGATGTCAACCAGACTCTTATTTTGCCAAAGGAAGGAAGGAGATTGAGAAAGATGAGGGATTGTCCCAAGGCTACAAAGGTATGTGGGGATGGAACTTGGATCCTCAGACTCTTGGCTAGAAGCTACCTAGTAACAGTACCCAGAGGGCTGTGCAGGGCAGTGCAGAAGGCCTGCACATAGCCAGGCAAACATCTCTAGAGAGTAACACTGGCGGCAGCATGTCCTTCATGACAACACGTGAACCATGGAGGAGCAGCCCCTGAGGGATAAGAGCACTTGCTGTGTAAGAGCAAGGACCTGAGTTCAAGTCCCTAGCACCTAAATAACGGCACCTAGAACCCCAGCACTGGGGTGGGCAGAGAGAGACTCATGGTGAGATGGGGCTTGATGACCCACCAATCTGTCAAAAATGTGAGCTCCAGATTCAGCAAGAGAACAAGTCTCAGGAGAATAGTGTGAGGAGGTGACAGATAGGGCAGACCATCAGACAGTCTCCTCCGGCACATGAGTGAACTCTCACCTCACATAAAGAAAGGGAAAACAGGAAGAGGAAGGAAGGAATTATTAACAGAGTATAGATATCTATTTTTCTCACAAGCATCAGAGGTCTTGATTCCCAAAGCCTTCAGAACCAACCTCACTATAAAAAGTAGCAGTAAGGGTTGGGCAGAGGGGGGGGGAGGGAGGGAGGAGGAGGAGGAGGAGGAGGAGGAGGGGAGGAGGAGGGAGGGAGGAGGGAGGAGGAGGGAGGGAGGGGAAGGGAAGGAAGGAAGGGAAGGGAAGGAAGGAAGGAAGGGGAAGGAAGGGAAGGAAGGGAAGGAAGGGAAGGGAAGGGAGAGCCTGTCCTGTCAAAAGATGCTAGGTGGAGAGAATGATTTGTCTTCAGCAAACTGTTGCCATGGAGAGGTGGCAGTGTGACCAGGCCTTGTTTTTTTTTAAGCTGTGATTTAAACTTTAAAGTGTTGGTAACTAATTGAAATTGGAGAGATAAAGGCTGTGGAGGTCTGAGTGTAACAAAACACCCAGTTAATGGCCCTACGACAGCCTGCTCCTCTATGTGATGACCTCCTTGCAAGATGAGTCAGTGGATGCCAGTGACTCTCATCACAGACCCAGGATTTGCTCCTGCTCCTCCCCCACCTCCTCCCTCTCTTGTCCTCCCCATTCCCTCCTTCTGTGTTCCTTCCCTCTTCCTCCCCCTCCCTTTCTTCTCCTCCCCCTCCCTCTCTGCTCCACTCCTCCCCTCTCCCTCCCTCCCCTTCCCCTCCCCCTTTCTCTCTGCTCCTCCCTCTCCCCTCCCTCTTTTCCCATTCACTCTGTCTGGAGCAGCAGTTTCCATCCAAGGCTACCAGCATGAAGACTAGCACAGCCCTCAGAACATAATACCATGGCCACACAGGGTCAAAGCCATTCCCAAGAAGCCTGAGAACCATTTGGAGAGTTACTCATGCCTTCTGAGATGCCTGCTGCTCCCCGGTGACTTATGTGGGAGGAAGTGGATGACTGCTTCTGACATGCCTTCTCCATGTGGCTAGAGATAGGCTTCTCACCCTCCCCAGTTCCCTGCGGATGCTGCAGCAGCCGCTGAGTGGGCTCCTCTGACACTCAGAGCCTTGGGTGTTTAATGGGGACAGCCCATCACGCACTCACTTCCAACTCAGGAGCTGCTGGGTTGGAGCAGCAGCTTCCCCTGCCAACCACTGAGCTGTCACTTAGCTCTGCTCCAAGGGGTTTCATTTGCAACCCCTAATTCATGCTAGTACCCAGGATGGCTAGTAATTGTCTCCTGCTCGAGAGAGAAGCAGGGATGGCACACATGTATGAAATCAGTCCACACTTAGGAAACAAAAGAGCTCTGAAGCATACTGTGAGAGGTTTGTCCATCCGGGGACTGCAGCAAGCTAGGACCGGAACCAAGGGCCTCATACAGTCAGTCAATAAACACTTAGCAAGTAACTAAAGTGAAGGCCATTTTTCCAGGCAGGCAAAACCCAGACCCAAAGTGACATGAGGGAATGGAGGGACAGCTCAACCAAGTACAGTCTAAACATTCTGCAGCCATTTAAAATCAAACTTAAGTGTCCCGTTTACTATAAGGAAAAATCCCAAAAATATATAATCAAGTTTTTTTTTTTTGTTTTGTTTTTTTTTCTTTTTTTCGGAGCTGGGGACCAAACCCAGGGCCTTGCGCTTGCTAGGCAAGTGCTCTACCACTGAGCTAAATCCCCAACCCCTCTATAATCAAGTTTTAAAAACATAAAAGCAGGTTGGGAAATATAACTAGCTCAAAACCACAGGGAACACATTCGAGTCTCTCCGTCTGCTGCCTCTAAGACATGACGTGTGTACAGGTGTTTCCATCCTTTTCATGTATGCAGTGTCGCTTAGGAATAAGGAAAAACAAGAAATCAAAAACCAAAAGAGCAAAGGACTGGACCAGGGAGGTGGATCGGCCGGACCTAAGCTTCCTCTCCCAGAACCACGTGAAAAACCTGGTGTGCACATTGGTAATCCCAGAACTCCCACAAGAAGATGGGGAACAGAGGAAGGAGACAGGAGGCAGGAGCCTCATCTGAGCTCGAGGGCCACTGCACACTGCCCTGAGGTACACACTATGGCAAAGGCCAGGTGGAAGGGGAGAACCAACTCCCAAAAAGTTGTTCTCTGACTTCCACAGATATGCCATAGCACATACACACCCAGCAGTCATGCACGCACACACACACACACACTCACACACACACACTCACACACACACACTCACACACATGCACATACACACGCACACTCATACACACACACAGTCACTCATACACACCCAGCAGTCACACACATATACAGTCACTCATACACACATACAGTCATTCATACACAGAGACAGAGTCACACATAGTTACACATGCACACAAACACAAAAAAAATTAGATAATTAAAAACCAAAGTTACAGAGGCATCCCTAAAAATGCATGAACTGAAAGAATAGAGCTGGAACCAGGGTGCAGCTCTGTGCAGAGCACAGGCCGAGTGCTCACAGTGCCCATACCCGACCCCAGAAAGGGGGCCAAAGAAGAAAGAAAAGGGAAGAGGGAAAGTCCACAGTTTCAAGGAGGAAGATCAAAGCCCTGTGATCCACAGGGAGATGAATCTAACACAGAGCGTGTGAGCGCACAGAGCGTGCGAGCACACAGAGCGTGCGAGCGCAGGTATTAACACCCACGGGGAGAGAAGGCAGCAGGAGTGCACACTGCCCACTCCCCAGGCTGGCCCATCTGCACCATCCATCCCTCAGGAGCTGCAGCCCAGGAGGCCCCTGCCTGTGTCGAGGAGCCATAAGGAAGTCACCAACCTAGATGGGTCCAGTCTACACTATAAGCCAGGAAGAGAAAAGAAAGTTCCCGACTGAGCTGTTGGCAGGAATTCTGGTTTAGAAGGATGTTCCCAGCCCCCCAACTGGAGAGGGGGCTGTCTCTGAATCTGCCGTCTGCCCATGGATCCCACTCCCCTAACTTGGCTGCCTGGCCTGGCCTCAGTGGGAGAGGATGCGCCCAGTCCTGCAGTGAGTTGATGTGCAGGGGGTGGAGGGGGGCAAGGGAGGGATAGAAAGGGGAAGGGGAAGGAACCTCTGCCCTCTGCTGAGTGAGCCCCTCGGTGGGAGAGCACACGCTTAGCACGCATACAGTCCCGGCTTCCATTCCCAACGTCATGGGTTCTGTTTATAGATGTTTGTGCATACATGTGTGTGTGTGTGTGTGTGTGTGTGTGTGTGTGTGTGTAACAAATAAAATCAAAGTAAAGAAGAGTATGGGATGGGCTTGGGGGAAGGTGATTGGCAAAGGTTGGAGTAGGAAAAGGATTGATGTAACTCTATTTCAATTAAAAATAAAATATGTTTGCTCTGAAAACAAGCTCACTAAGAAAATACATAAAGTACAGGAGACTTGGTTGAGAAACCACGGCATAAAGTTACATACGTCAGGACGAGCGAACAGTGAGGAGAAGCCAGACAAGGGAGGAATCCAGCAGACAGGCCGAAGAGTTCTCCACAACTAAACACACTTGAGTCTTCTGGTCAAAACTCCCAGATTATAGAGTACAAAAACTAATAACATAACAGTAGTACAACTCTGAAATTATAACCCAGCAAACTGTTCTTAGAGGAAGTGTGCCCACATGTTGCCACAGTTAATCCCGCTGATCAAATTTACAGTGAGCTTTTTATTTTCTTCCTTAAACTTTACCGTACCTTCTAAGTGCTCTGCAATGAAAAGTCATTATTTTTACAGTGTCTATGGAGGAGAATTCATTATTTCAAAAGACATACACACACACACTGTTTTTAATCTGTCCTCAAAGACATATTCTAAGTGAAGTAGGTGGTAGCACACGAGAAACAATGCTCAAGGGTTCCTCTGGTCTCCACACACAGACAAACATGCACACACAGAGAGAGAGACACACACACACACACACAGAGCACACACACACACACACACACTTGCCCACAGATACACACAGACACACATGCACACACAGAGAGACACACAGACACACACACAGACACACAGATACACACACACAGACACACATGCACACACATGCACACAGACACACAGACACACATGCACACACACACACACACACACACAGACACACATGCACACACACACAGACACACATGCACACAGACACACAGACACACATGCATGCACACAGATACACACACACACATGCACATAGATACTCACATAGACACACAGACACACATGCACACAGATATACACACACAGATACACACACACACACATGCCCACACACAGAGGCACACAGACACACATGCACACAGATACACACACATACACATGCACACACAGAGAGACACACAGACACACCGACACACACACAGACACACCGACACACACAGACAGACACACATGCATGCATGGGCACACACTAAAAATAAACATATAAGACTGGTAGATACAGCAATACTTGTGGCTCTTACAGAGGAACTGAGTTCTATTCCCAGCATCCACATGGCGGCTCACAACCACCCATCATCGCAGTCCGGCAGTCATGCCCGTGGTGAACACTCATGCACACTGGCAAAACATTCACACACATAAAGTAAAATAAATACGTCTTTTTATTTAAAAATAAATAATTAAAAATAAGTATACCAAACCAAATCCCACACGGCTGACACTGAGAGGTGACACAGGTAAAATGTGAATGCAGCTTTTTCTTCCCCAGGGGCCAGGAAAGGGAGACTACGAGGGTGGTGAGCAGAGATGACAAGGTCTAAGCGACTTGCTATGTTTCCTGTGCAGCACGAGTCTGTTTGACTAGGACAGATGAAGGTACAGTAAGAGCTTCATCTACACCAAGCTTAATGTCCACCTCTAACTGAATGATATTGCAAGCCTACCTACCCGCTGGTGCCACCAAAAACCTGTGCCTCCACAGCAAACCAAGTCAACACCTCAAGCACCCGTCACTTGACATCACTGCATTTAGTGTGTGGTCTCAGACCTGAGGGTTGAAACCCTGAGTGACCCTTACACAGAGGTCACCTAAGACCATTGAAAAACAGAGATATTTACATTATGATTCACGACAGTGGCAAAACTACGGGTAGGAAGTAGCAACAGAAATAATTTTATGGTTGGGGTAACTTCAGCATGAGGAGCTGTATTAAAGGGTCACAGAAATAGGAAGGTTGAGAACTACTGGTATAAACCCTGTTCGAGGGTGAAGGAGACTGAAAGAAAGGTGAAAAGTGACATGTGCCTGAAGTCTTGAGCCTGTACATGTGTATGTGCACGTGTGCTTGTGTGTGTGTGTGTGTGTGTGTGTGAAAGAGAGAGAGAGAGAGAAAGATAATTCCTTTTACCTGATAATGAACTATTATTACACTATCAAATGAAAAGACCATAAGTGTGCTCTGTGGGACATTACCCAAATAGAGTCCCCTTATCAGGTCTTTTTAGTCTGGAGAGGTTGGGGCTTTCTGGTCACAATACTGCAAGGCAGTTTTGGACAACATCCCATGACTAATTCCATAAAGCTAAATAAAGTCCACTGAACGTTAAGCAGCGACACAAACAGGTGGTGAGGAGACAGCCAAACACATGCGTTCCTAATGAAGGAATGGTTGCTTGCATCTCAGACAACGTCCGAGCTTCTCCAAATACCACCCTCCAAACCCACTCCTCCCCGTACCACCTGCCCCTCCTCTACGTGAGAACCAGCACATGCCCAGTGGTGTCTCTGCCATCTTGACTCATCTCCCTCCATGTCTAATGCGATCAGAGCTGTGGAAATCCCTCTAGGCTGCCTCTGGGAAGCCCCAGAAGCCAGGCCCTCTGGTGCACTGCAACAACAGATGCTTCCAGCCTCTCTTCTGTCCTGCTGTCTGATGTCTCTCTGGTCTGGTCTTCTCTGCAAACGTCCTTACACATCATCCTCTTGCCATTCCCTGGTCCTTTTCTTCATCTTAAGAGCACGCTTAAGAATATGCTGTGACAGCTAGCTCATCGGAGACCACTATTTTATGGATCAAGGTTGCTTGGTAGTCAGGACCATAACATACCAAGGAGTGCTCACATTGGGGACAAGTGAATCAAGAGAGACCCTTCCTGACATACTTTCCACCTCATAGTCAGAAGAAAGATCCAGAAAGCGACGCAACCCTCCCAACCTCAAACCACATTCCCAGGAGCAGAATTCTCTGATGACTCTCACTGTGTAGCCATGGCTGGCCTGGAGCTCACAGAGATCTGTCTCCCAAATGCCGGGTCAAAGGCATGCACCTTTTCACCTGTTCTTTTTCTTTCCATGCCCTGCTGGACCTACCTAGCACACCTATCATATGTGCTGCTTCAACAGTCAAAACCTTTAGAATGGAAGGTCAACGATGTTACCTAGGTCTCACCATCTGATCCCTTTCCCCTCTACTAAACAGGAACCACCATTCTCCCTCTTGGTGCCTCTTGAGAAGGATGGTCTCTTCTCAACTGTTTAAGCCCTCTAGGCTGATTCGCTGCCTTCCCCCATGGCTTGGTACCTCATATGTAATAAAACTGATGTCTTGTTCCTCCTAAATAAGGAGTGATGATGCTAAAGGTTAGGTTTGATTTCCCTGGATCACAGCTTGAGAGCAGACGAACAGGCATCTACTTTCATCACCCGCTGTGTGGTCTTGGCGAAGTCTCCCAACAGCCCTGTGCTCCGACCATTTTGTCCCAGTAATTCTAGCGCCCTTCGAAGTTCTGACACAACCGGTACACTGCAAGCCTTCCCCTGCTTTCATCGTACCAGAGAAGGAGCTTTCCAAAAGGGAGAGGGGCTGTAACCTCCCGTGAAGATCCTTCTAGACAAGGGCTATTTGGAACCAATGTTCAATCAGATACTGGACCAGCTGTGTTTTCACTGCACGTGCCACAGCCCAGGAGACCCAGGAGGAGCTGTCGGGAGCACTGAGCAGAGCTGAAGTTCATTTGATGAACAGCCATGTTTTAAGACAGACAAAAGGAAAGTGCTGTGACAAATATCCACCCATCCCTCCAGTTTTAGCCTGCTACCTAGGAGCACTCTCCAGGAATGTGTCCAGCTGGCAGCCCCGGACACAAGTACCCCAGCCTTCCTGAGGCTTCTGTGGGGTTGCAGCACACTAACTCAGTGCCTCTCTCTCTCTCTCTCTCTCTCTCTCTCTCTCTCTCTCTCTCTCTCTCTCCCCTCCCTCCCCCCCTCCTCCCCTCCCTTTAAACTTTCTTCCCTCTCTTCACTTCAGCATAATTCCTAACATCCCACTCTGACCTCTTCTCCAAACCAATGCTCCAAAGAGCTACTGTCCAAAGAAAGCCAAGAAAGTCAGACACATTTTCTCTCATTTCTGAAATTCAACTTCCATGCCAAGGTCCCTCTTCCAGAACCTTCCATTTGAAATTCTTTGGAAGCCCTGTAGTGAAACTGTCAGCCCACATAAGAGCTACAGAAGGAAACCTCCAGGCTCTCCACACTCTGGGCCTGGAGTTACTTCCCAGCACACACTCCTACACCCTAGAGGCAGAGTTTCGCCCACATGCCTCTATCCCTAGGGTTCTCAGGCTCCCACCTCCACTCCTGTAAGTCTAGGCCAGCACAAATCTCTCCTCTTTTACGGTTTTCTAAATACCTCAATACCCGTCTTTGGGGTTTTTTGTTTGTTTGTTTTAGTAGTAGTAGGCTTGCTTAATCACTTTACCAAAAGAGAGAAAAATGGAGATTCGGGTAAACCTGACACTGTAGGAATATAGCCATATTGACCCGAGAGTTCCCACACTTGCCTTTGGGCTAACTCGAAAACATTCAAACATTCCATCACTACCCCCTGTCCTACTTTTGTGGTTTCTGTGCTCATCCTGGAACACCAAGGTGCTTCTGAGTACCGTACCCCATTTTCAAAAACAAAAGCAAAGGTCATTTCCATCATGTCTGGGTCAGAGAGACATAGAGCAATTCTCAGAAAGGCCAGGGGCCACCGAACCTGCTTTCGTATTGAGCAGATGCTTAGGGCACGCCAGCCCACCCCCATGCCCCACCCCCGTGGTGGCCGCCATTTGTAGAACCACCCTCCCAGGACCCTGGCAGTCCATCTCTTCCTGGCCTTACCTTGTCAGCCATGATCATAGATGCACCCCCATGAATGCCCAAGATGGGGATGAAAGTCTGTGAGGAGATAAAATCCAGCATCTGGGCCACAGCCTCCTGGTCCGTGTCATCTCCAAACACCAAGCCGTGGATGCGTGCCCCGGACATGAGGTCGCACACATGCGTGATGAGGCTCTTAGGGTCAGTGCGGTTCATCAATAACGCCACCACGTTCACATCCAGGGGCAAGCCGGTTGCCTGCTCTGGGCCCCACAGATTTCGAAGTTCGCGTTCTGTCACGTCGTGGCTGTGACCCAGCAGCACCGCAATGTTCAGCGCTGGAGGACCCTTCTCCGCCGCCGCGTTCTGCGCCGGACCGCGCCAGACCAGAAGGGCCGGCAATACCAGCAAGGTCCAGTAGCCCAATCTGCCCATGGTCGCCACTTAGGGTCCCTGTATGGTGGAGGAGAGCGAGAGGCAGGTTGGTGGTCAGTGAGGGACCCTGGAGACAGGATAGACTGCCCCGGTACCCGCTCTGAGAGTCAAGTATGAAACCCGACCCCAGCACTGACTGCTTTTGTCACTCACTGGAGAACTCATCGCTGATGCCATCCACATTCCTCGACCCATGTCCATGTCCACGTATCACTCCAGTCCGAGCTATTTCGCCATCCCTGTCCCCAAGCCCATCCTGGCATCCTCCCTCCTTCTCTCTTGCCTCCAGCCGCCTCCTTCAATCCCAGCTGGGTCCAAATTCCACATAAGATTCCCCAGATTTGACGCAGACCACAGCTCCTAGGCTCCCAGAGAGCCATGAACCCCACCACCACCCACAAACAGATGCCCAGACCGAGCCCTCTTTGCAACCCTCTTTCTCCGCAAGTGCGTGTACCAAGTTATCGACCCCGCCCCCTGCTCACGCGCAGCGAACTCCGGACTAGCCCCGGCGTGAGAGGCGGCGCCTGCATACCGCAGCCTGAGTCTTTGGTAAGCCAAGAGGGTTAACTGACCCCACCCCCTGGGAGCTCGCCCAGTGCGCCACAGACCTCGCTCCTTTAATGGCACCCACCGGCTGCAGATCCCGCGCCTCCCATGCAGGGGATACAACAAGCGCTTGAAAGTGTGGGTGTTCTCTGTGACCCAGGGTTCTCAGGTGCCCGGGGGGAACTTGAGGCCCGACTACCTTGCTGAGAGAAGCCATGAGCCGCTCTATGGCAAGCCGCCCAGGACCCGCCCCCTACACACAAGCAACATACAATCTCTCACGCCGTGTGAAATGCAGAATTCTGGAGAGTAGGAGCGCCGCCTCCCACCCCCACCCCAACACCCCGCAAGTGGGCCAGCGCGTGGGAGCTGGAAAGGAACGTGCGGGGGCTGGGGGTAGGCTTCCAAAAAGCTCTCAGATGGACGAGAAGTGTACATCCCCTCCCCAGCCTTTCCACTGCAGACCCTGGAGCCAAATCTTAGATGCACGTGGGCAGTGGGCTGCACACGCTAACAGACACGCGCGCTTTTCTGCGCACATCCCCAGGCCACCGTAGAGATGCCCACGGCCAGCTGGAGCCTTCAAACGTCCTCAGGTGGTGTGCACATAAGCACTGTGCCAGGTGCACAACAGTGCTTGTCTGAAAATGCCTGCACGATCGTGCACGCGAGTACAAGTGCGCGCCCCTCGGCCCGGTTGTTGTTGCACCCGGGGGAAGTTGGGGCAAACTCCAGCCTTGGCATTTTAGGGTGAGCAAGGTGGAGTGCAGGGCCGCAGCGCCACCTGGTGCTCCTCCAACGCCTCGCCATTGGGTTCTCCCTCTCCAGCTCTCTCTTGCTCGCTCTTTTCCCCCATCTCCCTACTGAACCCTCTCCTCTCTCTTCACCGGTTGAGCCTATACCCTCCCAGGCCTGGGAAGCCCGTGTCACTAAGACGTACCTGTAGCCGGAGAAGGTGGAGGATGCAATGGGGCGTGCTGCGCGCACGAGCATCTCGGCCGCCTCAGCAGCCACCAGGTTTAGCGGGTTCCCGCATGCTGCGGCCCCCGCGCGCTCCCCTGGCTGTCCCGCGCTGTCCGCATCACCCCCACGGGGGGCGGCTATCCCAGCCGGAGGCTCTGCAGCAGGGCTCTAACCAGGGCGGAGGAGAGATGGAGAGGCAGGGTCAACCCACCAGTGCGGGGGGAAGGTGGGGGGAGGGATGCAGTCTGCAGTGCTCACAGCCCCCTTATGCACCCTGGGGGCTCGACCAGAGAGGAAGCTGGAGCTTGGTGCCTACAACACCCTCGGTGCGGGTCTTCAGTTCCTGTGGCTGATAACCAGAGCTCCTTTTAGGGACGCACGGAAGAGTGGAAGCCCCAGGTTGGTCACCCAGAAGAAGCTTAGTGGGAACCTCCACCCTCACCCCGTACCACCACCTCGGCGCCCGCTACTGGGAGTTGTGCGACCAGGAGCTGCTGAGCTGGGGGGGGCAGGAAAGGAGGGGGCGCTGGCTGAGTTTGCGACGAGCCGGGAGAAGAGGGGGAGGGAAGGACGCGGGCTCCCGCGGTCCCGGATCCCCGAGGGAGGTGTGATCACTCCCACGTAGCGACCCTCTTGTGCGTCCTGCCGCCCCCTCCTATCTATACCTCCCCCCACTAGCTTCTCACAGGGCCCTCCCAGGCTTGGCGTCCCGCGCCAACACTCACCGCAGCCTCTCTCCACATAGTTCTCAGCAGTGGCCACCCCTGGTCATCTCCAGGGCTGATTGCTGCCGCCGCGACTCTCAGACCTCATCCAGCCCCATGCTCAGGCACAGCACCTCAGGAGCCTCTCTTCTAGAGCCCAGGCTCAGCTTTCTGCTCCACTCCGGACAGCGACTGCCGGTCCTCTGAGCGCTCCTGGACACCCTCTCCGCAGTCCTGCTCCTGCTTGGCGTGCGTGAGTGTGTGAGTGTGTGTGTGTGTGTGTGTGAGTGAGTGTGTGTGTGTGTGTGTGTGTGTGTGTGAGTGAGTGAGTGTGGGAGCGCGCGCGCGCGTGTGGCCGGGGATCCCCGCGGTCCCTGGCCGAGAAGGGCGCGGGCGGAGGACCGCAGCTCTCTCCGGGCCCTTCGCTGCGGGGCCAGCACCGCGCTGGGCGTTCGGTTCCTCACTTGGTCAGCGGGAGCCCAGGAGAGTGCCTGGCCACCGCGGCTCACAACACAGGAGAAGCCAGGATCCTGGGGCGCGCTTCTGCTGCGGTCGCCTAGGAGGATAAGGAAAGCAGATGCATCCACCACACCAACTTAGGACTTGTTCTCAGCCAGCGAGACGCAACGCAGCAACCCCCGCGCAATCCGACGGTTTTTTTGGATCTCTGGTCCGCCTGCAGTCGCCCACCCAGGAGGCTGGCCGAGGCAGACCCCGCAGTCCCTAGGCGGCGACGCGGAGCGCGGCCACCCTCTTCTGGAGCGCACGGCGGCAGCGGCGGCAGCGGAACAAGGCCGACCTAGGTGTCTGGCTGGTGACGGGGGGAGCCTGCGGTGGCGCGCAACCTTGATGCTGAAACCACGCTCTCCGCCCGCTCCCCGGCGTCTGGTGCTGCTGAAGAATCAATTATTCAGATCTCTGCTACGGATTCCTCCTCCTCCGGTGCCTGGCGCTGGGTGCAGCAATCCCTGCTCCACGCAGGGCACGCCGACACGCACACACCCGCCCAGGATGCTCCTCTCAATGCCTCACCACCCTGGTATGGGAACCCACTCTGATGTCAAGGATCCAGGAGCTTAAAATCAAAAACATAGATACTCTCTCCCCGCACAGACGCGCGTGCGCGCGCCCATACACACACATACATACACACAGACACGCGCCCACAGACACACATACACACTTGCTGCTTTCTTCTCTAAGTTGTTCCAGACAAAAAGTAGCCCTGTGGTTGCCACTTCTAAGTCACCAGAAGGGATAAGCCAAGAGGCTGGGGCTAACTGGATGTGAAAGCTCCAATCTACCAACCGAGCACGAGGCCCCTCATTAGCGGTCTGCATTGACCTTTGTCATCTGAATCCCAAACACCTGTCTGCCTCCCCCCACACACTTGATGCCTAATGTCACCTGAATCCTTATGCCCCAATTCATATGCTAAAATCCTGAGTTCGAGGGGATGGTTTTAAGAGTACTGGCCTTCACAGAGTGATAGGGTCTTAAGAATAGAATTGTGTCGTATCTTTACAAAAGAAATCCCAGAGATCTAGCCAGCTAGCCAGCTCCTAGCCCAGACAGAAGCTGCACCCAACAAACACAGAATCTGCTCCATGTTGCTCAGAGAAGCAACTGTGAAAACTTCTTGTGGTTCCTAATCTGAGTAGCTTTTGTTATCGCAGATTCACCAAACTCAGGCATCACCATCCTCCTTTAGTGACTGGTAATCTGGAAAAGCAGGTGGGCAACAGCGGTAGAAAGAAAGAAAAAGAGAGAGAGAGAGAGAGAGAGAGAGAGAGAGAGAGAGAGAGAGAGAACGCCTATGTCTCAGGGTTATTTTGCAATAAAGACAATGGTCAAAGATTTAACAAAACCTGGCACATAGTAGGTGCTCAGGAAATAAAAATGAGAGTCCTCTAAAGTAACCCCCTGGATGGGGGATTAATATGGCTGATTAATGTGGGTTTATCGTGGAGCTGATGCTATGCGTGGAATCCCTTGGGGTTTTACACAAAAGAAAACAAGGAGGCAGACAGAATCTGGAAGGTAAAGGGTGGGGGGGGCTATGCTATGACAGAGGCAGAGACTGGAGCAATGGTCCGTTTCCTGAGGCTGTGGACCAGCTGGGCTAAGCTGGACTGAGCTGGACTGAGCTGGGCTGGGCTGGGCTGGGCTGGACTGGGCTGAGCTGGGCTGGGCTGGGCTGGGCTGGGCTGGGCTGGGCTGGGCTGGGCTGGGCTTCTCTCTTGTGTGGATATCATACAGGACTCTGACCTGGGAACTGGGGAAATTAGACTGTCTTCGTTCAGATTAGTGCACTCCGGTAGCCCCATCCTTGAGGAGGCCATGCAGCCTAAGTAACGTAGTGAGGCCCATCTGTAAGAGACATCTCGAGAGCAGGGGAAAGCCTGCAGGATAAATCATAAAGAACAAACACAATGGGAAAAGCAGGCCTAGTAGTGCAGCCACTGTGAGACCAGGGTGGGAAGATTAAGTGCAGGGTTTCCAAGGGCTGCAGAGTGAGTTCAAGGCCAGCCTGAGCAATTGAATGAGACCTTGCCTCACCTCAGTGTAAACAGCAGAACCAGGGCCAGGGATGAGGTTCAGTGGCAGATTTTAAATGCCATGCAGTGGTTCTGCCCCACCTGTCAGCTGCGGACAAATGGAGTTCACTCGTTTGATTCTCTAACAAAAACCGATGGCTCAGCGTCTCACCCATCTCGATGCGTGTGCAGATAGCTTTTTTGTTTTTATTTTTATTTTGTACTTTTAAAAAGATGTATTTATGGGGAGAGGGTGTTACATGCCGTGGCATGTGGACATCGCGGCACAATTTTCAGAATCATTTGCTCCTCCCACCTTACTGAGGCAGGGTCTGTCTTGTACTGTGCTGCTGTATATTTTAGCCAAGCTGTCGGCCAAGCGTCCAGGGGACACTCTCATGTCTGCCTCCCATCTCACAGCAAAAGCGTTAGCATTCCAGAATCATATCATCACCTCAGGCTTTTTACATGGGTTCCAAGGACAGAGCTTGGATTGTCAGGTTTGTAGGCTTGTGTGGTTGTGTGGTTAATAATTTTTTGCCACAGGACCATGTCTTTGGTCCCTGTTTATTTGCAATTACTGTGTTGCCAGCACTCTGTACAAATAAACACATTTTGTATCCAATCTCCTGTAGGCAGCCATGAGCTGTAGACAGTGGGGTTGGAGAGACAGCTCAGCTTCCTGCAGAAGACAGGAGTTCAGTTCCACGGCAGCTCACAAGCACATGTAACACCAACTCCAAAGAGTCTAATGTCCTCTCCTGGCCTCCATGGGCATTGCACTCAGGAACACAAACCCACAACCAACATACACATAATTTAAAGTAAAAATAAAAGAAAATCTTTTTAAAAAACATTCATGCTTATGGTCACCTTATTCCATCAGAACCCCAGATGTGGGGCCACATGTAGATTTTTGTTTTTGTTTTTGTTTGATTTTGTTTAGGTTTGTTTGGGTTTGAATTTGGATTTTGAGATGGGGTCTCATGTGTCCCAAGCTGGCCTAGAACTCGTTGGTATATTTGAGGATGCCCTTGAACTTCTGACTCCTACTCACACCTCTCAAGGGTTCAGAACAGGGGTGCAACCCCACATCGGGTTTGTGTAAGTCTGGGGATGGCACATGGGGCTCTGTGCATGCTGGGCAAGCATCCGACCAGCTGAGCTTCACCTCAATCATAATTTTATTGGATTAGATTTTTGTTGTCATGCAATCCTTACACATGGAATAGAGCATGGTGGTCCTAACACGGGCTGTTTCATGAGCTGATCAAAGGAACTAACTTTCTTCATTCCTACTTCTTCACGTTTGGAACCTTCAAGCTCCTGTCTTTCAGGTCTTCATAAAGTGTGTAACGGGTTATTTTGAACTACAGTGACCCCTCCACTTTACAGCTGCAGAATGTATTTTTCTCTCCAATCATGTCTGGGTTCTCAGTTACCTTCTGTACCTCCTATCTTTTCCACCTCCTAACTAATCATGGCGAATGAGAGAGTATGCAGTCATTGTCTTCTGTGTCTGGCTTATTTGATACAATATGATGCCCTCCAGTCCCCTCCACTTGGCTGCAAATGACCACATTTTATCCTGCTTTGTGGCCAAGTACTGCTCTGCTGTGCACCTGTACCACCGTCTCCTTCCGGCCACTGATGGTCGTCTGGGTTGATTCCACATCTTAGCAGCTGTGAACAGAGGTTTGGAAACTGGAATGAAGTCTGAGATGATCCTGGTGATATCCTTACAAGTTCCTCTCTCGTGTATCAGTGCTGAGCCTAGAACTGATTTTTATTTGTTTAAAAGATAGAAGGGTGGTGTCTGACTTGCAAAAGGCTGAGTTAAATACATGCCATCCTTGTAAATACAGGAAGATGACAGTTATCCAAAGAAACAGTCTGTGTCTAAAGCCACAAAAGCTGACATTCCCTGGAAATGGGTGTCCCACCAGTGCAAGAGATGCCTTGGGTCAGGAACTGGAACCTCCACACAGACTTGACATGGTTATGGACTCAGGAGAACCAGACCCTGTGCTGCACCGCAAAGCTAGCCTACTCCAAGCCTAAGAAGCCAAGTCAGATTCTGATGGAAGGAAAGCTTCCTCCACAGGAACTGTCCACCAAGACTGGGAACAAAGAAGAAGGGAGAGGAGGGAGGGGAGAGGTTGAAAAGGGTGCGATGGGCACTTTCATGTCAATTTAACACAAGCTAGAGTTGTCAGAGGGGAGAAGACCTCAATTGAGAAAATGCCAACATAAGGTCTGGCTGTGGGCCAGCCTGAAGCCTAAAGAGCATTGTTTTTTTAATTAGTGGTTGATGAGGGGAGGGCCAAGCCCATTGTGGGTGGGGCCATCCCTGGGTTGATGGTCCTGGGTTCTATAAGAGAGCAGGCTGAGGAAGCCATGAAGTACAAGCCAGTGAACAGTGCCCTTCCAGGGCCTCTGCCTCAGCTCCTGCCTCCAGGTTCCTGCCCTGCTTGAGTTCCTGTCCTGATCTCCTTTGATGATGAGCTGTGAAGTGGAAGCAGAAGCAGAATAAACCCTTTCCTCCTGAGTTTGCTTTTGGTTGTCTCATCACAGCAACAGCAATGTTAACTAAGACGATGAAAGAAGGGAGAGATGGGGAGGGGGGTGGGGCACCTAGATCGATACCATTCTTCAGTCAATTGTCCCAACTGGGTTTACCACAATTCACATCATTAAAGTCACTGAATTACCTAGTCTGGGCGTAAGAAACATTGTCTTAACTGTTTTCAATCCTATTACTTTATCTTCTAGCGCCTCTCCCCCAAAAGAGCCCCTCCTGTTGCTGTGTTTCTGTTTTGATCTGATTAAAGACCAGTTGCCTCCTCCTATCTATGAGACAGAAGGAAAGTTAACCAGTCATGGAGTGCACTTCTTTTTATGTCCCTACTCACAAGGGACACGGACACTGAATTACAGCACTTAGAAATGAAGAGCACTGTTGGTCTCCCCTGCTTCATGTCTGCTGTTTGAGAAACTGCTTGCTCGCACTGCTTTAAGATGTATTCCTGAGCAAACGCCTCCTAACATGGGAGGCCATGGACAGAGGGCAGTGCCCACACGTCTCATGGAAGTGAGAACTAGTTCTACCACTACAGAATCAATACGGAGGTTTCTCAAAGAACGGAAGATAAGTCAGATGAACCTCTCCTCGGTCTTTACTCAGCAGTCTCTAAGTCCATATCACAAGACACCTGCACACCAGTGGTCACTGCAGCCATTCACAAGAGCTAAGTCAAGGAGCAAAGCTGGTACCCCCCAACGCAGGCATGGACAGAGCAGTTTTCCCAGCCACAGAGAAGAACCAGCTGAGATACAACTCGAGATGGCCCCCTTGTGCAGAAGTAAGTCCACGTCAGAAAGACAGGTATCACGTTTTCTCTCATATGCATGTACGGCGTGAAATTGGAAGTGAAACCGTCAGAAGAAACAAAGAGGAGTGGTGGATGGTAATGGGGGGGGGGAGATATCCTTAACTTATACGGAAATTTCTTTATGTAACACAGTCATCGTGTACAATGAAAAATTTTAAACAATGAATTCATATGTGAATTAATATAAGTCCTGCAGTCTAAAAAGGTGTTTTTAAATATGGAGAGAGAGAGAGAGAGAGAGAGAGAGAGAGAGAGAGAGAGAGAGAGAGAGAGATCTAATCAGACACCTATTGTACTACACATGCAAACCACTACCCACCTGCAAAAGCGCTCTTTCTCTGAGAGCTTCCGGTTTGGAATAGCGTCTTCATTTTGCCTGTGAGAACCGTGGGCCTCAAGCAGGGCCAATCTGATTTAAGAGTAGAGGGGAAATGAGTAAGACCCAGGATTTTAGTATGTAATTGCTGGGTAACGTGCAGTGCATGTGTAGGTTACGAAGAGTCCAAAGAAATACAAAGTGATCTTTAGGCTCCAGGTCAGAGCAGAAGCAGATCATGGTCGGGGTGAGGGCACA
Source organism: Rattus rattus (assembly GCF_011064425.1). Lineage (NCBI taxonomy): Eukaryota > Metazoa > Chordata > Mammalia > Rodentia > Muridae > Rattus > Rattus rattus. Next base: position 12,303,825 of record NC_046162.1, on the reverse strand, counting down.
GCCTGCACAGCAGACTAGCCAAGGCCTCCTCCAGCACTGCCGTGCCTCTGATGGCCCGCCTCACCGTCCCTCCAGGTCTAGCTTGCAGGCTGTAACTCCCAGAGTTTCCTACACTGCCTCAGCCCCAGCCTTGGCCTTCTGATCTATTTCGTTTCCTTGAGGGCAGATGACCAGTATGTCCTAGGGGTAGGAATAAGTCCGGGTAGTAGGCTGTTTGCCTAGCATGTGTAAAGCCTTGGGCTCAACTCCCTGCAGTATTAAAATAAAAATGTATCTGGCTTGTGCCAAGACAGACGTCACTGATTGATTCATTAACTGTTTGCCTCACAATTCAGGTCAGACCTTGCAAACATGCTCCACTCTGTGTTCTTTATCCCCATCAAGGAAACAGATGCAGCCTCGGCTTGCCGCTCTGAGCCTACTCTAATACCCGTTCCCTTTGCATTCCGTCAGACCCCAGCCTCTGAGCCATCAGCTTGGCCTGCTCCCCCTTAGATCTCGCTTTCCCCACTGGTAAGAGAAAGGTTTAGATTGCACAACATGAGCTCAAGGCTACCCTTTGCTCTGGTTGTTAGGATTCTGCGGCTCTTCTTGGAGGGCTAGAATCTGGGCTCCACCAAGATTCAGATTTCTCATTCCATACTAATCTCCGTGGGCCCATGGCCCATCCTGTCGTGCTGGGGACAATGCTCTTTACCCCAACCCACTGCCATCTTTGGAATGGACACGGGGGCAGATTTCTTTCTTTGTTTATTCTTTGTGCGATGCAGCCTGGTGTCCTCTCTGATAGGACACCTAGGGGACACCCAGACACCTTGTAGAGCAAAGGACTGGGAGTTAGAAGGCAGTGACCCTACGTGTCATCGCTTTAGAAAGAGTCAGTGCTTTATGGAGCCTTTCTCCACTCTGCTCCCTCACTAGTAAGGGTCATGCAGGACAAGTAATCCTTATGCTCCTGGACGATGCTGTGCTCAGAGAGAGGCAGGAAGCCACTACATGCATGGTGGTATGCTTCTAAAGGAAGCCTCCCGTGGGCCGAGAGGATGTCTGTGGGGCTCTGACTACACAACAAGTGCACAGACCAAGAAGAGACAAGGAGAGAAGAACTTCTGTGAAGGAAGCTGTGTCTTCTACCCCAAAGGCTTCATAGTTAAGCGTGTGAGTCGGTCGTCTGCCTGCTGCTAAACAGGACCGTGGGGCTGGAGTGATGGCTCGGGCAGTAAGGGGCTTGCAAATATGAGTTCCTGACTTCAGCCCCAGAACCTACTTTTTTTAAAAAAGGCAAGGAGCAATGGCACTTGTACTCCCAGCACTGGTGGGGTGGAGATATGCAGATCTGTGGGACTCACTGAGCCGCCAGCACAGAAGAATCAAGTCACCGAGAGGTTCCAAGGTTCCATCTCAAAGCCTGTCTTAGGTAGATGGTGTCTGGAGAGTAACCCCAGGTTCTCCCTCCACCTCCACATACACATGCATGTCGGTGCACCTGTGCACACAGAGACAAAAACTTAAATTTGGCCAGCAAATTAGTCTTGCAGAAAAAGCACCTATCATCAAGCCTGAGGGCCTCGGTTCCAGCCCTAGAATCCACACGGTAGAAGGAGAAAGCCAACTACTTCAAGCTGCCATCTGATGCCAACATGTGAGCCCTGGCACCCACGCGCATGCACGCACAAAAATAAATAAATAAGATTTTGAAATAAAGTGAATTTTTGAAACGTGACTGTCAGCATTCTGCAATCCGACCTACCAAATGAGCAGTTGCTCATCCAATGACAAGGACACAGAAGGGTCACTTCAGAAGCCACTTCAGCTAAGCTGCTGCCACCGGCAAGCACTTGGGGTGCTTTGCTCACAGTCTTAACTACAGTGCAGCCTCTGCTGGGAACTGTCCCATAACAGGGTTTACCCTTCATTGTACAGGCCTTGTCCCTACCCCAGCCTCTCTGGCTCAGCCATGACTGTCAGGATGGTTCAGCCAGAGCTCTGGTGTCAGATCCTAGCAGACCAGTTTCCTAGGGCCAGTAGTGTTCCAGAGTCTCATCAGTCACCCAGCAGAGGCAGCAAGCGACGACTCTGTCTGATTCATGGGTCTGTGTGGAGGGAGAGGACTTTCCGGGGAAATGTCTGGATGCCAAGGACATAATCTTATTTCCAGGGTTGTCAGAGCATGCCACCTTGGAGCTTCAGGGGCCCTTGTGGATCCTCGAAACCCTAAAGCCACTCTCTGAAGTGAAGTCTGGAGCTATAAATGAGGTCACCCAGCTGCTAAGAGTAACACACAGCCTTCTGTCTGCATTGTTTCCTCAGAAGGCTACCCTGTGTCTGTCCAGGAGAACAGAACACTCCCTTGCACTTGAGTTCCAGGAGATGGTGGCAAAGAGAAAACCACTAAAAAGTTTTCCTTGAGGGAGGGTACCCTGGATTCGGATGTCACTGTAACAAGCACCAGGTGAAACAACCTAAAAAGAGGAGGCCCAGGAAATGGCCCAGCAGATAACAAGCTGTCTTTGGAAGCATGAGGGCGTGAGTTGAATGCTCAGCACAGCAAAAAGAGGCAGGCACGGCATCAGAGTACCATAACCTCAGCATGGTGGGAGGAGAGTGCCGAGACGGGCAGATTCCTGAAGCTGATGGCCAGCCTAGCTTACCCAGGCTCCAGGTTCAGTGAGAATCCTGGGCTCAAAAAGGACTCAAGGTCCCTTCAAGGTCAGCTCTAAATTCTTTACATTAGGCTCCACCACCTCCCACTTGTACTATAGGGTAGGACCAAGCCTTAAATATACAGGGCCAAGCCTGGTGAATGCACCATAAATGGGTAGATAAGCTAGCATCACATGCCTTCCGCCCTCTGGTTGGAGCTTGGTGTTGTTAGGAGTAGAGAGGCCAAAAGATGAGTCTTTCCATTAGAGAAGTAACCAAGGATATCAACTTCCCTCTCCAGGACTGTGTGGTAGCAAGCAGACCTGGTTACTAGTCAATCCCAGAGACTCCAGTCACAGGGGTCACAGCTAGGGTGTAGGTGTGCTTCATGGAGGATTGATTGATTGATTGACTTGCTTGCTTGTTGGTTTTTGAGGTGGAGACCTGTATAGCCTAAGTTGGCTTTCTCCTCCATCTGCCTCCTGGGTGCTTAGAGTACAGGCATCCCCACCAGACCCAGTTTGTGCAGTACTGGAGGACAGTCCCAGGGCTTCCTGCATGTTGGACAAGGCTCTCTCTACCAGCTGAGCTACATCCTAAACTCCAGAGCTGCAATCTGAATCCACAGATGTCATCCTGCAAGTATCAGGCCTGTGTGGGTCATTACTTTGCCTCTTCAGAGAGGTGATCTCTCTGAGGTTCATTTTCCTTCCCTGTGGGTTGAAGAATGTCAAATTATAAATTCCTGGTGTTCAGACTTGACTTTAAGCAGCAGGGCCCCTTTTGCAAGCCAACTCTCATTCATTAACACAGGAAGCAACTGAACTTGGTGCCTTGGGCTCAGGTTGGAGGGAAGATGGCAGGAGTGTGATATTCCCGCCTTCTTCTTTTCTTCTCATCCATTCTTCCTGCACCACAGCTAACGGTGTGACCTGAGAAAGTCTAATATTCAGAACATATGGACCAAAGCTACCACCGGGGATGAGAAAGAGCAAGTGACTGAATAGAACTGCCCATCAACAAAAGAATGAACAGAGATTAGACTGTAGGAAAAGACCGCCTGCCAGGTGTAAAAACCTAGGTCTGACCTTGGCTCTGAAGTGTGTTGATCTCATGACCCCAGCTAAATCCCTTTAACCTCCCCATTCCTCAGTTTTCTCATCCATAAAATAGAGATAATAATGTTCTTACTGTAATGCTTCCCAACGAAATTACCACTACTTTCCATGCCAAGGTGGAACTAATCAGCTGAGACAGTCTGCACAGATCATTTAGCATAGCGCCCAGTATGGAATGTGAGGAGGTTGTTAATACGCTTGTGCTTGCCCTATAGCCTTTTGGAGCTTAAAGAGGTTCCGTGGAGACATTCCTGTCCCCTAGTGCTCTGACAGCTTTGCTAGGCCAAGTGATCTTGTGTGCATTCAGGAAGGTGTGACCGTGGGTGGAGGAGACAGCCATTGGATGATGCTGGCTCTTCAGTTCAGTGGGTCCCAGATGGTGCCCATGGGGGTGCTGGCCTGTGACACATTGGCAAGCCTCCTTTCCTTGCTCGGTTTACAGAGCCACACGGTGCTCACAAGCCTGAGGCTGCAGCCTGTTCTCCCAAGGAGGCAGGCTGCCCTGCCAGGGGCAATGGAAGACAGGCAGGGCAGATCCCAGGAACTTACCCTAGACCTCCAACCTCCAGAGGATGCCCAGGGGAGGCACTTACCCAGCTGCGAGCTTGGGATGCTTCCGTGGCTTTTTTTGAAGAGGAAAGAGATCCCAAAGCCTGAGAGATGCATGGACTAGTCACCCCTGAGCCCGTGTGTGTCATAATGCTTCCTCTGAAAGTGTGTGTGTTCTTGGAACACAGCATGGAGCCAAAAGGAAATGACCCTTTCTTCCCCTGGTCAGTTTGGACAATGGAAATCTTGATTGATAATATTCAGCCCTCTCAACCCACCAGACTGAACTCTTGGCCAAGAAAGAATATCTGAGGGTGAAACTGACTATACCCATGATCCACGGACTTCATTCTTGCCATCCTCCCCTCGGCAGGACAGCCTAACTGTTATTTACCCAGAACCTGCATTGAGCTCAGCACTGAAAGTCATCCACAGACAACTCAAAAATGTGGGAGAGTTAGGTAGTGTGATGCGCTGTGCCACTGCATGAGGATAAGAGTATCCTCGAATTTGAAATCATGGGTTTTTTTAGGGGTTGGGATTTAGCTCAGTGGTAGAGCGCTTGCCTAGGAAGCGCAAGGCCCCTGGGTTGGGTCCCCAGCTCCAAAAAAAAGAACAAAAAAAAAAAAAAAAAAAAGGCCCTAGGTTAGATTTTTAGTACCATAAACAACAACAACCACACACACACACACACACACACACACACACACACACACACACACACACACTGAATGTTTTATACCTACCTGTATGCTCTTGAGCAAGTCGAGTTGTTTGGTGCATAGAACCTTTGTCTTCTCAGCTAAGAAATGGGCACATTGCTTGTGACTTAGCATAGTATTGCAAAAAAAGATTAGCTTAAGTTGGGCAGTGCCTGCCACAGGATAAGAGGTCACTAAATTGAGGTGATTGCTGTTGTTAATGAGCACTAAAACTGTTGCCAAAGCCAACCAGGATTGAAGCAGGTGCTTACTGACTCTATTCAGAACACACTCTGCTACTTGATGCTCCCTCTCACCCAATTAAAATCCCTGGACCTGTACCCCGAGAGTCCTGATTCCTATAAAAAGAACTCCATTTATACCAGGAAGTTACAAAATACATTGTCACTACGCCCTATGGTCAAATCCAAATCACATGAAGAATGTTTCTGGTCATTAGACAAAGCTGCTCAAGGACTTGGTTGCTACAGAGAAAGAAAGCAACTTGCAGCAGGTTCAACACCCTGATGGGATCAGCGGGCTGGGGCTCCAAGTACATACACACCTCCTTCCTAGCTGAGCAAGAGTGGGTGAGTCACCTGCCTCCCAAGCCTTAGTCTCCCCATCTGCAACAATGGGTCTGTCATGCAAGCAGAATTCACTGAAGTATATGGCATATGTCAAGCCGAGCTTTACAAGTAGTTCACCAAGTAATAAATAGTATTTAACTTCATGGTTTTCTTTGTTGGGTATGGGTTTTGGAGGCTCACTGCCATGGTTTTTTGGGCTTGTTTTTTGGTTTGGTCATTTAAAGTGATGAACGGTTTTCTTGGGGTGTATTCTTGATCTATGAAAAAGCATACCAGCTGCCAGACACAGTAATGTATGCCTCAAATACAGAACCTGGGGGGGAGGGGCAGGATGGTCATGAGTTCAAGTCTAAGCTGTATCCAGACTATATCTTGAAAACCAGATAGGGAGGGAGGAAAGGAGGGAAGGAGGAAGGGAGAGAGAAGGGAATATATGAAGTCAGAAATAGAATTGGGAGTTGAATCCTCCAGTGTACTGGTGGGAAACCCTGTACATCAAAACAAAGCTTGATATTTTTTTGTTTGGTTGATTGATTTGGTTTTGAAACGGGGTCTCCTTAAGCTCAAGTTGGTCTTGAATCAGTTATGTAGCCAAGGATGGCTTCAAACTTCTACTCCTCCTGCTTCTACTTCCAAGTGCTGGCATAATAGTATACACCATCTCACCTGATTTGTACTGTGCTGGGGATTGAACCCAAGACCCCATGCATCCAAGATGCTGCATCCCTAGGCTCCAAGCCTGAACTTTGGTGAGCAAACAATGTAACATTATTCATTTCCCATCTTTAAGAACTGTCCCAGACTCATATAAGTTACTGCATTAGGGTGAGGTGTCTATAGGAACTTGTTCTACCTATTCGATATTTCTACGCCTCTAAAATTACTCTTCAATTAAGAATTTATTTTTTATAAAAAGAACAAGGACCAGAGAGGTGACTCAGTGAGTAAAAGGGCTTGCTATGCAAGCATGACTGACTGGTTCATTTCCCAGAACCCAAAACCTATAACAGGAAGAGAGAATTGACTTCCCAAGGTTGTTCTCTGACTTCCATATGTGCTCCATGGTCACACACACACACACACACACACACACACACACACACACACCATGCAATAAGTGCAAATGTAAAGAAATAAAATAACAGAAAGAAAATACAAATGATTCTAGAAGGTACTATATGCTTAAGAAAACTGAGTGTGCTTATATGTATTTCTGAGAGAACCAAAAGGAAATGGTAACAGTGGCTATCTGGGAAGAGGGACAACAGGTGGCTGAAGTACAGAGGAGGGGGTGAAGGGCAACAGACAGACAGCAGGAGGGGAGGATTGTGCCTCATTGTGGGGCTCAATCTGTCTTTGACATGACGTTTAATAGCTTGCTTGAGTAATAAGTAAAGACAGGGAGAAGGTGGTGGGTATGCTCATAAGAGCTGGCTGTATGGTCCAGTACTTTGGACAACACAATTTAAATGAGCCCAACATAAATGCAGGGCTGGAGATGAAGCTCAGTCACTAGAGTTCCTGTCACACACATGGCCTCAGGTTTAGTCTCCAGATTGAATGAAAGGAACATGGTGGCATGCACCTGTAATTCCCCAGCACTTAGTGAGTAAGGTCAGATGATTGAATTTCAATGTTTTCAGCTATATGTTCAAGTCTGGACTGTGTGTGTGTGTGTGTGTGTGTGTGTGTGTGTGTGTGTGTGTGTGTGTGTGTGTATGTATGTATGAATATCTTGGCCTCCAAGGCAAGGTCTTAGCTTATAATTTTCCCATGCCTCTGGGTTCTTCAGAGGATACTCAGCCTTCCTTATTACATCTCTTCAAATGAAAACAGTCAACCTATCTGAAAGGGCCAAGGTGATGGTAAGGACACCCCAGTTCTCTGTGCATGGAATATTTACCTGGCACCTGTATTGACTGAGTTCAGTGAAAATTCAGAGCAGACACACAGATTGGAATAGGCACTCACCCACAGCCCCCAGGTTTTTAGGGGGTTTTTTGGGGTTTTTTGTTTGTTTGTTTGTTTTGTTTTTTGTGAACATGGACTCTCCAAGGAGTGTCAGGGGTCTCCTCAGTAATTACTCAGGGTCCACTTGTGAATAGAGCTGGTATTTGAGGGTAAGCTTCTGGTGTCCAGGCCAATGAGCCTTGGAGACCCTGATCAGCAGAAAGCTACTGTTCTCTGGAAGATGGTGGTGCTGGGTTTTGGCAAGTGGACCTGACCCTGTTGACTACAAAGAGGTCTACAAGAAGCCCTAGCCCAGCAATTCCCATCGTGACTGGTAGAGGGCAGCATCCAGATCCCAAACACTTAAAATAACAAATCAGTGCACCAGGCTTCAAGCAACTAAGATATTATGAACCTGGATTTAAAGGTAAAGTGGGGTAAGATTCAGTTTAGCAAACAAGACAAACAGAATTTCCTATATCTGGGGACAGTATGGTATGGTGGACAGTTTCATAAGTAAGTCACAATGAGCTCTGGCCCTCTTCCCTCCTCAGACAAGACAGGTAGGCTTTGAACCTTGACTTCCTCCTCAGTGAAACAGAATGTTAAAACTCATAAATTCCAAATAATAATGGTCCTAGTTGAGAGAGGACTGTAACTGTAGCTCTGACTACTGCAAGAAAATTGAGGGATCTCTTTGCAAAGACTCTTGCAGTAATGACAACGCCACTCGAATGCTAACTGCACCAGGTACCCAGCTACGTACGTATGTCATTTGCATTATGCCACCCAGACCTTCAGAATAGTTCTCTGAGTTGTGTATAATTATTACCACCAAGAAGAATAAAACCCAAAATAGTAAATCACTTGCCAAAGTCACCCAAGAAACCAGCTGCATAGCCAGCACAAAAGCCTGCTACCTAGCTGCTGGCCAGCTCCTCCACCTGCTCTGTTCCTGTCTTACACACAACACAGCAAATCTCAAAATCCAGATGCCAAAGAAGCTGTAAATGGAAAGACATTGCAATGCAGATTTTGGTTCAATCTCTACAAACTCTGCCCAAGCAGTGGGTTCTGAGAATTTGTATTTAAAGACTGACTTTCCAATGCTGAGGAAGGGGAGTGGCAATGCTTTACCCACTCACTCTCCAGTCACTTTGTCCCAGCAAGAGTTTATATCAGCACTCTGGAAGCAGGTAGGCTGAACACTCAGGAAACAGAGGTAGGCAGATCTCTGAGTTCAAGAACAGCCTGGTCTACAGTGTGAGTTCCAGGACAACCGGAAACCCTGTCTCAACACAACAAACAGGAAGAAAAAGAGGAGGAGGCGGAGGAGGGAGAGGAGGAGGAGGAGGAGGGGGCGGAGGAGGAGGAGGAGGAGGAGGAACAAGAAAAAGAAAGAAAAAGGGAAAGAAAAGAGTCTATGAGTATAGCCTAGGGAGGTGGCTCAGTGAGTAAGAGTGATTGCCAAGCAATCAAGAGCACTTGGGTTCAGAGCACCAGTGCCCAAGTAAAAAGCCATACCTGTGCCTGTCATGTAAGTATTGTTGGACTGGGGCAGAGACAGTGAGAAATGCTGCCTCGGGAGTAGTAAAATTGAGAGAGACAGAACAGGGCACCCAACATTGCTCTCTAGGTCCTGTGAGTGCATTCATGTTCATGTACACCATACATGCAATTACAGAACACTCATAAGAGTTTGAGATCATGAGCTCTTGAAATTGGGTGGCCACTCACTCTGCCTGCCACCCAAGAGGCCTGCCCCAATCTGGGACACCCAGATGAAATAGCCACACCCCAATGCCCCTGCCTGCTGGGACTCCAGCAAGACCAGCACCCTTGAGCTCTGACCCTCCCTATCAGAGGTGGAGACAGTCCCCAGGACAGCCAGGGACTACCAGACCAGCCAACACCAGAGACACCCAGACAATGAAAGGCAAGCCCAAGAACATAATCAACAGAAGCCAGTACAATGTGGCACCATCAGAACCCAGCTCTTCTACTATAGCAAGCCCTGGATATCCTAACACACCTAAAAAGCAAGGACTGCGACTGTAAGTCTCATCTCATGAAGACATTAGAGACTTTCAAAAAGAATGTAAATAAATCCCTTAAAGAAATACAGGAAAATACAATCAAAAGGTGAAGGACATGAATAAAATGGTTCAAGGCCTAAAGAGAAACAGTAAAGGCAAAAATGAAGGCAACTCTGGAGAGGAAAACCTAGGAAAGAGAACAGGAACTGCAGACACAAGCATCACCAACACAGTGTGAGGGATAGAAGAGAGAATTCTCTGGAATAGAAGATACCATAGAAGAAACTGATGTACCAGTCGAAGAAAACAGCAAAAGTAAAATGTTTCTAACTCAAAACATCCAGGAAATTTAGGACACAATGAAAAGACCAAACCTAAGAATAATAGGAATAGAAGATTAAGATTCCCAGCTCAAACAGCCAGAAATTATCTTCAACAAAATCATAGCAGAAAACTTCCCTAACCTAAAGAAAGTGATTACTATAAATGTATAAGAAGTTTACAGAACACCAAATAGATTAGACTGAAAAAGAAAATCCTCCCACCACATAATCAAAACACCAAATGTACAAAACAAAGAAAGGATATTAAAAGCTGTAAGAAAAAAAAGACCAAGTAACATATAAAGGCAGATGTATCAGAATTACACCTGACTTCTCAACAGAGATTCTAAAAGCCAGAAGATCATGGGCAGATGTCTCGCAGATCCTAAGAGACCACAGATCCCAGCCCAGACTACTGTACCCAACAAAATTTCAATCACCATAGATGGAGAGACCAAGATATTCTATGTCAAAATCAAATTTAAACAATATCTTTCTACTAATCCAGCCCTACAGAAATACTAGAAGGAAAACTTTAAATCGAGGGGTAACTACACTCAAGAAAACACAAGGAATTCATCATCTCACAACAAACCCAAAAGAAGAGAATCACACATACACAGCACCAACAACAACATCAAATAACAGGCAATGGCAATCATTGGCCACTAATATCTCTCAATATCAATGGTCTCAATTCCCCAATTTAAAAAAAAAAAAAACAGGCTAACAGACTGGATATGTAAGCAGAATCCATCATCCTGCTGCATACAAGAAACACACCTCAGCAACAAAGATAGACACTTCCTTGGTGTAAAAGGATAGAAAAACATTTTCCAAATAAATGAACCCACAAAACAAGCTGGAATAGCCATTCTAATATCTAATAAAATAGGCTTTCAACAAAAAGTAATCATAAGAGATGGGGAAGGATGCTTCATACTCATCAAAGGAAATATCCAGCAAGATAACTTCTCAATTCTGAACATCTAATGCCCCAAATACAAGGGCACAAGAACACGCACATATGTAAAAGAAAGTTTACTAAAGCTCAAATCATACATTAAATACCACATAATAATACTAGAGAACTTTGCCACCCCGCCTCCACCAATGGACAGGTCATCAAAACAGAAAATAAGCAGAGAAACAATAAAACTAACAGATGTTATGAACCAAATGGATCTAACAGTTTAGATATCTTTCACCCCCAAACAAAAAAATATACCTTCTCATCAACTCACCAAATGTTTCCCAAAATTTACCATATAATTAGGCACAAAGCAAGCCTCACTGGATACAAGAAGATTGAAATAACCCCTTGCATCTTAGCAGATCAACATGGATTAAGACTGGACTTTAACAACAGAAACAACAGAAAGCCCACAACTCTCTACTCAATGTTGATTAAGGAAGGAATAAAGGAAGAAATTAAAAACTTTCTAGAATCCAATGAAAATGAAGGCACAACATATCCAAAGTTATGGGGCACAGTGAAAGCAGTGCTGACAGGAAAGTTCATAGGACTAAGTAATTTCAAAAAAATTGGGAAGATCTCATACTAGTAACTAAACAGCAGACCTGAAAGCTCTAGAACAAAAAGAAGCAAGCACACCCCAGAGGAATAGACAGTAGGAAATAGGTAAACTCAGGGCTGAACTCAATCAATAAGAAACAAAGAGACAGATGAAAAGAATCAACAAAACTAAGAGGTGGGGGTTTTTGTTGTTGTTTGGTTGTTTTTGTTTTGTTTTGTTTTTGAGAAAATTAACAAGATAAATAAACCCTTAGCCAAACTAACTAAAGTGCATGAAGACAATATCTAAATTAAGAAAATTAGAAATGAAAAGGGAGCTAAACAACTGAAACTAAGGAAATTAAAAAAAAAATAGGTCTTACTTCAAAAGTAAGAAAATCTAGAAAAAGTTAAAAAAAAAAAAACCTAGAAAATCTAAATTAAATGCATGATTTTCTAGACAGATACCACTTACCAAAGTAAAATTAAGATCAGGTAAGCAATCTAAATAGTCTTATCCCTAAAGAAATAGAAACAGTCATTAAAAGTCTCCTAACCAAAATAAGCCCAGCTTCAGATGATTTAAGCATAGAATCCTACCAGACTTTCTTTTTTTTTTTTTTTTTTTGGTTCTTGGGACCGAACCCAGGGCCTTGCGCTTCCTAGGCAAGCGCCCTAACCACTGAGCTAAATCCCCCACCCTCCTACCAGACTTTCAAAGAAGGGCTAATACCAATACTCCCAGAACAAAACAGACACAGAAGAAACAATACCTAATTCATTCTATGAGCCCACAATCACCCTGATACATAAACCACACAAAGATTCAACAAAGAGAATTTCAGAACAATTTTGCTTATGAACATTAATGCAAAAATACTCAATAAAATAGATGTTGTAAATTTTGACAACAACAACTCTTCATGTTATAAGTCTTGGAGAGATCAGGGATTCAAAGCACATGCCTAAAAACAATGAAAGCAATATACAGCAAGCCAATAGCCAACATCAAATTAAATGGAGAGAAACTTAAAGCAATCCAACTAAAATCAGGGACAAGATAAGGCTGCCCACTCTCTCCCTACTTAATCAAATAGTACTCAAAGTCCTACCCAGAGTAATTAGACAACAAAAGGAGGTCAAAAGGATATAAATTGGAAAGGAAGAAGTCAAAATATCACTAGTCACAGATGATATGATAATGTACATAAGTGACCCCCAAAATTCAACCAGAAAACTCCTACAGCTGATAAAGACCTTTGGTAAAGTGAATAGATATAAAATTAACTCAAAGAAATCAGTGTCTCTCCTCATACAAATGATAAACAGGCTAAGAAAGAAATTAGGTAAACAATACCCTTCACAACAGCCACAAATAATATAAAATGTCTTGGTGTAACTCTAACCAAACAAGAACTTCAAGTCTCTGAAGAAAGAAATTGAAGATGATATCAGAAGATGGAAAGATCTCCCATGCTCATGGAGTGGTAGAACTAACATAGTAAAAGTAACCATCTTTCCAAAAGCAATCTACAGACTCAATGCAATCCCCGTCAAAATTCCAACACATTTTTTGCAGACCTGGAAAGAGTAAAAATGGGATAGCAAAAACAATCCTGGAGAATAAAACAATTTCTCAAAGTATCGCTACCCCTGACCTCAAGATATACTACAGGGCAATAACAATAAAAACTGCAAGGTATTGGTACAGAAACAGACAAGTTAAACAATGGAATCAGATCAAACCAGGAATAAACCCCCACACCTATAGACACTTGTTTTTTGACAAAGAACCCAAAACTATACAATGGAAAAAGAAAGCATCATCAACAAATGGTGCAGGCCAAACTGGATGTCCAAGTGGATCAAGGACTTCAACATAAAACCAGATACAATAAATCTCATAGAAGAAAAAGTGAGAAATACCCTTAAACACACCGGTACAGGAAACAATTTCCTGGACAAAAAACAACAGTGGCTCAGGCTCCAACATCAACAATTGATAAATGGGACCTCATGAAACTACAAAGCTTCTGTAAGGCAAAGGACATTGTCAATAGGACAGAACAGCAGCCTCCAGACTGGGAAAAGATCTTCACTAACCCTACATCTACAGAGGGCTAATATCCAAAATATATAAAGAACTCAAGAAGTTAGACTCTAGCAAACCAAGTAATTCAATTACAAAATGGGGCACAGAGCTTAACAGAGAATTCTCAACAGGGGAATCTCTAATGACCAAGAAGCACCTAAAGAAATGTTCGACCTCCTTAGTCATCAAGGAAATGTAAGTCAAAACAACCCTGAGATTCCACCTACACCAGTCAGAGTGGATAAAACAAAAACTCAAGCAATAGCACACGCTGGTGAGGATGTGGAGGAAGAGGAACACTCCTCCATTGCTGGTGGGATTGGAAGTCTGTACAACCACTCTGGAAATCAACCTGGCAGTTTCTCAGAAAATTGGAAATAGTTCTGCCTCAAGTCTGAACTATACTGTTCCTAGGCATATACCCAAAAGATGCTCCACCATACCACAAGGACATGTGCTCCACTATGTTCATAGCAGCTTTATCCGTAATAGCAAGAAGCTGGAAAGAACCCAGATGTCCCTCGACTGAAGAATAGATACAGAAAATGCTGTTCATTTACACAATGGCATTCTATTCGACACCCTCTTCTAGGCTCCGAGGGTGCCTGCATGCGCATACACATATATACAGACACATGTTTAAAACACACTAAATTTTAAATGGAAATGGTTGCTGTTTTTACACCACTGAGACTGTCACACATGAGTAGATAAAATGTGCTTTGCATTTTTGTTTTGTTTTGGTTTTCAAGAGAGGATTTCTCTGTGTAGCCTTGGCTCTCCTGGAGCTGGCTTTGTAGACCAGTCTGGCCTCAAACTCATTGCCTCTGCCTCCCTAGTGCTGCGATTGAAGGCCTAGGCCATTGTGTCACCGTCTGTGTCACTGCCAGGCACACAGCATTTTAAGAAGCCTTCCCAAGCTCTTTGCCCCATCTACTGCGAGGATGAAGACCATTCTCAGAAGTCAGACTGTCGATGTCACTCTGAAGGGGTGCACAGTCATTGTGAAGGGCCCCAGGGGAACTCTGAGGAGGGACTTCAATCACGTCAGTGTAGAGCTGAGTCTTCTTGGAAAGAAAAAGAAGAAGCTCTGGGTCGACAAATGGTGGGGTAACAGGAAGGAACTGGCCACTGTCAGATGCATGGGCAGTCATGTTCAGAACATGATCAAGGGTGTAATGCTGGGCGTCCGATACAAGATGAGGTCTGCGGATGCTCCCTTCCCCATCAACATCGTTAGTCAGGAGAGGGGGTCTGTGGGTGCTCCCTTCCCCTTCAACATTGTTACAAGATGAGGTCTGTGGATGCTCCCTTCCCTATCAATGTCGTTATTCAGGAGAGCAGGTCTGTAGTTGAAATCTGAAATTTTTGGGTGAGAAGTACATCAGCAGGGTTCGGATGAGGACAGGTGTTGCCTGTTCTGTCTCTCAAGCCCAGAGGATGAACTAATCCTTGAAGGAAATGATATCGAGCTTGTTTCAAATTCAGATGTTCTGATTCAGCAAGCCACAACGATTAAAAATGAGGATATCAGGAAGTTTTGGGATGGCATCTGTGAGTCTTAGAAGAGGACCATGCAGCAAGCTGACAAATGAGACCTCAGTTTCCCAGCTCCAGAAACAAGATCACAAGTACAATTTGGCCTCTTTGGGGACAATAAAAGACTTATATGTTGAAAAAAAAGCCTCCCCAAGCATTGTCACTATGGGGGATCACATAAGCAATGCCACCACGGGGGTCACACAAGCATTGCCACCACAGGTGATCACAGTAGGAACTTTAGGACTGACTGTCCTTGGACCTCTCTGTGAACTTGGAGGAAAGGCCAGTTGGAGGATATCTCCCTAGAGGTTTTGTTCAGCCACGGTGGTGGAAAGACCTTGAAAGTCCCAAGGCCAGGGATGGGCATAGCTCAGTACTAGAACACTCGCCAGTCTGTCACAAGACCCTGTGCATATCAAAAGGTAAAATTTCGGGGGTTGGGGATTTAGCTCAGTGGTAGAGTGCCTGCCTAGCAAGCGCAAGGCCCTGGGGTCGGTCCCCAGCTCTGAAAAAAAGAAAAAAAAAAAAAAAAGGTAAAATTTCTTTCCATAGATGACTATATTGTTTTTATTGTGGTGATAATATTGAAGATATATACACGTTCAAATGAATCAAATCATGTACATTAAACATGCATGGTTATGTTGCAAACACACACACACACACACACACACACACACACACACACACACATATATATATATATATATATATATATATATGTAAATGAATGGGTATTGTGGCCACACTTTTAATCCCAAATCCCAGCACTCAGGAGGCAGGGGGATGGCTATGGATTTGAGGCTAGCCTGGTCTACAGAGTTCCTGAACAGTCAGACAGCCAGACAGTCAGGGCTAAACAGAGAAATCCTGTCTCAAAAAATCAAAACCAAACAAAAACAAAGGGGAAAGCAAAACAAACAAACAAAGGAAAAAACAAAAAGAAGAAGAAAAGGAGGAGGAAGAGGAAGCTCTTTCTCTCTCTTTAGGCTAGTAAGTGAAACCCAGGGCTGAGAATATCGCTCAGTCAGTAAAGGGCTTGCCTTGAGAGCACGGGGACCTGAATTCGACCCTAGAGCATGTGTAAAGACACCAACCATGGTGGCAGCACTGGGGAGGTGAAGAGAGGAGGAGCTGGGTGCACTGGCCAGTCAGCCTAGCCTGTGCACTTTCAGGCCAGTAAGAGTGGACAGTATCTGAAGTCGTCCTCTGGCCTCCATATGCATGTGCACAAATGCTCACCCGCATGTGCAGGCACACATCCGGAGTGAATCTCAGAGCATGTTTTGTGACCCCCACATGGTCTCATCAACTCCTTTCCCAGAATGTCTCTTGCCTCTTTGAGATAAGCAAACGCAATTTCCCATCCATATTTGCAGAGGTTATTTGCTACCTAAGCAAGAAGCAGCCTAGCAAATTCTTGGGTAAATAACACAAGTCCAAGAACAATATTCCCAGGCCAGTAGCCACGGTGCAGAAAACAACAGCCAGGCACTGTCCCAAGGCATGTGGGCACTGTGGCTTTCAGTAGAGCAGGATACAAAGATGGGGGTGGGTAACCTTATCAAATCTGAGCATTCATGGCCTAAACACCTAGAGCTTGATTTTCTTAATTGCATTTTAAATTTACATTTTAAATGTTATCCCATTTTCTGGTTTCCCCTCCAGAAACCCACTATCCCACTCACCCCCTGCTTCTATGCGGGGGCTCCCTCACCCACCCACCCACCCCGTCCCATCTCCCTGCCCTGGCATTCCCCTACACTGGGACATCCATTGAGCCTTGACAGAGCCAAGGGCCTCTCCTCCCATAAACGCCGGACAAGGCCATCCTCTGCTACATATGTGGATGGAACCATAGGTCCATTCCTGTGTTCTCGTGGGATGGTGGTGTAGTCCCTGGGAGCTCTGGGGGGGGGGGTCTGGTTGGTTAATATTGTGTTCTTCTTATGGGGTTGTAAACCCCTTCAGTTGAGCTCGATTCTTGACAGTGACTTATTACGTCTGTTCTTTCAGCAAACTGATTAAAACTCCGAAAAAAAAAAACCAAAAAAAAAAAAAAAAAAAACAAACTTTCTGAACTTCAGTATCCCACTGTGCAGGAGATTGAGAGCCTCTTGAAGTAACCATGGTGAGATGGCTCAGTGGGTAAAAGCATCTGCTTCCAGACTGATGGCCTGAGTTCCACTCCTACCACAGGATAGAAGGAGAGCTGTCCTTCAACCTCCACACATGCTCAAGCACAAAAGCACACTCATGCACATGCTTGCATGCATGCAAACATATTCACATGCTTGCATGCAAGCACACACATGCACATGCTTGCATGCAAGCACACACATGCACATGCTTGCGAGCATACACACACTTGCACGTCATTTTTAAACAACTTTTAATTAGTAGATAAAGTAATAGCAACTTTGCACAGGAAGAACTAAGTATATGGTTAATAAATAATAAACAATAAGCATCGCTGGCCTTTGATATTTTTTATTATTATACACTGTCCGGGTTATAAAAGAGGAAAGTTAGAGAGACGAGAAGGGCCTAGAGACAGGGGTGAAGAACCGTGAGTTCTCAGGTTGTCACTTGAGTTTTGTCACCCATTTGCTTGGACCTGAAGCAAGGTACTTGATGATGTCGGACTTTTCAACTGTTCAGAACTCAGAGGGCCTCCCTGTCTCCCTTCTTTGGATGGCTACCAGACGCACTTAGCAGTGGACTGCAGAAAAAAGTACCAAGAGAGCCTCCGTCAAGATAAGAGAAATAGCTGACTGGAAGAATCCAAACCTGGGGTCACACAGTCAAACCCGGTGTCCTAGTTAGGTTGCTGTTGCGGTGACAAAATCATGGGGAGAAAAGGAGTTCAGTGGGGGAGAGATTTCTTTTTTCAGGTTACGGTCCACAGCAGGAGACCGAAACAGAAACTACAGAAGGCTGCCCACCGCGGACTGACCACTCCTGTATCAATTGGCAAACAAAAAATGCCCCACAGATATGTCTGAAGGAGACTTCTTTTTTTAATAGGGTCTCACTACATAGCCTTGTCTGGCCTGGAGCTCACTATGGAGATGAGGTTGGCCTCGAACTCACATAGACACTTTTGCCTCCATCTCTCTAGTTCTGGGATTAAAGGTATACATTCCCGTATCTGGCTGATGGAGGAAACTCTTCAGTTGAGGGTCCTCTTCCCAGGTACAAAGAGTTGATCACCAAAATGACCCATCACTGCATGGATCCATCTTGATCTAAGAACAAGGGGGCCCTTCTACATTGCTTCTCCTCCTCCTCCCTCCTCCCTCCCTCCCTCCCTCCCTCTCTCCCTCTCTCCCTCCCCCTCTGCACTTGATACTCGAAGTCACCCTCACTCACTGAACTGACTTCCTCCACAGTCAGAAATCTCATCCAATGCTTCCCATTTGCAGTTTGGACTTAGACCCAAGGAGAGGTGAGGGGGAGTTTCTGGCTCCTTGCCGTCCCAAGTCCTGAGTTCCCAGGGCAGAAACCCACTGGCCCCATGTGGATGGATCTGTTGCCAACTCCTTGACCAATAAGGCCACATGACTTTGGAGGAAGTCGTGTTGGATCTTGGCAGCTCTCACCACCTCACCAGACCACACCTCTGAACTCACAAGTCTGGCAGGACAGCTTACAAGGGAGGTCTTTTCCCTCCATGGTTCATTTCAAAGAACAATCCTGCCATCATATAATCTCCTCATGAGCTCACAATGGGAACGAAACTGACCGACTTAGATCCAGTGCGATACGGAAGGGCACGAGGGCCTGGAGGAGCCGGCGCATTGCAGCAGGGACTGGGTTTGACCTAATGGCAACCATCTTAGCTGTCCTTACTGTTCTGACTTCGTTTCTGTTGCTGCAATAAATCGCCGTGACGAAAAGCAACTGAGAGGAGAAAGGGTTCATTCTAGGTTACAATTCCAGATTGCAGTCCATCATGGCCGGGAAGTCAAAGCATCACAGATTTAAAAACAGCTGGACACATCCCTGCCTCGGACAAAGGCAAGTCAAGCTAAAAGTTCAGGAAGTCCATTACCTAAACGTATGATGCACGTGCCTGGTTTTTCCCAAAAGCCCATCAATGAAGACCCAAGAGTGTAATCATTGGGGAGTCCATGTGTCCCCACCCTGTGGCTGCTGAACCATTCAAGCAAGGTTCCTTGCAGAGGGATTTCTGTAAGTGAGGTCTCGCCCCTCGTCTGTAACAGCAAACGTGGAGGCTCTCATACCCAGCCAGAGTAAAGCATTTGATCCTCAGGGATCCTTGTACCCAGCTGAGACAGGGTCAGAGGCACGGGAAGCTTGAGATGGCCAAGAGCTCTGACACTTGTAACCGTGAATGATGGTGTCCAGGCCTCCCAGCTCTCTCCCCCTCATAGGAACTCTACTCTGACTTCACTGAGCCTCACAGGGAGGCAGCGGCTTCCTCCTTTGCTGTGCTGTTTGCAGCATCTCTTTCCAATCCTTCATTAACATATTGTTTTATTTCTGTGCTTTGTTCCTATCATTGATTAAAAGAATATTTATATCATTATTGTGAGAATTAAATGGGTGGTAAAGCACTCTTTAGGGTGTGATTATTACTCGACCTATGGGCTGGGAGAGGGGCTGGTAACTCTGAGAAGGAGTTTCATTTTCTTTATTTTAGAGCTTGATCGATCCTCATAGGACAAGGGCAGCTAAGCTACAGGTTTTGAACTCCCTGTATCCTCAAAATGACCTAGAACTTCTGATTCTCCTGCCTCCCTTTCCAAGTGCTGGGATTGCAGGCATAAGCCATTATGTCTGGTGTTGTGGGATGCTGGGGCATGCTAGCAAAATGTTCTCTCTCTCTCTCTCTCTCTCTCTCTCTCTCTCTCTCTCTCTCTCTCTCTCTCTCTCTCTCTCAACTAAGCAGCACCCTTAGCCTAAGAGTTGTTTTTCCCCAGCACCATAGCACATACCCACACTCCCAACTCCACAGAAGGTTGAGAGCCTAGGAGTTCAAGGAGAGATCAGGCAACATAGTAAGACACACACACACACACACACACACACACACACACACACACACACAAAAAAAAGTCAAGAACAAAAAGGGAGCAAAGGCAGGGGTTTAGAATATACAGTAGAGCCATTGACTTCGTCCCAGCAAAACCTCTGCCAAGCCTGGTGACTCACACATGTGAGCCCAGCATCCAGTAGCTGAAGCAAAAAGATCCGGCTCAAGACCAGCCTGGGCTACATGGCGAGTTCCAAGCCAGCCTGAGCTATACAGTTAGAAAACATTCTGAGGCCAGCAAAATGGCTGTGTGGGTAAAGCTGCCTGCCATGGAGGCTGACAGGCCTAGTCAATCCCCCTAGGTGTCATACTGTGGAGTCCCGGCTGGCCTTACAGCTTGCTATGTAGACCAGGCTGGCAGAGTTCACAGAGATAGATCCCCCTGCCTCTGTCCCCTGCGTGCACCACCACACTCAGCTGAAAGCATCTCTTTTAATCCTTGCAGCCTGTGAATTTTCAACATTTCATTGCTCATTGCCTGTGTTCGGGTGAGCGACCTGTGGGTTAATATGTTGGTGCTGGGTGGGTACATATGTGTGCACAGGCACGTCAGCCTTGGGTGCTTCAAGGCTAGAGGACCGCTTTCTGGGGTTGGTTCTTTCCTTCCATGCTTCTGAGGCAGTGTCTCTGTAACGATTTCTGCCCTGCTTGGCTTACAGAAGTCCCATCCGATCCTCCTGTCTCTACCCCCAGTCTTACCATAGAGCTGGGTCTGTGACTGCAGAGACAGTCACTGTATTTGATGTTTTCTGTTTGTTTTTTTACAAGTTTTAGGAATTGCGCTCAGATCATCTAGGCTGCTCAATGGGTTCTTTTATCCGTGAGCTATCGCTCTGAGCCCTGGCCTCAGAAGTTACTAGATTATCGTCCACAGAGATGTTCACTGGTACACTCAGGGTCCCATAGCTGCAGGCAGCAGAGCCCGGGCACATGCTCCATGGTGAAAGATAAACACAAGCTGAACCTCAATTTTCTCTCCTCTCACTCATCAGTGGTCAGATGTCAGAGGACACTTCCCTGGGTCAGAGTCTCACTGCTACAGGAACACCAGCGACTTAGGGTCCTCAGCAAGAGGTTACAGGAGCTGGGCATCTAGAGCCTGAGTCTGCAGTGCGTGAGTTCCTTCCGTCAACACAGCAGAGGACAAGCTAGACCTCAGGCTTCTCCAAAGACTCCTTCCCTTGAGAAAAGAAGTTTCCCTGATAGACGGAAAAAGTGGGGGTGGGGTAATACACTATTGATATATTAATGACACCAGAAACCTTTTAATATTCATCTTATTTATTCTTAGCCCAGTCTGGCTGCACCGCAGCTAACGGTTTGTTGTTAATGAGATTGAGAACATTTTAAATCAACTTAATTGACATTTTTATGGTGTTCAGCAGGCCTGAGACACTGGATTTTCAGCCGGGAAGCTGCATAAGATCTAGGGGTTTGAACGGGACATGGAGACCTCTGGACAAAGAGTGAAGTCACTGAGCAGGGCAGAGGTGAGCAGAGCTTCTTGGTTCCACTTGGGTCTCGGAATCTGGTGCCATAGAGACTCCCCTTTTCCAGTTTTTTTAACTTACGTATACGTGTGTATGGATGCCTGTGAAGGCCAGAAGAGGATGATGGATCCCCTGGAGCTGGAGTTTCCGGTGGCTGTGGGCTGCCCGACCTAGGTGCTGGGAACCAAATTTCGAGCCCCTGAAAAAGCAACAGGTGCTCTTTTTTTTTTTCTTTTTTCAGAGCTGGGAACCGAACCCAGGGCCTTGCGCTTGCTAGGCAAGCGCTCTACCACTGAGCTAAATCCCCAACCCCGCATCAGGTGCTCTTAAGGGCCAGGCTGCCTCTGCAGCTCCAGCGAATGCTTTTCGCCCTGACTCTGTTCCTATCACAGCTGCTGTGTGGCTAGGATCTGGGCCTGACACAGTGCCTCAGTTTCCCTGTCTGTAAGGTAAAGTTCCCTAGTCCTAGGGTTGTATGATAATAACACACGTGACGAGCTCAGATCTCCTCCTAGGGTCCTGCAACTATTAACCTTGTTGTTATTAAAATGAATTGTTTAAAGTCTCCACGTCTCGTTTAACTATTTGCCAAATATTCTAGAGGATGTCCTGGAGGTCTCCATCTGTGGGGCTCAGCAAAGACCACGTGACTTGCTTTGACCAGGAAAGGAACTGACACATGTCACTTCTCAGCCACAGTCACTTCTCAGCCTATTCAACACCCAACATTTCTTCAACGTCCTCTCCTCTGCATGCCATGGGGTTGGAGCTTTTCCTTTTAATGACTGGTCCATCTGCCCTATCCCAGAGTGACTATGACAAGGAGCAGAGAGCCACCACCAGCCTTCAATGGGCTGCAACACGAGGAACATCTGTTGGGGGTGGGGTTGTTACTGCATCAGGAGACAACCCTTAAGACTGCACAACGTTCCTTCTTAGTACATTCTCAGTCGTAACATCGTAAACAGATAAGGAGCGTCATAGCAGGGGATAAAGAGGGCTGTGAAGAATCCAAGGACAAAACCCCAGCCAGCCAGGAAAGGCTGCATGAGAGGGGCTTGAAAGCTCTTCTTCATTTGAACTTGGAGAAAGGTTACACCGCTGGGCACTGCCAGCACTTACTGACTGCTGGCCCTGGTCTCATCTAGTCCTCAAAACAGCAGTATAACATGGTGGTGATGAGAGTGGTGATGATGATTGTGGTTTTGGTGGTGGTGGTGACAGGATATCTTTATAAAAGTTAGCTAAAAACCACTGAACTGAGAATAGGACCCCCGTTGAAGGAATCAGAGAAAGAACTGGAAGAGCTTGAAGGGGCTCGTGACCCCTTATGAACAACAATGCCAAGCAACTAGAGCTTCCAGGGACTAAGCCACTACCCAAAGACTATACATGGACTGACCCTGGACTCTGACCTCATAGGTAGCAATGAATATCCTAGTAAGAGCACCAGTGGAAGGGGAAGCCCTTGGTCCTGCTAAGACTGAACCCCCAGTGAACGTGATTGTTGGGGGAGGGCAGCAATGGGGAGGGTGGGGAGGGGAACACCCATAAAAAAGGGGAGGGGGAGGGATTAGGGAGATGTTTGCCCGGAAACTGGGAAAGGGAATAACATTCGAAATGTAAATAAGAAATACTCAAGTTAATAAAAAATTAAATTTAATTTAAAAAAAAGTTAGCTAAGAAGAAAGGCAAAAGCAAAGAAAGGGAGAGAGGTCAGGGGAGTTTAATCTGTAATTGAGAGCAGCCATTGCTCATGAAATCCAGAGTGGGTTTGGGAATGCCTGTGCTTGGTCTATCACTGATGTGATAGGAAGGTCAGCCCTGTTCTGTCCTGACCCATCTCGGTCACAGAGCAGCCATGGCCCTCTCTCTTCTCCCATTCAATTCATGCCTAAGAAGTCCCAACTGTACTTCAGCTTGGAGTCTCTTCCTCCATGGAGATATCTAGCGTTGTTCCATCTCTAATAAGACTGCTTGCTCTCAGACACGCTCTCTCCAAATCTTTCTGTGCTAGAAGCTGCTGCCTGCCTGATATGACAAAGGTCTAATGACCTGGGCAGTGGCTGGGTCTCACTAGTTTCCTCCACATCCCAATATTACCAGAGGGGGTCAGGGGAGCCAGGATACTGACAAGACTCAGGAAGTCACAGAATCCACAAGCCCCTCCCCCACGATAACAGAGTAGTAAACAATGACCAGAAAGAGGCCCTCATCACAGAGCAGCTGGAAAGTTGTGTAGAGTTTCAGCGGTGCGCCTGCACCCGTGCTGGAGTGGGCCTTTTGGAGACCAAGGTGCTTCTGAGGTCCTCATGCACCTGTAAGTAACCCAAGTAAGTCCACTAGGTCACCGAGCTGGACTTGACTGGAATTGTTTCTTTGGGCTGGAATCAGTATCATATCTGAGGTGAACAGACATTCATCACACAGCAGTCTGTGTCAGAGACCAGCGGAGAGAAACCATGGCTGGATTTTACATGATTTAGAACCATTAGCAGGTAGTTCTAAGAATTAGCATTCTTGGGCTTCTAGCAAGTGCAAAGAGCTAGGTTAACCATATCCAAGTTTGTAAGCTTTCTGGAACACAGGCTCCGTGTGTGTGTGTGTGTGTGTGTGTGTGTGTGTGTGTGTGTGTGTGTGTGTGTTCTAGGGAAGCCCGTGAGAGCTAAGCTGTTCGCAGAGAACCTCAGCTTCTCGGTGTCCTCTGAACAACCTGCTTTTCTGCTTAACTCGCCCACCAGTTCATCTTCACCATCTTTCAGACACACACACAGTTCACAACTGGGAATCCTCATTGTCAAGGCCAGAGCGCTCAAATCCCAAACCCGTCTCTGGTCTCAACTGAATCATTTTTCATTAAAAAAAAGAGAGAGAGAGAGAGAGAGCCTGCTTTACATAATGTTTGCCTCACCACAGCTCCAGCGTCCGCCAATTATTTGAATAGTAAGCTCTCTGCACATAATCCGTTAGTTTTTAAAACACTTTGTTCCAACTAATCCTTGATTGCTTCCCACCTCCTGTGCAGAGGAGAACCACATGGCTGAGAGTGGACTGTAAGGGGAAACCCTCCACCTCCTCGCTCTTTAGGACAAATCAAGTATTCCTTTCCAGGTTTGAGTGCTTATTGTGCGGCTGACATAGTTCTGATTTCCCCTTTCAACTACGGGATATGACAGTTAACTTTGATTGTCAGGTTGATTGACTTAGGTAACGTCTCAGAGATTAGGGAAGCCATTTCTAGGGTGTTTGCCAGAGTCTTTTAGGGAAGAGTAACTAAGGCGACCTTCCCTGAGGTGTGTGGGTATGTCCCACTATTGGGAACCCAAGGGTAGAGGAAAACTGCGTATCTCTCCCTCTCCCTCTCCCACTCCCTCTCCCTCTCCCCCTCTCTCCCTCTCCCTCTCCTCCCTCTCCTCCCTCTCTCTCTCTCCCTCTCTCCCTCCTCCTCCCACTCCCCCTGCCTCTCTCTTTTTCCCTCTCTCATGCTCTGTCTTCCTGCTCCACTCTATTACACTCTGCCCCCACCATGATGGGCTGAAGTCCTCTGAGGTCTTGGGTAATACAAGTCTTTCCTTTCTAAATGGTTTGTGTTCTCGGGTCTGTTTCCAGTGTCAAAAAGCCTGACCAGGGCTGACAGAATGACCCCATGCAGATCGTCAGCTCCGTGCCAGAACTGTATACATAACACCTATGGCCAGACAGTCCGTGTGCATATCTAGAGCCTTCCTCTTTGAAAGGTATAATGTGTCACGTGGCTCTCTTTCCTCCCTCTCCAGCCCCAACAACACATTTTCTTTAAGACAAGGGCTCATTCTGTGAACTCAAAATCCCCCTGCCTCTGCTCCTGAGTGCTGAGATTACAGGCATGTGTCACTGTGCCTGGCTCTATCTGTTCTATCTCGGAGCTGACACTTTAGATCAGTCCTGTAGGAACATCACGCAGGATTTGCCGTTTGCTGACTGGCTCCTCTCGCTTCGCATCCTGTCCTCAAGGCTCACCCATGCTGTAGCATGAAGGAAACGTCTTCACAGCATTCCACTGTGCTCTCGGCCATGCTTTCTTTATCCACTCACCCCTCAGTGGACATTAGGTTTCTACCACCTTTTGTTTTTTACCACTGGGAACAAACCTGCAAAGAACACTGGTATAAAAATCTTCCTCTGAGAGCTGTATTTGGCTCTTTTGATTTTTTTTTATTTATTATTACTCTGTGTGTGAGAGACAGGGGAGGGATATTGCAGGTGTATCAGAGGACAGCTTTCATGAATCCATTCTCTCCTTCCACAGTGGGGTCCACAGGCAGAACTCCTACTGTAGCTCCACTCACTCCTGTTCATCAGCCAAGGTTGTTTAGGGCATTTACGTGGAGGGGAGATTGCTACCGCAGCTGGTCACTTATGACTAATTCTTGAGGAATCTCTACCCTGTTTTTGATAGCACTTGAATCATTTTACAATCCTGCCCACAATGCTCCAGGGTTTTTGATTCTCCCACATCCCTCTTGTGACTGCTTTTTTTTTCCCTTCCAGTTTTGTTGTTTTTCCCTTTTACTTTGTTTTGTTTTTCATTCTGTTTTTGTTTTTAAGAGGGAAACTCATTGTGTTATCAAGGCTGGCTTCAAGTTCATGATTCTCCTGCCTCAGTATCCCAAGTGTTGATAGATGATAAAGAGAAATGAGAAAGAGATAAATAGATAGACTGATCGATTGATGGATGGATGGATGGATATATGATAGATAGATAGATAGATAGATAGATAGATAGATAGATAGATAGATATGATATATGGTAGATAGATAACATCTAGACAATAGACGGACAGATAGATAGGCAGATAAACAGTGATAAATAGGTAGATGATAGATATAAGTGGCTAGTTATACAGTCAGATAAACAAAGATATGCATGCTATCCTAATATACATGAGGTGATAATGTGGATTTGATTCTAATTTCTTTAGTGACTAGTAACATTGACTAACTTATCAAATACTGTTAACTATTTAAATAATTTTCTTTGATAAATGTCTAGTCTAGTCTTTTGTCTGTTTTTAAAATCAGATTACTGGGGAGTTTATAATTTTTAAGTTGTAATATTTTTAGTGGTTATACTTACTACTTCCTTATCAAATGCATCCATTCCCCCAGTGACCCGGGGAGATTTGTCTCAGTACCTCCCAAAGGTCCCCAAGTCTGCAGATGCTCAAGTGCCTTATGTAAGGTGACATGTTACCTGGGAATACCACTCAGCTGGTAGAATGCTTGTAGCAAGCACAAAGTGCTGGATTTGATCTCCCAGAATAGCTTAAACCAGGCAGATTGGTGCATGTCTATAATCTCAGCGCTACGGAGGTGGAGGCAGGAAGATCAGGAGTTCAAGGCCATCCTCAGCGACGTGGTAAGTTCAAGGCTGAGGCCAGCCTGAGCCACATGAGATCTTATCAAGTACATAAATAATAAAATGACATTTATTTGCTTATTATAATGTGCTCATCTTTCCACATACTTTAATAATCTCTAGGTTACTTTTAATTCAAACGAAACATAAATAGTTGTATTGTTTATAGAATAGTTACAAAAAAAAATCCACACATCCCCGATTTTCAACCCAAGGTTTATTGAGTTCACTCTGTGGGACCAGAGAATGCAAAGGACTGATAACGTGGCTTCACAAATATTTTCCCTCATGATGCAGATTGCCCAGTCTTTCTGTTGACTGCTTCTTTGCTGAATCTAATTCTCCATGTCTATGAGTTCCTTTCATTCTCATCCGAATTCAGGATGCAGGGAGATTCACACAGTGTGATGGTTAGCTTTTTGTCAGGTTGACACAAGGTAAAGTCATCTGAGAAAGAGAAACCTCAGTTGAGAAAATGCCCCCATCCGACTGGCCTACGAGCATACCTTGGTTAATGGTTGACAGGGGGAGGGCCCACCTCCGTGTGGGCTCTGCTGCCCCTGGCCAGATGGTCCTGGATTCTGTAAGAGAGCAGAGAAAGCAAGTTACTGAGCCACACTCCCCCATGGCATCTGCTTCAGTTCTTGCCTTGACTTCCCTGGGTCAACCGGGTCAAGCTGAAAGACGAAATAAACCCTCTCCTGGTTGATTTTGATCATGGTGTTTATCACAGCAATAGGAAGCAAATGTTCTAGATGGGGAAACTGAGGTCTGGGGTTCTGCATGCCCAGGGCTGCAGAACCTGCAGCACGAGAGTCAGGACACACACTTGCAACTTCTAGAAAAGTCCTGTCATTCTGGAGAGATGGCCATCCTTAGCCCCTAGATGCTGAGAGATTCCCACAGGACAGCCATGCCTGTAGCATGTGCATGGGTGCCTGGGTGCTGAGTCCACCTGCCTCCGTCATGTCCACCATGCCCTCACGCCTTGTTCCTTCCCACCTTGTTTCCTCTCTAGGGCTAACTTGTATCAAAACAGGAGACAGCAGGTGCCCCCTCTCTCCTCCAGAACCTGACACAAACAAGCACTGCTCCTTTTCCTGTGAGTCTAGGACAAGGCTCAGAATCAATCTTTCTTTCCTCACTCCTTCCTTTCTTTCATCCTTTCTTCTTCCTTCCTCCTTCTTTCTTCCCTTCTTTGAAGTGGTGAGCACTGGATCCAGTGCCTGGCACACGTTAGGCAAGAGCTCTGCCTCTCAGTTTTCCCCAGCCCTCTTTCACATTTTTACTTTGATATAAAGTCTCACCAGGTTGCAGGCTACTCTTGGAATCACCTCATAGCCCGGGCATACATAACTTGCAATCCTCCTGCTTCAACCTTCCTGATAGCCAGAGAGACAGACCTGCTGCAGGTCTAGCTTCCTCTTTCCTGACACACTGCTCTAAGCAGTTTCTGTCAATCATCCATGTGGGATGAAATTCCTTGCTGTCCCCAGACTAGGTGGCGAGGATTTCCAGACTCTCTTGCATCTCTTGGATAACGTTAAAATGCCAAGCACAACTGCAAGAACCAACATTAACCACCGTGCTTCACGCGAGTGAAGTTCAGTGGGGCGTTCCCTCCTTTATCTTACAAGGGAATGTTTAGCATACTCACCTCTTAGATGAGGAAAGGAAAGCACAGACTCTTCCAAGGATGTGGGAAAGACTGTGCTGCAGCTAACGATGGCTCCAAGTTAGAGCTTGGCTGGCTAACCACCCCAGGCCATGCCAGTCCTGCCCCATCTGCACCCCAAGATCTCTTACGTCCATGCATTAGTATACGCATCAGTAAGTGCACAGCCAGCATCTCAGAAGAACGGGCAAAGCATGGAGACGCTAACATACCACAGACTAGAGGGTAGATGGGCTAAACAAGACCACTGGTCCAGACCCTCAAGGGGAGGGGCTGGGGATCTGGTTCTGACTCAGACTCCACTCCCGGAGCCTGCGGGAAGAACTGCATCCCTGCCTCTCAGCCTCCGAGCCAAGCCATCCAAGACTATAATTATCCCACATACCCCACCCACGGCCCTGCTTGTCTTAGGAACCATGGCTCACAAGCCTGGGGGCTCCCAAAGCAAGGGGGTGGCTGGGGGCTGGGCAGAAATAGGGCCTCACAGAAATGGGGCCTCAGGGGTTCTCTTAGTCACAGAGCTGGAGAACTGAGGGGGAGCAGACTACAGTCATGGCGGGGGTGGGGGAGAGGAGCTACGGGTCCAGGATTCTCCCTGGAAGCTCCTGTCTTGTTGTAGGTGGGCAGTCTCGTATGTGTATGCTGCAGAGCATCAGGGGACAGAGGGTCTGTCTCTGAGGTACCATGAGTAGTACTGAAAGCTTCGACTTTTGGATACTTCTCCTGGCCTCAGTTTCTCCACCCTGAAAGTGACTACACTGAAGTTTGAGGCTGGAAGTAAGTTCCTGGTGGGTCCAAGCACTGCAGTGTTTCCTTCCAAGGAGTGTGCCGGTTACAGGTGGCTCCAACAGTACTAGTTCCCTTATCACTTCACAGCCTATGACAGTCACTTGTGACCATAGCCCCTTCTTGGTCCCTGTGGCTAACAGTACTGCCTGGTGCATCACTGAATCAGAGCAGACACCTCAACATCAGCATAACAGCTGGGGGTGGGGCACATGGGTCAGCTGGCACAGCGCTTGCCTAGTATGCCTGACACCTGGGCTCCATCCTCAGCACTGCATAAACCAGGCATGGACCCACATGCCTAAAATTCCAGAACTCAGAAAGTAATAGCAGGAGAATCCGGAGTTCAAAGTCATGCTCGGCCACACAGTAAGACCAGCCTATACTGCATAGGACCCAGCCTCAAAAAGAGAAGCAAGGGAGGGGAAGGGAGAGGGAAGGGAAAATAAGGGAAAAGAAAGGAAAACAAACCATTTGACCCTTGTTCCTGACCACCCTGAAGACAGTGCCCCATAAACACTAGAAGGCAATCTCGTGAGCTTCACAATCGAATAACCTGAGTTCCAACCCTGCTCCCACACCCTGTGCTTTGGGGAAACATCCACTGCTCTAATTCCAGGCTCCCTCGTCTGTCCGGTGGGGATGGAGTCGCTCAGAGCGACAACTCTGTTACAACTGTTACTTTGATTGCCATTTTCCTAAGCCTTAAAGCTGGCACTTCCTCCATACCAAGCGGGTCAGTAAGATGCCCAAGTACCAGTCTTCACTACAAGAAGAAGCTGGAGGTGGCCCCTTGCAGGAAGCACACACAGAGTGGCCAAAGCTTGAAGCCCAGTTCTAGAAAATGGTGCACCTGGGCCTCCATTTACCTGTGTGTTAGGAGAACCTAGCACAGAGAATAGCTCTAAGAACCAACAAGGCCGGGTGAGTACCTCACACAGGCCCAACTTTCCAGCAAAGAGATATCAGCTGCTGCTCTGATAAAGGGGACTGGGGCAGGGTTAGAAGTTGGGCAGGTACCTCAATAAGTAAAGGGCTAGCCTTGCAAACCCGAGGGCCAGAGCTCAATCCCCAATACCCACATAAAAACCTCAGAGTGGTAGTGTGGATGGGGAGGTGGAGGCAGGATCCTTGCAGCTCCCTGGCCAGCCAGTCTAGCTTGACTTGATTGATAAGCCCAGGTCGGAGTGGGAGAGCCTCTGTCAAAAGAATAAGGTGGGGAGCTCATGAGGAAGGACTGTCAAGGTTGACCTCCACACACAGTGAACACAGTAGCATACTGTGCATGCATGCATGCACACACACACATACACACACACACACACACACACACACACACACACACACCACATACATACACAGAGGGTATTCAATTTTGGATCACCTAATGCAGTAAATAATCTAGCCATGTCTAGGGCTCCCAAGTGGTGCAGTCTATAAGCACAGAGTTAGGATCAAGGGTGAGAAAGTGAGGGAAGGAGAAAGGTCTCCCGAGAGCATCATCGAGCCCGAAAGGAACCTGGTGGGTCAGGCTGCCAAGAGTCTGTAGCTTCCTGAGTATTTCCCTCTGGCCGTGGGCAGCTGCTTTGCACCTCCTTTTAGCCTCACAGGGGAGGAAGCAGGGAGAGAGCGAAGCGAGGCAGATAGATTCACAGACATGAAAGGAACACTTCTGAGTTCAGGGAAGCCGTGAACTGTGAGGTTAGGCTCTGCGGCTCCAATCGTTCTGTCTATAAACCCAAGCCCTTGACCACTCTCACTTCCCTTGGCCTTCCCTGTTGGCTGCAGGTGCGGAGTCAGGAAGCACCATAGCCATGGTTCCTGCTCAGCCCTCCTGTCCTTCTCCATTTCTCCCGGGAAAGTTCCCAGAACTGTGGGATCCCATTTTGAGTCTCCTCTCCCAGGGCAGTTTGGGATTGCAGAGTTCCTGCAACCTCCATTCATCAATGGATAAGAGCTGGACATCCCTCCCATGGAGGGACCAATAGGAGCCTGTTCTGATCTTCATGGTCTCCAGAAGCACAAAGAGGCAGCTGTAGCACTTTTTAACATGGGTCCCTCCTCGTTTTGAGACCCACTCTACCTGCTGCACCTCTCACTAGGCCATGTGCCTAGTGACACCCCCTCCCCATCTCAGTTCCTCACCCAGAATGTCATCTTCGACCTTCCGGACACCTTGACCCTATCTCTCCCACTCTGGTAACACAATCTGTGCATCGGCCCACCCAGTTTCACATCCCAAAGTGATACAAGATGTGTAGACCTGTACGGTCTCTAGTCACAAGGGGCTGGGAGCCCTGCACCTCACCCACTCCCCACACCCCATTTTTATTACTGCAAAGCAGGTGCATGGGTTCAAGAAATGTCTACATTGACATTTTACATTTCTAGACAGTAATATAAGCCTTTATAGGAAAACCCAGACTTGAGAACTCAGACACCTAGATTGCTTACTGATTTTTGTTTATTTTGAGACAGTTTCACAAAGCCCCTGCTGACATCGACCCCACGTTAAAGACTAGAATGACCTTGAACTTCTGATCCTCCTGCCTGCCACTTTACCTGGTTTATGCAGTGCCGGGATGCAGGGCTTTGGGTGTGCTAGGCAAGCTCTCTGACAACTGAACCACATTCCCAGCCCAAGATACCTAGAATGTAAGTATTCCCTGTAGACTCAATAAAAAACAGTTCCACAAATGATACTATCATTCAATATGGAGATCTGCAGCCATTCAATGTGGTTCTCTATGGCCATTCAATGTGGTGATCTACAGCCATTCAATGTGGTGCTCTACAGCCATTCAATATGGAGATCTGCAGTCTTTCAATGTGGTGCTCTATAGCCATTCAATATAGTGATCTGCAGTCATTCAGTATGGTGATCTGCAGCCATTCGATATGGTACTCTACAGTTTCTTCCACACTAACATGAGGACCTGAGTTGGCTCCATAGTATCCCCATACAATTTGAACATGGCGGCAAACTGCTCAAATCCCAGTTCTGGGAGGTGGAGACAGGAGGACTCCTGGAGTGTGCTGGCCAAGAATTCTAGCCCTTATGGCAAATTCTAAATTGAGTGAAACCTTGTTTTTTAAAAAAAACTTAGTTAATTAATTAAGTAAGATGTTGGGGTGATTGCTTAGCAGTTAAGAGCACCTGTTATTCTTGCAGAAGATGCAGCTGCCATTCCCAAGACTCATGGGACAACTCACAACTGTCTGGAGCTTTAGTTCCAGGGGAAACTGGCACTCTCTTCTGGACTGTCAGCACTGCACACACACACACACACACACACACACACACACACACTGCACACACAAATGCATATGCAAGCTGTCCTCGTTAGGGTTTCTATTGCTGCAATAAAACCATCATAACTGAAAGCCTCTTGGAGAGTAAAGGGTCTATTTGACTTACACTTCCACACCACAGCACATAACTGAAAGAAGTCAGGGCAGGAAGTCAAACAGGGCAGGAGTCTGGAGGGAGGCGCTGGTGCAGAGGCCATGGAGGGCTGCTGCTTACTGGCTTGCTCCTCACAGCTTGCTTAGCCTGTTTTCTTATAGAACGGGGCACCACCAGCCCAGGGGTGGTCCCACACACAATGGCCTGGGCCCTCCCCCATCAATCACTAATTCAGACAATGTCCTGTAGGGTTGCCTACAGCCCAGTATGGAGGTATTTTCTCAGTTGGCGTTCCCTCCTCTCAGATGACTCTAGCTGCCAAGCTGACATAAAACTACCCAACACACGTTGATCCCTTGTCAATTTGACACACAAACATTTCGCTGTTAAGCCATAACCAATCCTTTCCTGTTTGTTGCCAAGATCACACATTAATATGAATATAATATTAAATATTCCAAGCTTTAAAACACCCACGGTCTTTAAAAATTCAAACATTTAAGTTAAAAGCTCCCTTAGAAAATCCAAAGTCTCTCAACTGTGGGCTCCTATAAAATAAAAGATAAGTCAAATACCTCAAGAAAGAAAAACCAGGGCACAACTGCAATCAGATCAAAGCAAAACTCCAACTGGGGGTGGGGGCGAACCTCAGTGTCCAAAGTTTGGGATTCGCAGTGTCAAAGCTTGGGACACCGCTCCTGCAAAAAGCCTGCCTGGGTCACTTTTCCAGCTCCACCTATCCATCCTCAAAGGAAGTCAGGACAGGAACTCACACAGGACAGGAACCTGGAGGCAGGAGCTGATGCAGAGGCCATGGAGGGTGCTGCTTACTGGCTTGCTCCCCATGGCTTGCTTGCTCTGTTTTCTTACAGAACCCAGGACCACCAGCCCAGCGATGGCGCCATCCACAATGCTGGGCCCTCCCATATCAACCACTAATTAAGAAAATGCCAAGATGGAGTGGCATTCTCTAACTGAAGCTGAGACTGCAAGACAATGATGCAGTGGGCAGGGGGAAGGGCTGTCTAGTCAGAGGCCCAGAGGGAGGAAAGGCCTGGCAAGTTGGGAGAATTGGCCAGAGGCTGCTGTGGCTGGAAGATGGCTGGCATGGCAGAGAGGAGAGTGAGGGCTGGTGAGGTTGGGGCAACGGGAGGGCATCATGCAAAGCCCTGACACTATCCAAGGAGTTTGGATCTGACTCCTGCCAGGTGACTGCATTTCCCAAAGCAGAGCCTGGGACGAGAATTTGGGTGTGGGTGATGATTTGGGAGGTGATTTCGAGGAGAGCAAAGGAAAAGAAATGTGTTGAGGTGGTTCATTATTGGCACCACCACAGTGGGTTGGGGACAGGCAATGCTGCTAGGACTTCCCCAGAGATGTTCAGGAAACTTCCTAGAATCTCCCACTCCAAGGAGGAAGCCACAGCACATTTATCTGTTCCTCCCTTTCCTACTGAATGCTGATCACTCCCTGGATGGCTACCCTGTCATTTCCAGACTTGCATAGGCTGATCAAGTTCAAGCTACACCCAAGAATGAGTGGGGAGCCTCTGACCGTCTTCAGGCAAAACAGGCCCATCTGATTTGAAAATTAGGTGAAATATGCAACTCATTACTACTCAAAGTACAGAGAACAAGCAACTGTGGCTGTTGCTTATATCTATATAATGATTATGTCTATATAATCTGTATAATACCCACCACCGCCACCACCCCAAGGCCCAGAGAGCATCCTGAGAGAGGGAGCAGGAAGAATGAAATTGCTGGAAGATGGGGGACTGCGAAATGTCTTCTGGACAGCACATGTGGCTGCTGCACTCATGAACTCACAGCAGCCATGTTGACCTGAACAAGATCTGCACAAGTCAAGCCTGTCAAAAAGTCCAGCATGGATGGGGGAGGGGCCCCGAGACCCCACTCCTAGTTGGAGGCTGACAGGGAAAGATACAGTCAGTTCTCTTTGAACTGTTGCCATTGGTCGGCTCCCCATGACCCAGCAGATGACCCCCATATCTGTGCTCTGTGCACACATCAGAGGCACTAAACGGAGTCAGTGGGTTATTTTTCAAAAGCTGTAGATGGCATCTGCTCAGCTGTGCATGCACGGGGAATAACGATCTTCCATCCTCCAATTCCAGGACCTGAGTGCTCCCCAGCAAGGCTTCCCTAGGAGATCCTTCACCCATTCATTTCAGTTCATCCTAGAGATGAACCTCAGGCACCATGCAAGATGCATACAGGGATGATGGTGTGGAGCGGGCACTTCAGGGGGCCAAAAGAAGATTGGGTCTCCATCCAGACAGTATGTTCAAAGTTTTGGGGGACAAGTACCCCTGTTTCTGTACCTGAGTATGGTCTGGGGCTTCTGTCCTCAACAGAGCTGAATCTGTTCTGGTGAGCTGTGTTGGAAGGGTTCTGACGGTTGTATCTATGCAGATGTCGACCTGTCTTCTGAATGTCCAAGACCTCTCAGTAACACAGAAGGCAGTTCTACAAGAAGCCTGAGGGGCTATATGACCCATCTCTCTCTCTCTCTCTCTCTCTCTCTCTCTCTCTCTATCTATCTATCTATCTATCTATCTATCTCTATCTATCTCTGTGTGTGTGTGTGTCTGTGTGTGTGTGTGTGTGTGTGTGTGTGTCTGTGTGTGTGTCTGTGTGTGTGTGTGTAGACAGGCCGCATATCAGTATCCAGTGTCTTTCCATATTTTTTTAAGACAGGGTCTCTCACTGAACCTGTAACTTCACAATTCATTTCTTCTAGACCAGCTGTCCAACAAGCCTCCAGGCTTCCATACTGGTTGGTTTTGTGTATATCAACTTGACACAAGCTAGAGTCATCAGAGAGGAAGGAGCCTCTGTTGAGGAAATGAGTCCATGAAATCCTATTGTAAGGCATTTTCTCAACTAGTGTTCAATGGGGAGAGCCCAGCCCACTGTGGGTGGTGTCATCCCTAGGCTGGTGGTTCCAAGTTCTATAACAGGCTGAGCAAGCCATGGGAAGCAAGCCAGCAAGCAGCACCCCACCATGGCCTTTGCTTGAGTTCCTAGCTACATCAGGCTCCCATCTCTATCCCCTCAGAGTCGAGGTCACAGGTGAATGTTGCTTTTACATTGGTCTTGGGGATCTGACTTCAGATCCTCATGCTTGCCTGACTTACAAACTGAGCCTTCCCCCCATCCCCCCACCCTCCTTTTTAAAAGATATGGCCTCGTTTATCCCAGACTGGCTTCAAACTCATCAGGTAGTCAAGAATGAATTTAAACTTCTGATCTTCCTGCTTCTACATCCTGAGTGCCTGGATTACAAATGTGTGGTACCACAACTGAATGCCACTAATCTTACAGCTTCCGAAAGTCTCTTATAGTGTATGACGTCACCCTGTAGCCCTGGACACGGAGGTTCAGGGCATCACACTCCTTGGCAAAGGTCTCACCAACAGGAAGCAATGGAATGGGTACCATACCAGCCCCACTGCCTATCCTGAAGCTGCAGCAAGATGGCCTTGTCCCAGTCTGTGTCTCTATGGGTCACCTCTCACCTCTAGCCTAAAGGCAGCTCCTGAGAGCCCTGTGGCCCTGAGTCTTGACTTTCTACCCTGCAGGTGTTTGCCTCCTCCATATGCGTTGCTGAGCCGCCAGGAAGGCTAATTATAAATGTCTGGTATTTATAGTGAGTTTCTCCACCCAAGGCTTCCAGCACCTCAGGGAACTATTTTCAGACTCCTCCAGCACTTTGGGAAGAAAGGCAGAGCCTCCCAGAGGAAGCTGGGGTGAAGAGATATGGCACATGGCGATGTCTCTGGACTGAGGACTCCCCAGTCAAGGAGCCCATGGCTGGATCTGATGGGACTGCTGTCGGGGAGAGATGAGGAAAGGAGAGTGCATGCGCCCACACACCTGGACGCTGTGGAGTTGGTCCCTTTCCCTCTGCCTCTAAGAACCTCTGTAAAGTGGAGCTGGAAGGCTAAGCCCATTTCCTTTGTTTTATTTTGTTTTTGCTGTTGTTGTTGTTGTTGTTGTTGTTGTTGTTTGTTTTGTTTTTTGTTTCTTTATTTTTTGTTTGTTTTTTGGGTTTTTTTGTAGGAAAAAGGTAGGCAGGCAGTGATTGTATTGCTGACCTAAGAAGGATCCTATTTCAACCAGAATGAACAAGACCAGAAAGTGTGGGTGGGGGACTTTGACAGATGAGGAGACAGCTCAGTTGGTAAAATGCTTCCCTGAGTTCAGTCCCCAGAACCCACGTTTGAATAAAAAGCGAAATGTGGTGATACACACTTATAATCCCAGCCCTGGTGGGGAAAGGAGGGGGTGGAGCAGAGTCAGGCAGATCCTGGCACTCCACAGTGACAGGAGCTTGTACCTAAAGACTCATCACCTCGCATCCCCACAGGAAGGAAAGAGAAGAAAACAATCAGGCTGGCCGTGAGCCACAGAGGAACTAACGTAAGACCCACATGCCCAGTGGCCCACTTTCTCCAGCCAGGCCCCCATGCACTAGCGACTCCGTGTCTTCCCAAAGCTCACATAGCTGGAGCAAGGTCAAGGATTCAAACACACGAGACTATGAAAGACACTTCACACTCAAAATATGACATGACCCTCATGTCCCCAACCTGTGTCCTGATACAACCTCCAGGACATAGAAGTGGGTTCTGTTATCTAGAAAGGAGAATTAAGGTTTCGGGTAAATTTCATATTGATTGGGGGGAGGGTTCCTGAGACTGGTGGCCCATGTTGGCCTCCTGCCTGAGAAGAACAAGTGTGTGAACCACCAGGCCTGGCTAATTGACGAATGTGAAAATAGGAAAATGACCCTGGGTTATCTGGTTGAGGTTAGGCTAATCAGAAAAGTCTTTAAAATTGAAAGAAGGTAAAAGGTCAGTCTACTGGTGGGTTTGCCAACAAGGAAAGGGTCAAAAACCAAGGACTGCAGGCAGCCTCCAGGAGCTAAAGGGCGTGGGGAAGAAAAATGGACTGCCTCTGCCTCAAGTGTTGGGAGCCCAGCACTGGACACCTGGCCTACACTGTTTCTTAGCTCCTCTGAGTATGGAAGTTTGTTACAACATCACCAGTGAAGCCCACACACGTCACAGAAAAGCGTCTGGTCATCATGAATTTTGTCACCATGGGCCTGTGACGGGTTGAGAAGTTCTGGGTCAGCGTGACAACCTTTTCCTTACACAGCACTCCATTGCTCCTGACCTGTCTGACCTGGTGATCTACACTGACCAAGCAGGAAGGGAACCCCGGAAGCTTCCTCACAGTGTGGGAGCTATTTTCTACTTAGACAACGCTTGCAGCAAAGAGCAGCTGCACCTAGAGCCCACCCCCCCCACCCCATCCCCCACCCTTCACCCCCCCACCCCCCATCCACCACCCTTCACCCCCCCCCCTATGCCCCCACCCCTATCCACCACCCTTCACCCCCCACCCCTATCCTCTACCTTCACCCCCCCCCCCCCTACCCCCCACCCCTATCCTCACCCTTCATCCCCCACCCCTACCCCCTACCCCATTCACTCCCCCCCCCTTCACCCCCACCCTTCACCCCCCCCTCCCACCAAGAGACCTCTGTTCCTCTTCTCCTGGTGCCCTGACAGATTCAGCCCATGCCTGCCTGCTCCACTCCGCATGGTGCCAGGATATCTCAGGTCCAAGAGCTGGCTAAGGACAGGCAGAGGTAAAGGGAGAGCCAGTCTTCTCTGGTCTAGTTTTCCTTGACCAAGGAGGACAAGCTGGTCTGCAGCTGGGTTGGGGTCACAGAGAGGACACACACACACACACACACACACACACACACACACACACACACACACACACACACACACGTGTGTCACCCAAAAGGCTTTTACAACTCCTGATGCCCTGTCAGCTGCAATTAAGTCAGAGCGTCTAGGCTGAGCGGGGGCAACCAAGTTTTGTGATGTGTCCCTGGCGATTCCTGACACTGCTGGCAGTGAGATCCAAAGGGTCAGAGAACTCAGGAACCTACAGCATCAGAATCATCCAGGTGCCCACAGGGTGGAAGGAGCCGCAGCTTTACTGCAGATCTCTCGACTCAGACCTGCCTTTGAACAGGGCCCTGAGAGACCCCTCAACAGTGAAAGCATGGAAAAGTCAGACTGTCACTGAGAGGGTCCTCGTGGCAGGAGTACTTTGGCGGGTTGGGGCCTAGGTATGTGGCAGAGATCACAGCATGACACAGGCTGCCTCAGAGCAGGGACAAGAGACAGACAGGCAGACGATGGACAGACGGACAGACGGAGAGAATGAGAGAGCAGGCTGCAATGCAACTGGTGATGACCTGTTGCAGGCACTGAGTGGCTAAGGACGGACTGGGAGAGCTCCCGCCTTCTAAGAGCCACTAGACCAGGGAGATGGCTCAGCAGACAAAAGCTCTTGCCAAGCAAACCTGATAACCAGAGTTCAATCCTGGGAGCCCAGTCGGGTGCACAAATCTGCAACTCCAGCTCTCCTATAGTGAGGCAGGATAATGACCTGAAGTTCACAACAAAAATAAGAGAGACCTTCCCTCAAACAAGTAGAAGGCGAGAACGTCTGACTTACACACAAGCTCTGTGACTTGCATGTGTATGGGCGTTCATGCTGGGTAAGTAATCCCACCCCACCCTGCCCTGGGGGAGTGGGACACCTCTGAGACCAGGCATGGTAACACACAACTTTCATCAAAGCACTCCAGAGGCAAAGCCTGGAGGATTTCTGTGAGTTCCAGGCTAGCCTGATCTACACAGTGAGACCCTGTCTCAAAACCTAACAAACAATGAATACAGAAACCCTGGCTCAGAGTGTGTGTGGGGTGTGACTGCCATGGCCTAGCCAGGAGTTCCCTCAGCTCTGCCTCCCACTCCGTGGAAATCACATCCACATGGGTGGGCCTGGAACCCACTGGGGTCCAGGAATGGAGGGGCAGCCATCCACTCACTACCTACCATAGAAAGAGACTCACAGGACTGGAGTAAAAGGGTCTCTGAGGAAGAAGTAAATGGCACATGCAGTATACGGTGTGCTGGAAACAAAGCCCAGGGAAGCTAGTATCCCCTCGGGCTTCTCAGCACACGCCTGCGATCCCAGCACCAGGGAGGCTGAGGCAGGAACACCGAGAGTTTGAGGTTAGCCTCAGCTAGATAGCCAAGTTCAAGGCCATCTTAGGCTAGATGATACCTGTCTTTAAAACACCAAAATAAAACAAACAAACAACAAACAAACAAAACAACAACAACAAAAAAAAAACACCAAATACGTCACTCTTTTGCCTCTTTAAGGCTGCGTGCCTGGATCTTCCACTTGCAGATGACTGTGGGAGTGTATGTGGGTGCATGCATTCGTGTGTGTGTGTGCGTGCGTGCGTGTGTGTGTGTGTGTGTGTGTGTGTGTGTGTGTGTGTAAGACTATGACCTCTGCCAAGCAACCAGAGCTTCCAGGGACTAAGCCACTACCTAAAGACTATACATGGACTGACCCTGGACTCTGACCTCATAGGTAGCAATGAATATCCTAGTAAGAGCACCAGTGGAAGGGGAAGCCCTGGGTCCTGCTA
Organism: Rattus rattus; assembly: GCF_011064425.1. NCBI lineage: Eukaryota > Metazoa > Chordata > Mammalia > Rodentia > Muridae > Rattus > Rattus rattus. The sequence goes on along the minus strand of NC_046162.1, from coordinate 12,263,391 downwards.
AGACTGAACCCCCAGTGAACTAGACTGTCGGGGGGAGGGCGGCAATGGGGGGAGGGTGGGGAGGGGAACACCCATAAGGAAGGGGAGGGGTGAGGGGGATGTTTGCCCGGAAACCGGGAAAGGGAATAACACTCGAAATGTATATAAGAAATATTCAAGTTAATAAAAAAAAAAAAAAAGAAAAAGAAATATTCAAGTTAATAAAAAAAAAAAGAGTTGCTAACCATCAGGCAATCTCTTATTCTACCTTGACCAGTTGTGAGTGGATCTCTGTAGTAGTCTTCATCTACAAAAAGGGTAGAAGGAAAGGAAGCTTCTACTGTAAAGCTGAAGTTGGGAAGTTCACTAGTCTGCAGGTAGAATAATAAGTCATTAGGAAGCTGTTCAATGACACTTTGAGGTTTCTATATTGAGCTCTAGTTTGGATGACATATATACAGGTGAGAGTAGGATAGGGAAATCACCACTGTTATTGCATAAGATTTTTTATGTCCATTAATGCTTATTTTATAAAACTATAAGTCTCCATATATAATTTCTTTATTTATATATAATTTATTATGTATGTGAATAATTGTTATATCTTATTAATAAATTGATTTCTTTATTAAAAAAAAAAAAGACTATGACCTCATCAAGAGTTGACCCATCCTGGGTCAGGGAATTGCAAGCTTGACCACCTGCTTTCAGATCTGAGGAACGCAAGGAAAAGCTAGAGGCAGTGGAGCATTGTCTGTGTAGAGGGAGGGGATGGAGGCAGGCAGGGGAATGCCCTGGCTGCCTGGAGTATCCGGCACAACTGCCTCAAAAGCAAGGTGGAAGAGGAGACCAAAACACAGGGTGTCCTTTGATGTCCACACATGCACTGTGGCATGAACACACCCTCCCACACAAACAGATACACACACATACACAAGAATAAACCAATACACATATTCTTTAGATTAACCCATCCACTGTACTTAAATGTAACAGAGGGCTTCTTGGGTAAAGAGCACGTGATCAACAAGGGGCGGGGACTGGGCCAGGGAAGGATGGTGAACCAGTAGCAGAGGCTGCCTCATCCTGCCCCAGTGGGAGAGGGTGTGTCTAGTCCTGCAGAGACTCACGCACCAGGGTAGAGAATACCCAGGGGGGTCCCCCTCTCAGAGGTGAAGGGGAGGAGGGAGGAGTTCTGGGAAGGGGTGTAAATAAATAAATTAATTTTTTAAAAATAGAAATGTGTTATATATTTACAAAATGTCTTACTGAAACCCATTATTAAGTGTAATCAGTAAGTGCTACTGAAAACATTTTTAAAACGACAGAGGGCCAGTAAGATGGCTCCATGCGTAGAGGTGTTCGCTGCACAAGCCTAACGACCTGAGTTTCAATGCCAGAACCCATGGGAAAAAAGGAAAGAAAATGTCAGCTCCACAAAGTTGTCCTGTGACCCCATACATGTGCCTTGGCGTGTACACACATGCACACACACACCATGTGCACACACAACAACAGTAATAATTTAAAACCACAGAAGCATCAAGGGAGCAGGAAGATTGCAGGAAGTAAGTCGGCCTTGAATCTGCTGACATCTGACAGCAGGAGGAACCAGGAAAGCCAGAGCTTTGACAGGGAAGCCAGCAATTCTCAGGATTTTCAACAAGAATAAGGAATTCTCCGTTTACAAGGTTCTGTGCAGCAGGCCCTTTCCGATAGAGGCAGGCAGGCTATACTTAGAAGGGGATGCTTGGTGAGGAGCAGTCTGTTACTATAAATTCTCCTCCAAAAGTTAAACAAAACCTGCGCGTGCACACACACACACACACACACACACACACACACACACACACCCTATATATGCAAGAGAAACATCTGCACGTGACATCTAGTCTTTCCTAATTGGGAAAAAATATAAAATCACTACTGCCTTTCCCATTTTTGCTAATGTGGAGAATATGTAGGAAGCTATCTCATCTCCACAAGCTCGTTCTGATAGTGTCATCTACAGTTCTGAACAGCCTGCCTTCAGTCATCCAGCCAATCAAAATCAAGACAGAAGCAGTTCCAGGCTTCCTGAGGCTGTCATCCCAGAGCCCACTTCCCACGGTGTGAACCCGGGCCAGCAAATTAATCGTGTTTGGGTTTGAATTTGTCAGTTTACAGATTCCCTGAAGCAGGTGAGGTGGCCCTCACCTAACAGACTAGCACTCAGAAGGGTGGGGTAGGAAGATTCAGAGTTCAAGGCCAGGCCAGGATTATACTGTTTCCCAAAACAACATATACAAAAATACCCCACCCCATTCTCTCTCTCTCTCTCTCTCTCTCTCTCTCTCTCTCTCTCTCTCTGTCTCTCTCTCTCTCTCTCTCACACACACACACACACACACACACACACACACACACACTAGATATCTATAACCAATCTGATCACTTCCCCCCCCCCCACTGGCTGTGAGGGGCACAGTAAAGAAACAGCCAATGGCCACTCCCTAATTGGAAGTAGATGGTTTTTACTGTGATAAGAGAGCAGGGACATCCAGAGGCATCTGGAAGTGTCCAGAGCTGAGAGAAAAAGAAACAGTCTGGACGTGGCTAGGGCTAGAGAAGTGGGGTTTGGAAATCTATGTGGGTCATAAAGATGCTGAGTTCCTGGGAGGGTCGGGATGGGTGTAGCCGTGAGCTGGAGCAGACCCAGGAGTTTAGGGTGGAGGAAGAGCTGAGAAGTGCCGGGAGGCTAGTGTGGGCTTGAAGCGTTTAACGAGTGCATGTGTCCAGGGACTGAGGGACCCTGGAGGCCAGCATGGGCTTTGATATACAACCACAGAGATAGATAGATAGGTAGATAGGTAGATAGGTAGATAGATAGATAGATAGATAGATAGATAGATAGATAGATAGATAGATAGATAGATAGGTGGGTAGATGGATGGATGGATAGATGGATAGAGATAGATAGATAGATAGATAGATAGATAGATAGATAGATAGATAGATAGATAGATAGATAGATATGTAGATATATAGATATATATGGAGAGCCATGTGTCCCTCCTGCCAGAGGCAAGGGAAATGACTCCTTTTGATAGACACATCTTGTTTCTCAAGTTCCTAAGGACAGTGGCTTCTATGTTAGGGTTTCTATTGCTGTGAAGAGACACCATGACCACAGCAACTCTTACGAAGGAAAACATTTACCTGGGGCTAGCTTACAGTTTCAGAGGTTCAGTCCATTATCATCATAGCGGGAAGCACAGCAGCATGCAGGCAGACGTGGTTGATCCAAAGGCCGCAGGAAACTGCGTGCCTCACCGGGAGTAGCTTGAGCATAAGAGACTTCAAAGCCTGCTCCCACAGAAACACATTTCCTCCCAGGTCACACCTCCCAATAATGCCACTCCTTATGGGGGCACATGAATCTTTGGGGACCACACCTATCAAAATCACCACAGCTGTTTTATCTAATTGCCAGAAATCATGGTATAGTACACATTGAGCTCATTTCTGGGCGTATGCGCTCCCTTCAGATCTAATACGGCAGACCTTGGAAATTAGCAGCTGACTGCTACAGGGCTGAGAGAAACCACGGGGCCCAACAGGTTCATGACTCCTGATCCACCACTGCCTTCACACCCAGGGGCTCTCTCAAGAAAAGAGCAGTTTAAGTTGCAAAGGATGAGAGGGTCTGGAGAAACGGTTTACCTGTCTTGGCACAGAAACCCAAGGCATCAGATTCTAGCCCTGGCATTCAGGCCCATTAAGGGATGCACTGGTTCCAAGATTGACAGGTGGGCATGGAAGGAAACACATATCCTTTCCTGTCGCAACCTGGCTGAGTCTGAGGAAGGTACCGGAAGATCTGGATGCAGCAGGGAGGTTAGCTAATCTTACCAACTTTGCTTGAGTTTCCTCTTTGGTGGGAGACTGGTATTAGCTTAAAAGTTAATTACCATCAAGAAACGAATCACAAAGCTGATATGCGCATTACAAACAAATTAAGTTCTTAAAATAGGTGCACACCACTTGGAACAACGATTCTCAAGCCTAAGGGTGCATAAGAATAATTGCAGAAGGTGAGCTATAACCGTGTGATTTACGTGAGCGCAAACCGAGATATCAACCTGATAGGAAAGAGAGGCATGATTGACTTAGCATTCTGTAAACAACAAGCTAAGCGGAATGATCTGGGGGGCAGCCCCCTGTGGTATGAGGGGGTGGCCCCAGAGAATACAAGACTCCCCAAAGACGCAGAAGCAGCTGGGGTTGAGGAAATCAGGGCAAAGGGAGGGGCTGCCCAGCCCGGAAATCTCATCAAAGCTAGCAGCAACCCAATCCTCAAAAATGGTTAATTCAAAGGTGTATGGGGGAAGAGGTTTCCACTTCCAGCAGAAAGCTGGAAATTAGGACCAATACCCTCATTGCTCAAATGAAGCCACCAAGCCTGGGAATAGTGGTGACTTCCCCAAAAGTTATGTAAGCACCACAGCCTAGACTTGAACTCAGGCCTCCTGGCTCCTGGTATAACTGGAATAATTGACATGCATGGGTACAAGGTCAAGTGCAGAACAGAAAGGCAAGAAACTGATGTGGGACACTAGAAAGCAATATGAACTCCACATGGATTTAGAAGTGTCTAGACGCTGTTCTAAAGCAGACAAGCCAGGCTTTCAGAGCCATGTGTGACCTTACAGGGGATGGTGGAGAATGTTAAAAACCTGAGAGGGATACAGATAGGCATGAGACAGCAGCCACCATCCCAGCCAGGAGAGAGTATGAAACCCAAGATGCTGGCTTCCAAGGAAAGTCACAGGACAGATTCTCGGGTGAGATCTTCCAGTGCAGATATACCCACTAAATTGTGGTGGGTGAGGATGGGCGCTTGGTAGAAGTTGTTACACTATGAACTAAAAAAGGAAAGAAAGGAAGAGAGGGAGGGAGAGCTAGTACATGAGGGAGAGCAAGGGGGAGAGAGAGAGAGAGAGAGAGAGAGAGAGAGAGAGAGAGAGAGAACGAACTTATTTTTTTTACCAGGAATCCTCCTGAGGAAAGTGTTATGTTTGCTTAGAAGATAATTCAGTAAGTCCATCAGGGCAGAGCGGATTCCCTCAAGGGTGAATGAATGCTGCAGCTGACGCCAAGGCCAACCACAAGACGTGGCTCTGTGTGAGACAATGGGAGGGTGAGTGATCCCCAGAGACACCAGGAGAGTGGAGGATGAGAGGGATGTGTATGGTGTACTGAGCTCTCTGCCATCCTCAGCAAGTCATTGAGCAAAACAGACATCAGACCATCAGACGCCAGGGCTGAGACCTGTGAGACACAGGGCCTGGAACTGGAGAGGTGGCTCTGCAATTAAGATCACCTCATGCTCTTCCAGGGACCAGAGCAGCGGGTCTCAAGCCTGAGAAAAAAGCCTGAGGTGCCTATTTAACATATCAAAGGGGAGCTGGCCCGCATCCCTCAGTCCACACCTATTACAGGGTCCTCCTAGCGGCATATCCCACCCCTACCCTAAACTTCTCCAGCCCAGGTATTGGACTAGGCTACCCTCTCTACACTGCTCTTCCCTATAGAATCCTGGCCCTTGTGTCTACCCTTTACCTTCCTGGCCTCGTGCCCCCCACCCCCGGTCATCTCCTCACATGACTTAGGGTCATGTTCCAGATGTCTCTGCCTCCTACTGTGCTCTCTTTTCATCTACAGAAAACTTTCTCCCTCACCATACCCAGGAGCAGTCAGTCCTTACCTCTTTTGTTTCTTTTCATTCACAGGATTCTAGTACAAGCCAGTAACTCCAACTTCAGGAAATCTGACACCCTCTTCTGGCAACATACACATGCACGCACGCACGCACGCACGAACCCACCCACGCACCCACACACCCACGCACGCATGCACGCACACGCATTCATATAAATAAATAATAAAGTGAACGTTTCAAAAAACAAAAAGGTGAAGAACCTAAGCCCTTGAAAGCTCATGAGACCTGAGTCTGCCCAGAGCTGTTTATCAGAGACCTGAGCCCAGTCCTCTCTCTAAGCGTTCCATTTCAGCCATTCTTAGAACCAATTCTTGGCGAATTCTCTATTTAAAGTTTGGCTTCCCCACTGGACTACACCCACGGGAACAGAGACTGTATCTTCTAACTCAGTACCTAGGCTGGTCCAAGCACCCAGTAAGTGTTCAGTAAATATTTTGGTGAACTGATTAGAGAATCTGCCAGTGGGAAGTGGTATTGCTAAGGATTAGAAGACATGGATGCACTTGAAAGTCACAAGGGACTGTGCATGCCAACAAAATATGCCTATGGAGAAAAAAGATGAGATGAGGCAGGAGGCACAGGGAAGTAGGAAGCTTGGGTGGAAATGATGGTTACCCCCTCTTTGTCGTATTCACTAAGCAGAGCCCTCCAGTTCTCACTGGTGCTCACAACACTTTGCTAGGAAAGAAAGAAGGAGGGAGGGAGGGAGGAACCAGGAGGAAGGAAGATCCCTGTAGCTGCCAATGAAAACAAACCTTCAAATGTCAAGAAGGCAAAAGATATAGGAAGAGTGGATAACTGTTTGCAACAATGAATTGCACACGGTTAAGTCTGGACCCCTGGGACCAGCAGCCCATCACCCTAGAGGAAGGAAAACCCAAACAAATAGGCTTGTTCTGGTTTCATTTCTGTTACTGTAATGAACTATCTTGACAACAAGCAACTTAGGGGTAAAGGTTCAATTATCTAACAATTCCAGAAGTTACTTCAGGGAAGTTACAAGTGCAGGATCATGGGACAGATCACATCCACAGTCAAAAGCAGAGATATGAATGCATACATGCTTGCTTGCTTGCATCCTGCTGGATTTCTTCATTCTTGTATAAATTCAGCGCATGCCCCCCCCCAGGGAATGGTGCCACCAACAGTGGCCTGCATCTTCATCTTCCCAAATCAATTGACTTAGTTAAGACATGTCCCTCACAGACATGCCATAGGCTAACCAATGCAGACAGTCCCTTGGTGAGACTCTTGGTCCAGATGATTCTAGACAATATAAAGTTGATAAATAAAGGTACCTATCACAGAGTCAGGCATAAAGGGGCACACATGTAATCTCAACACTCAGGAAGCTGTTGTAAGAAGAGTATCAGTTCCAGGCCTGAGCTCTGGATAGGAGGAGCTCATCTCAAAAACACTTCTTTAGAGTCTAGTGAGGTTTAGATCCTAATGTCTTACTGAGAATTAGCTGGTCCACTGGACTAACTAAACTGACAGAGAATGGCTTAGCGACACTGTTGTAGATTTTTCCGTTTGAGCCATAGACCAGGTCTATTAAGCAATAGAAATGTGTCTATTCCCAGTTCTGGAGACTGGAAGTTCAAGATCAAGACCCAGCATGGTTGGGGTCCAGCGAGGACCTCTCTCCAGCTTCCAACATGGCTGCCTCTCATTGTGCCTTCACACAGCAGAGACTCCAAGCTCTCAAATCCCTCTGCTTACAAAGACACTGATCCCATCCTGGGGACCCCACTCCCAATAGCCCATTTCACTTTAATTACCTCCCAAATCCCTATCTCTGGCCACAGTGGGAGTTGGTATTTCAAAATATGAATTGGTTAGACAATGAAAGAGGCACGGTCAGCAAATCCAACGAAGGAAGACTTGGAACGATGCCCACTGTGGTAATCATCACTGTTTCCTACCGAGTATTTCCTGCATTCTGCTTCTCTGGACTCAGGCTGGAGTAGTGCTGATTGACCCTTTTGTAACAGAGCTGGAGACCACTTGACCAGTTCTGCCCAGTGAGTGTGAGCAAAGTGAACTGTGTCACCGCAGAGCATGTAGCAATCGAGAAAGACCAGACATAGCTCTCATGACCTTGGTCTTTGTCCAGATTGTTCTGTCTTTGCTGATTCTGCTTAAACTCCCCCCTTCCTTGGTCCTCCGTGTAGAGAGAAGCCCACTCTTTTCAAACTACAAATATGTTAGAATCTCTGTTTAATTTCTCCAAGGGCTTAGGCTACGAGACACTAGAAGCAAGCACTTACAGATGTTCTATTTGGAGGTGGTAAAGGGTCAAACTCTGCGTCTTATACATGCTACTAATGAGCTGTACCCCAGAGCCTAGGTTTTTAAACCCTCGTTTACTTATCGGAGGGACATGGTATGTATGTGTGTGGAGAACAGAAGACAACTTGCAGAAGTTGGTTCTCCCCTTCAACCATGTAGGTTCCAGAGACCAAATCTAGGCGTCAGGCTTGGCAGCAAGTGCCCTTACCCACTGAGCCACTCACTGCTTTCAACCCTTGATTCTGTTTCAACTTGAGGTCTCAACCATGTAATTCATCTTCCTTTACCTTCAGGTGCGACCACACCCGGCTTCTATTGAGCTTTATCCCGTCTCTTCTGTCTTCAAGGTTTTACAGACTTTGTTTAGATCGATATAGAGAGAGTATGAGGGTTGGGGGACCAAAGCAGCTGATATCATTAAAAAGTAGTTATGACTTATCTTCAAATCGCTGGGCCATTCCTTGGTTTTTCTTTGTTCTGTTAACTCTTGCTCTGCAAGAGAGGAAGCTATGTTAAGCTACCTAAGTTATCTCTCCAGCCTTATCCACCATCCATCTCTGAGGTAATTGAGTTTTTAGTATTGCTTTTCTAGGAAATATGTTTGTCATCTGTGGAAAAGCCAGCCCCTTTCTTGGTCATTACCAAAAGGAAAAGTCCTTATTTATACTGTGGAAAGGTTTTTAATCTTTTTTTAAAAAATTTAAAAAGTAAAATAAAAAAATGAAAACCTGGGCCAAGGATGTAGACGAACTAGCGGATGTTTGCACAGCCGGCGTGAAGTGCTCTGTCTGATGCCCATCCCCATGTTGAGTGGGTGTGGTGTCACCTGTGATCCCACCACTTGAGAGGCAGAGGCAAGAGGATTAGGAGTTCAATGACATTTTTAACTCCACGGCAAATTCAAGGCCAAAGTAGATGCACACAGCCCAGGGCTGGAGAAGCGCCCTGGTGGTTGAGAGCACTGGCTGCTCTTGTACAGGGCCTGGGGTTAAGTTTTAGCACACACGGTGGCTCCCAATGCCTGCGGTTCCCATCCCAGGAGACACAGAATCCTCTTCTGGCCTCTGTGCACACCAGGTCTGCATGTGAGGTCCAGCCCGTGGCTCTGTGGAGACAGTGGAGGTTACTAATAAATGCCTAGGCTCTCACTGTTCCCCTTTCATCAGAAACCTGTGACGACCTCAACCGAATATAAATGAGTCAGAGACCCCACCCCACCTGCACACCCACCTCTTACATTTTCCCTTTAGTAGAAAACAATCAATCTGCAAAGACAACTGTCTAGCATCAAGCCCTTTACTATATGATTCGCCAGGTAAAAGCACAGGGTTTTGTTGGGTTTTGTTTTGAGCCAGGTCTCACTATAGAGCCATGGCTGGCCTGGAACTCACTATGTAGACAGGCAAAATTCACCATTTTAACCTCACTGGCAAAGTGTCATAAGCCACAAAGCAATGGGCCTAGAGTCTGCCCTTCAGTGACTTGGATGTTCCGTGGAGGCCGGCACTGTCACACAAGACTTCTGCTGTGCGATGCCCTCAAGCAGTGAGATCATACCCTCTCTTTTCTTTACATGATTCTACCAAAGGCAGAGCAAGGGCCTGAGGCTGGAGTTCAGTGGCAGACTGTGTGTCTCAGATGCTTGCCGCCGTCCATTTAATTACCAGTTGAAAAATAATAACCATACTAGGACTTAGTGTCAGCTGTGCGTGTGTGCGTGTGTGTGCGTGTGTGTGTGTTTCACACGCATGTGCGCGCCAAAGGACAACTGTAAGAATTTTTCCTTACAAGCCATCCATAGCTCACAGGCTTGAAACCATCCAGTGCAGGGCAGGCCACTTGTCAACGCCTCCCTAACCCTGAGATCACACAAATGCACCACCTCGCTCAGCCACTATCCTGTAATTACTATATTACCTATTGCCATTTATTCTTATTTATTATTGTTGTTGTTGTTATGGTGGGCCCTGTGGGTAAGAGTCAGGTCCTTACCCTTGCACAGCAAGCACTAGCTACCTCCTAAGGCCTTAGCACCATGTTTAAGGGGATTATTATATAATTGTGAGTTGATGCAGCTGCGTTACCACAATTAAGGAGACTCCAACCCTGTCTGTCTGCCTTGGTATCTCCCCAGTGTGCCTCTGGGTGAATGGCAATGTCTGCCTCCTTCCTATTCTTGAGTTGGGACTCTAAATCACCCTTCCTGGGGACAACTGGAAACACCTCATTTAAATTGCTCAGACCCTCTCACCAAGGAATTTTACTACTAGGAACACAGCCTGGGGGAGCAATCACAAAGCCACAGTTAGAGTTATGGGCAGAGAAGAATACTGCAGACCATTTGTAACAATGACAAATTGCAGAGAATTGAAATATCCAGAAGAAAGGAACCATTAAATATAACACAATACAGTTCTACCATAGAATATTAGTGTGCAGCTGCTAAAATTCATATTCCGAGGCAACATTTAAGGATGTAATGAAATACTGTTACATTCGATGCTAAGCTAAATCGTGTGGAAGTCAGGGCTTATATAATAAGATTGCCCATACAGGCATTTGTGTGTACATCTACGCAGCTCTCCCTGTGTGTGTCTAGAAGAACATAAAAATATGGAGAAATAGCACAACGGTTAAGAGCACTTGCTACTCTTGCAAAAGACCCGAGTTCGATTCCCAGCACCCACGTCAGGTAGCTCACAATCACCAGTCAGTTCAGCCCAAAGGGATCCAGTGCCCTCTTTTGACCTCCTCGGGTATCTGGACTTACAAGCAGACCCGCACACAGACACACACCCATACACATAATTTAAGAATAAGAAAAATAAAATCTTTAAAAGAATGTGGACCAGAACATCAAAATTGGTTTTGTCTAAGGACGGCACAATGCGCAGCTCTTAAATCTCTTTTCTCATCCTACTCTCTAAAACTAATGTTTGGCTCTTGAAACCCAGAAATAGATATTAAACTCGCAAATGCCATCCAGAGAAATCAGAATGCCAAAAGGCAAAGACGATGGTAATACAGCCCGTTAAACGATGGAATTTTAACTATTCACAGATTTGCACCTCAGCCCAATACTTAGCCGCCATGTCTCAGAGAATCGCCATGTCTGTCTCAGCGAACCTCCAGGTCTCAGCGAACCGCCATGTCTGTCTCAGTGAACCCCCAGGTCTCGGCGAACCGCCATGTCTCAGCGAACCTCTGCTCCCTGGCAGCCATCGCACCTCAGCGGTTTATAACCAAGGATGCGAGCCCGACTGCGTACCTGAGAACTGGCTGAGGCTCATACCCCTGGGCCAAGTTTATACTTTCCTCTGGGATGGACAGGGCTGCCCCCCCCCCAACCCCAGGCTGGGCTGAGCTGGGTTGTTCAACTCTTTTCCCCTTGCTTCGGCTCCTTGCCCCAGGACTTGTGGACAAGTGGCCCATGGTGATGGTGGACATGGCGACACATGCATTTAACCCCCCACTTGGAAGGCAGAGGGGATCTGTAGTTTGAGGTCAGCCGGGTCTATATTGTCAGTTCCTGGCTGAGTCAGAGCCCTAAATGAGACCCTGTCTCAAAAACAAACAAACAGAGAGAACCTGTTTGACACACATTCACATCTTTGTGAATAAGGAAACAGAAAGCTCTGGACTCAAATCAGAGGTTGGCGGGAGTTTCAAAGACCCAGTGCCTGATTGCTACGTCAGTGAGCTAGGTCACACAACCTAACATTTCCACAACCTCTCAAGACAGCACCACTAGGCAAAGGACCAAGTGTTTAAACACAGGAACCTGGAGGGGACATTTTGCATTCATACCACAATAATGTCCTTGGTCAGATATACTTGCTATCCTTTTTGTACCTAAGTGATTAAGACAAAAATCTAAATCAAAGGCTATCTGCCTCTTTATGTAATGGTTACTATCAGTTGTCAACTCGATAGGCTTGAGAATCACTTCTGGATCATTGGAGGGGACCCTGTAGGGAACTATCCTGACTGCAGTTCATTGAAGTGGGAAGGCCCATCATCCCTGTGGGTGACACCATTCCCTAGGCTGGAGAGTGAGTGAACCACTAGCCTTCATTGCTCTCTTCTGACTTACCATTCAGCCCTTTGTTTCCCTGCCATGGTGGACTGTGTACCTTGAACTGTGAGCTCTTTAAACCCTTCTTTCTAGAATATTTTATCACAGCAACAGAAAAAAAGAAGCAAAGAGAAGTTACAAGAGAATCTAGAGAGTCAGAGCTAGTGAGGAATTGAGGGCATTCACACAATTTGCAAACAGTCTTCACCTTAGTTGAAAGACGTTTGCATAGGGTGGGAGTCAGATCCGGGACTTGGCAGGTGTTCCTGTATTTAGCCACAGAGTCCCTTCTCCACCTCCACCACCTTCAGGAGTGACAAGTATTCCAGTGACGAGTCATTTGAGTTTGTTTGATGTTTGGCTTGTTAGTTGGTGGCTTCTGGCTTTTCTACATCAGTCAAACCATTAATTATCTTTGAGCTGCCTGTTAATTTGTTCCAATGACACAAAGAAAAATAACCATGTTCTGAAGCATGCTGTGCTCAGACTGGGCACTGCCATACCCCAGGGATACACTGTCCAAGTGGAAGCCTCTAAACACAGTTGAAATTCAAATTTATGTAACTGACCTTGAATTCCTGATCCTCCTGCCTTCAAGTGCTGGGTTTAAAGGTATGTGCTATCACGTCCAGTTTATACCAGATCCAGGGCTTCATGCACTCTAGACAAGACATCTACCAATTGAGCTACACCCTCAACCCAATACGTTTTTTGTGGGTTTTTTTTAATTAAGTAAAATTTAAAATATAGTTCCATGGATGTATTATTGACACCCCAAGCACTCTGTAGCCACTAGAAACTATCAGAAGTGGCAACACAGGGCTGAGGACCCAGCTCAGCTTGCAAGCATAATGGTCTGAGTTCCACTCCAGAACCTCGGAAAAACTGCCAATCATGGTACCACAGGCCTGCAGTCTCAGCACCGGGGAAGCAGGAAGACCCCCTGGTCTCACTGGCTAGCTAGTCTAGTGAGCTTCAAGCCAATAGAGAACCTGTCACAGGGCTGGAGAGGTGGCTCAGTGGTTAAGAACACTGACTGCGCTTCCAGAGGTCCTGAGTTCAATTCCCAGCAACCACATGGTGGCTCACAACCATCTGAAATGGGATCCATTGCCCCCTTCTGGTGGGTCTGAAGAAAATGGCAGTGTACTAACATTTGTAATAAATAAATCTTAAAAAAAAAAAAAACTAGTTATCTTATTTAAAAAAAAAAATAAGAGAACCTGTAAGATACCATCTCTGACGATGACACCAAAGGTTGTCCTCTACCTTCTATACGTGAGCACAGCACATGCACACACACACATGTACATACGCGCACACACACACTTCTGAGTTTGGGCCACACAGAGAGCACAGACTGGCCTCTGCAGAGAGCACTGCGAGAGTGCTGTTGAGGAACTGCAGACCTAGAGCCCGAGGGGCAGGTGTGCCCTGGCATTCTGCAGTCAGCAAGCCTGACAGAGCAGGCGTGTAAACCTAGGCCTGGTATCATGACTTTAGCTCAGCTCCGTTGGTAGTATTTCAGTCAACTTTCCAAGGGCAGTGACTGTTTTCCATTCTTCAACTTAACATATGTAACTTTCATTTGTTCTGCCGTCCACTCCAGGAGATCTTCACAAGAACTAATGGCTGGCCGACTGCCCAGCCCCTCCTGTGGTGCCTTTGGGTCTCCGGCTAGCTCTTCCTCTTGGCGTCTTTGGAGTCTAGCCCAGTACTGTCCCCCAATGCTCGTCAACACACACCCTTGTCCTGGATGTGTCTGAGTTTGCCACATGTATATTGTGTTTTTCTGTGCCTTTAAACATTTAATCCATGGAACAAAGCCACCATCACCCCTTCCGTTGCTGGTCAGTGAGGAGGTCCAGCCTCCCTTTAGGAGATGCTCTCCCCAAGCTCTCCCTTACTGGGATGCTCTCAGCCTCCCACCCACACTGCTCTGTGGCCATCTTCATCCTCACCCTCCGCTTCTGTGTCCACTGCCTTCCCAGCCTATGAGCATTCTGAGGGCTGGACATGTTCTTTACTTCGTTTTATAGAAGTGGCAGATCCGGGGGACTCCCTGGCCAGCCAGTTTAGCCAGAACAGTGATGACCAGGTCCATTGAGAGATCCCATCTCAAAAAATAGTAAAGGTCAGCTTATTTTCAAGACCCTCCCTGATTTGCGGAGTCATTGCTCTACCTCTGAACGACCGTCTGCCTACTTGTCCTTCAAATGATAAAGCAATAAGGTTGAGGGTGCTAGAGGAAGATACCCAACATTGAATTCTGGCCTCTGCATGCAGTCATAGGCAACCACGCCTACACAAACACGCTATACTACACACATTAAATTAAATTTTTAAAGTAAAATGTTCTACAATCTCCCAAAACAGTGCCACCATCTAGGAGCCAAGTGTTCCCACACATGAACCTGTTCATTTTGCTCATCCACACCACGGGTGCGACAGTGTAAGGCAGCTCTGTGCATTAAATAATTAGCCAGCAAGACGGCTCAGTGGGTAGAGGCACTCGCCACCAAGCCTAACAACCTGGGTTCTATCTCAGAACCCCACATTTGCAAAAGTCATTCTCTGGCCTCCACATGTGCTTTTTATGTGTGCGCATGGACTCGTGCGAGCACACACACTAGAAGGGGGATCTTATCTGGAATATTAGACACAGAAGGAGAAGTTGTCCCAGAGCTGGGAGCTTTAACTCTGATTTAACAGTCATGGTGGCATGAGTGAAGTACTGCCCCCAGGGAGGGCAGCCGAGGAGGGCGAGACTGGAGCTCAGCTCTGTGAACTGCCCAGGCACACGGCAGAAGGTGAGAGGGAGCTGGTCCACACCTACAGCCTCCACAGAGCAGCCACCATGCACACTTGTGCTGTGTGATGAGACAATGAACTCTGTTGGACCTGGGCAGACCCTCACTGCAGATTCCACTGCTGTGTGGCCTTGGTACTGGTCTCAAAAGCTTCCAGCCTTGTTTTCGTGTGTGTGTGTGTGTGTGTGTGTGTGTGTGTGTGTGTGTGTGTGTGTGTGTGCATGTGTGCGTGTGTGCGCACGCACTGTTGTTTTATGCATGTATGTGCATAGGCATGTACTTGTAGAGGCCAGAGTTTGGAGTCATACTGCTTTTTCAACCGCTCTCTGCCCTTTTGTCTGAAATGGGATCTCTCCCCTGAACCTGAGGCTTCCGCTTCAGTAGAGCTGGCTGACCAATGAGCTGCCTCCACTCCACTGCCTTGAAGTTACAGACTCACACAGTCACACCCAGCTTTTCGCCTGCGCGCTGGGGATCTGAACACAAGCCCTCACGCTTGTACAAGCACTTTACCCACTGAGCCATCTTCCCAGACCTTGCCGCCACCGCCGCCGCTGCTGCATGAGACAAAGTCTTACTAATGTAGTCCCGATTGGCCTCAAACTCACAGAAATCACTTGCCTCTGCCTCCAGAGTGCGGATTAAAGCTATGTGCCACCATACCGAGCCTTGTTCTGTGTTTCTGAGACAGAGTCTCTTGTAGCCCAGGCTGGCCTCAAACTCGCTATGTAGCCCAGGATGACCTTGAGCTTCTCCTGCCTTCACCTCCTAAACGCTGAGATCACAGGCCAGCGCCATCATGCCCTGGTTTCCGCAGAGCTGGGGCTGGAGCCCAGGGCTTTAATAAGCTACAGTCTCTACCCCATAGTTCCTACTTCCCTGTCTGTGAAATGGGTAGAACAACACCAACTTCATGGGGCTGCTGCGAATCCAACCTGGTAATGACTGTCGTGCCTGACAAGTGGTAGAGCACTCATTAACTGAGAGCGGTGGCGGCGGCGGCTGCGGCTGCTGCTGCTGCTGCTGCTGCTGTTGTTGTTGTTGTTGTTGTTGTTGTTGTTGTTGTTGTTGAGGTCACTGTTATTCCCATCCATGGTGCTGGAGGCCCAGATTCCCTCCCACCCCATCCTAAGGAAATAAGAACTGAAGTTTTGTAGCTGGTCCCAGTGCACCAGCTGGTACTCAGAAACCAGTGGGATCCGGCTTCAGGTTTCACATGCCAGATTTCCCCTGCAGGAGGGGTGTCAATGCTGCAGGAGGACACAGCAGCCCCGGGGAAGGAGAGACCTTGCTCAGCTCCCTACGGCAGGTACTGGATCCCTATGTGTGCTCCTCTATCCCAGAGATGCACCCTTCCTGGCTCCTCCACTAAGAAGTACGAATCCATCAGTGCCCCAAATTCACACTGCCCTCAGAGGCTCTGTTGCCCAACGCAGGCAGAGAAGTGCCAACAGTGGTCAAGAGGAGAACTGAGTCCTTTAAAAGACAAAAAGAATCTCTGTCTGCTGCCTGTGACTGCCTAGGTTTGGGGAGGTGCCGGCAAAGCTTCCAAAAGGCCGAAGCTTGGGTTGAGGAAGGCAGCGCTTGTATGAGACCCTTCAAACCCAAGCCTGGCTCGGCTTCAGGTCTCTACTAATCGCAATGATGGTGAGACCACCTCAGCACGGTCCTAAAGTCTAGGCATTTGTCAACTTTAGCCAGTCACAGGACTGTTCTGTCAACATGGAGAGGTTGCTGAGACGGGAACAAACAGGAAGCAACACTAATGCCTCTCAACACCACCAGTGTTATTGCTACGACTGTCATGGTCCTGATGTACATGTGAACTCCTGCAGCCGTGGGGAAAACTAAGGGAAGGGCAGGCTGCCTCGTCCAAGATCGCAAGGGAGTGGGGATGTATTGGTTAAAGACCCAGAACTTTGCACCACATTGCCGGTGTTTACCTGAGTCCTTAAGAGATGGCTCCAGTGGTAAAGCGCTGGCTGCACAAACAAGCCTCAGGTCCTGAGTTCGACCACCAGGACTGATGTGAAATAGCCAGATGGGGCCGCCTACATCGCAGGAGATAGAACCAGGAAGATCGTTAGGACACCGGCCAACCAGCCTAGCAGGGCCAGCAAGTTGGTTCAGTGAGAGACGGGAGATACAGAGGTTGACAGAATGCTTGCCTAGCGTGCCTGAAGGCCTGGACTTGATCCCCCACACCTCATAAACCAGGTGTGGTGGTGCCTGCCTGCAATCCCAGCACCCCAAAGGTGGAAGCAGGAGGATCAGAAGCTAAAGGTCAATCTTGGTTGCATAGCAAGTTCTAAGGCCAGCTTGGGCTATGTGAGGTCCTGTCTCAAAAAGAAAGAAGGAAGGAAGGAGAGGAAGGAAAAGTAACCCTAAAAACTCAGAGCAGTGGTTAAGATTAAGGAAGATGAGACCCAGCAGAGACCTCTGGCCTCCAAGCACCCAAAAACATACAAACACGCAAGCCAAAGCCCCACAGTGTCTGTCTAGTTGGGGTCACCAACCTGCACAAGCTAGCTTCCACTCTGAGTTTCTGCCTCCTCCCCCACAAAATGAAGACATCGACCTGGTTATAGACTTAGGTGAGATCTTTGCCTGGTGACTAGGAAGAGCTCTGGGGTTCAGAAAGGCCAGGTTGGACCCTCTACGCCCTTAAGAGGACAGGGAAATGCTTTCTTTGGCTCTATTTCTATATCCTTGGTTCTCTTATTAGTGCTCAGACAAGAAGGCACGTGGGCCTGGGGATGGCAGAGCAGGATGGCATATGGGAGAGGCCAGGCTGAAGAAACAGTGAGAGAAGACACTCCATGAGAGGCCTTGAGCCCAGAGCACCATTACAGTAGAACCAGTGCTCAGTTGAGAGGGAAGGCAGTGATAGAGAGACAGCCAAGGCCTCTGCTGGCCAGAGGTTGCCCTGCCTAGCACCCTCCTCAGTTGATTGTCTCGGGCAGGAGTAGCCTCTGCCCACATGGAGGTCTTCGATCTGTGTAGCTGTCCCAACAGTACTTGCCAGGAATGGGTGCAGCTCAGGTAGTAGGGCATATGCTTGCTAGGCATGAGGCACCAAGCACAGACACACAAGCAGACTGCCCCTCTTGGCTGCATGACCTCACCACCCAGGCAAGCAGACGACCCAGAGCACACTCTGGACACCGAGGAGGGCAGTGAGAAAGGCCCCACCCTATATGAGGTGTGGAGATTCTAAGCTGAGACAGGGAAGAGCGAGGGTCACCATTTCACCATCACCATCATCTCAAATTGGATCACAGACTGAAAAAACTTCTGAACCCCAGTCCAAAGTATGTGACCCCCAGAAATGGCCTCCTCTTCTCTCTCCTCCACAAACACCTAGAAAGAAAGCAATCTTCCTGCTATTGATCACGATGAATGGCCCTTCAGCAAACACACCCCTAAGAAGGGAAGGGAGAACTAGGCAAAAGCTGGATCCTGGCTTTCCTGCCTCAGAGGCAGAGGTGGTGCTGGCTGGGGGAGGGAGAAGTCTTTTATACACAAAGCAGATGCACCATCAACTCCTAATCCCTGGGCACAGACATTCCGGGGGAAACGCTGCTGACTTACCCACTCGTTCCTCTGAAAATAACTGCACACGCTACCTGCCAAGTTTCCAGAACAGAACAAGTGCTGAAGAATAGGGAACTGATGGAGAGAGGGAGTTCAGGGAGGCGGAAGGAAGCCTCAGTGCTCTGCCCAACAGCAGGCCCCTGAAGGAGGAAAACATGGGCCGCGGCTGTGTCACAGGGAGTCTTTAGCAATAGCAGCCTTGGCTGCCGTCACTGTGTAAGCAGCTACTCCATGTCAGCTCGGCTGACCTCTGCTGGTACTGCCAGCATTCCCGTTTATGCAGATGAGCAAAGCGAGGCCCTAACATAGGCACTGTAAAGATCACCAGACTCACAGAACAACCAAGGCTGGGGGTATTCTCAGTTGACGGAGTGCTTGCTTGTCATATTTGAAGCCCTAGGTCCATCCCCTCCCTAGCAACTCACAGTCCGATATGGCGGCAGACGCTGTAATCCCAGCACTTGGGAGGCAGAGGCAGGAGGAGCTGGAGTTCAAGGTCCTCTTCAGCTAGTCCAGGCTAGGCTATGAGAGAACCCAGTTTCAAAAAATAAGAAGAGGAAGAGGAGGAGGGGAAAGAGGAGGAGGAGGGGAAAGAGGAGGAGGAGGGGTAGAGCAGGAAGACAAGGAGGAGAGGAAGGGGAAGGAGGAGGAAGAGGAGAAAGAGAAGGAAGAAGAGAAAGAGGGGGAAGAGAAAGAACAATTTAAGCTCAATAATGATCATCTCAAATGGAAGGGTTTGAAGTGAAGCCTCGCGGACCAGACTCGTGTTTGGAGAGTAACTCTGTGCTGAAGGAAGGCAGTGGGGAGCGGGGAGCTGGATGCTCTGCAGGGGCCCGGAAAGAACAGCGTTAAGATCTGGCAATGTTCAAGTGGGCTGTTCAGTGACCGGCCAACACTCCTGAGGGGCAGAGCTGGACTCTTGCTGCTCAAGTCCAGTCACTGAGAGCTGACTGACCGGTGAGGGCTCTGACCTTATCAAATGGACTAATCCATGGATGAATTCATAGTCCGATGGCATTATTAGGATGTGTGGAAAACAGGAAATGAAGCCTGGAAGTAGGTTTTCTGGGATACAACTCTGAAGGATGTAACTCGTCTCTGGCCTTTCTGTCTTATATGTCTGTCTGTCTGTCTCCTGCCCCTCATAAGGAAAGTATCTTCACAATCACACGCAGCCCAGGAATAGTGGAGCTAAGTGACCATGGACTGAATCCACGACAGAATAATAAATAATAAATAATAAATCCCCTCCGCCTTTAGCTGACTTCCTCAGGTATTTTGTTGAGGAACTGAAAGTGACTAACAGGCCCCAAACAAAGATCACCCCTATCTTCACGAAATATGGGTTTCTTTTCCACATCCCATCAAGCTCCCTGCGGCTACGAATCTACTAGAACAATTAACTTTGTATCAAGGACTCCACGTGGTCACAAAAGCTCCCTTAGTCGGGAACTCTCCAGTGTCACGGGGGCTTCTGAAGAGTGTGGGGAGCCGAGAAGCAGTACAGTCCCTGGAGAAGGAGGAAGATGGGAGCTGGAAGAGAGGGGCAGACATCTGCTGTGGAGATCTCAGATGCACGTGACTCTCTGGAGTCTCAGCGTGTGCCACTGAGCCAGGCCAGCCCAAGGGCCAGCTCACCCCAGCTCAAATAAACATCCTTTGAATCTCAGGAGATTGAACAAGAAGAAACTGAGACTGGGGGACTGTATAGTGGAGGCCAATCAGGTGACTTGGTGGTGGGAAGGTCACGTGTGAGCAAGGAGTCTGGGGGAGGCAGGCTTTGGAGAAGAAAGCAATGTCTACTGGACCCTAGGCTGCCCAAGTCTTAGGCATCGTTTGTTCATCACATTGGGGTGGGAGATAAATCTGGTGGGCGGATCCATGGATGGGGCTCAATATCCACGTGCACAGGACCCTCCTGGGTGACAAACACCGATCTGACTCTGATGACAGTGGTACCAAGTTTGAATAACCCTGGGCTACAGTCCAAAGGCATCTAGGTATTTTGGGGTTTTAATTGGCCTGTCTGTTGTTAGTGGGCCAGATGGCTCAGCAGATGATGGCACTTCTGCCAAGATTGAGGACCCGAGTTCGATCCCTGGAACCTACACCGTGAAAGAAGAGAACTGATCTCAATGTCCTCTGACATCTATGTCACACACACATACACACACACACACACACACACACACACACACACACACACACACTTTTTTAAAACCACAATAGGGTAGAAGAGGGAAGAAACCCAAAGTGAATGAACTGATGGATGGATAAGTAGATAAGTAGGTCGAGGAATGGGGGGGTGGGTGGTTGAATGGCAGAATGGGTAGGCAGATGGATCGATGGTGTCTTGGCTAGATTTTTCAACTCGACACAAGCTAGGGTCATTTGAGGAAAGGGAAACTTGATTGAGAAAATGTCCCATCGTTTTGGGCTGTGGGCAAGCTTGTGGGGCATTTTCTTGATTAGTTATTGATGTGGGAGGGTCCAGCCTGCCATGGGCAGTGCCACCCCTGGGCAGGTGGTTTCGGATGATACAAAGAGAAGGCTGAGTGTCAGTGGCTCATGCCTTCAGTCCCGGCACTTGGAAGGCAGATGCCGGTGGATCTCTGTGAGTTCGAGGCCAGCCTAGTCTGCAAAGGGAGCTCCAAGACTGCCAGGGCTGTTACACAGAGAAATCCTATCTCAAAAAGAAGAGGAGGAGGAGGAGGGAAAGGGGGAAGATGGAAGTGAAGGGGAGGGGAAGACAACTGAGCAAGCCACGGGGAGCAAACCAGTGAGCAGAGTTCCATCATGGCCTTTGCTTCAGTTCCTGCTTCCAGGTTCCTGCCTTGAGCTCCCGCCCTGACTCCCCACCCCCCACCCCCACAATGGTCTGTGATGTGGAAGTGTAAACCAAATAAACCTTTTCTTCCTCAATTTGCTTTTGGTCATTGTGCTTTATCCCAGTAATAGAAAGCCCAAGACAGATGGTTAGATAGGTGGCTGGGTGAGTGGGTGGATGGACAGATGGACAAAAGGAAAAATAACTGTAAGGATACAGAGAGAGGAGTAGGCAACTAGGGAACGGTGAGGGGAAATGGTGATGGTGATAATGTACGGGAAGACCTGAGAGAGGGAAGCACAGAGCAGGGGGCATCTCAGACAGCAGAGACACTGCCATTTTCCACTCCTCTGACGACCAAGCACGTTCCAGTGCAAGTTCTAAACTCCATGCTGTAAGCTCATCTCTCTCTATCCTCTTAAGGAAGGCCAGGGTGGAGCTGGGGGGATGGTGCACCCCTGGGAGGTACAGGGTCAGTCAGGATGGTGCCCCCTCAGGCTAGGTTGCATTTTTTTTATGCTCTGGTATTCAGCATGGTGCCTGGTGTGGCTGTGAGTCCATGACAATTAGAGTCATCCCCAAGTGCGACTGGACACTGGGAGGTATGCCCACTGTGGCATCTCTAGCGGCAAGAGGAGGCGTGACTTGTCGGATGAAGAGTTCGCTGTCTGTGATGACCACAGTCGAACCAGGAAATAAGGAGCTAGCATTCGAGTGCCTGGTGGATGGCTGACACCCAGGTGGCATCATTTCCATCTTCCCGGGTCATTTTTTTTTCCTCGCCTATTTAGCTTCCCCCTTTTGTGCCCCAGAGCCAAGGACGGTGTCCCAGGTGCACAGTTACTCACATTCTGCAATGAGTTACTTACTCCCAGCTTAGGGAGCGCTGTAGAAGCTGATGCTTGAGAAAACAAGTTGGAACGCTCTGGGCCACAGGGAATTCGCCTCAGAAAGAATGCCAGCCTAATCCAGACGGGCGTGTGACCATGTTCAGCACCTTGTTTTTCTTCTAAGAACCCATTACTCACCCTGGCCCAAATG